>NW_024424452.1:1628118-1756665 GCF_017311325.1 Ursus maritimus | reverse complement strand
CCCCCCCCCCCCGGTCCCTGAGCCTCCTCTCCCCGGCCCCCCCCTCCCCGGTCCCTGACCCTCCTCTCCCCGGTCCCCTATCACCCGGCCCCGCACCATCCCCTCTCCCCAGCTCACCTGACCCAGGCTCAGCTCCCGGGCTCTCGCGACCCGCTTCTCCAATCCTGCGTTCCGCGCGCGCTTTCTGAACCCGGGCGCCGCTTCCGGGGGCGTGGCCTCGGACCGGAAGCGAGTCCGGTACTTCCGGCGCGGGCGGCCGGAGCAGATCTGCCTCCATGGCTCAGTGAGTGAATCTGTGGACTGGGAGGTGGGCGCGGTTGTGCGCGCGGTCGGCCTTTATGGAGCGCCTGCTGCAGGCGTGCGGGAGGAGGAGGGGCCGGGGTGCGTCTCTGGCTCCGTCCGCGGAACAGGGGCGCGGACGCGGGCATCCCGGGCGAAGAGCCTAGGAGAGGGCTTCCAACTCGAAGCCAGTAGTCGGGACGGCTCCCCAGGAGCGGCGGGCGGGCGAAGGGGGCAGTGACGGGGGGCTGTAGGTGGGGGGCCGCGGAGAGCGGATGGGGCAGGTGAGCTGGCGCTGCAGGTGGGGGGTGGGGAAAGATTTGGGGGCAGGTGAGGGGGCGGTGCGGGTGTGGCGATGCGGAGAGCGGAGGGGGCAGGTGAGGGGGCGCTCCAAGTGGAGGGGAAGCTTGCGAAGGGCACAGCAGGTCTGAAGGCTGTGGCACAGGGCTACCATGAGTGCAGAGTGTGGCTGAACCCCAGACGTGGGTTGGCGCTGGAGATCAGCTGCGCAAATCTGCAGGTCTCAGTGTGTGTGACTCTGCTTTCCAGCCTTCCCCCCCCTGGGAGTTGGTTCTGGTGCCCAGGACCGCTCTGTGCTCCTCCCAGGAGACCCCTTAGGCTCTTTGAAGGCAGCGGTTACAGTTGCTGTGTTCAGATCTTGCCAACACGCTTTGGTTGTTGAAGGGGCTTTGGCCTGGAGCCATGGGGATGATGGTAGGCTCTTTCCATCAGAAACATGGATGCAGAACTTAGTTTGTAGGGTTGTGCTGAGAGCTCATGAGGGGACGTTCTGGGAGCACCTGGCAGTCGATAAACTTAAAAACTTGGCTTTGCCAAAGAGACTTGGAAATCGTCCTGCACCTGCTCGCACAAGTTGAGTTCAGTTGTATGAGGCAGTGTGACTGGTAAGGCCCTGTGCTGGCCCTTGCAGCCGTGGAGCTAAGTAAGGTAGGGTCTGTCCTCGGGGGGTTCTCTCGCAGTCCTGTGGAGCCCAAGGAAGGGTTGTACCAGGCAAGCAGGAATGTTACCTTCATTAATATTAGGGGTACTATTTTTTTTTTTAAAGATTTTTATTTATTTATTTGACAGAGACAGGCAGCGAGAGAGGGAACACAAGCAGGGGGAGTGGGAGAGGAAGAAGCAGGCTCCCAGCGGAGGAACCTGATGTGGGTCTCGATCCCAGAATGCTGGGATCACGCCCTGAGCCGAAGGCAGACGCCCAACGACTGTGCCACTAGGCACCCCAATATTAGTGGTACTATTAACCAGTACTGGAAAAATGTTGGTTGACACAAAGTGACTGTCAGTGACGTTTGAGTCTTCTCTGAAGACTTCCATGAGTGAAAGATGCTCCTTCACTGCAACATGATGCCTGCTGTGCTCGCTTGCTTGGGCGCCACGAGAAAGAGCCCCAGACCAGGCAACTGGGACAACACAAACGCCCGCCTCACAGCACTGGGGGCTGGGGTCCCAGGTCAAGGTGTCGACAGGGCTGGTTTCTCCTGAGGCCCTTCTCCTTGGCCTGTAGTTGGCTGCCTTCTCCCTGTGTCCCCCCGTGATCTTTCCTCTGTGCACGTGTGTCCCAGCTTTCTTTGATGAAGACACCAGTCACATTGGATTCGGACCCACCCATTTGGCCTCATTTTAACTGAACCACTTCTGTAAAGATCAGTCCTATTTTGAGGTACCTCGGGTTAGGATTTTAACACACGAATTTGGGGAGGGACTCAGTTTACCCCATTCCACCTGCTTTCTGGCTGGGTAGCCTTGCCAAGTCTCCTCCCCTTTCGGGTCTCTGGGCGCTGTCTCTAAAAACACGTGGGTTCAACCAGGGAGCTTGCCTATCTGTGTGATGCCAGCCTGTTTGTTCCCTTTTTCTCCACCAGGTCCTTGAAGCTGATAGGCACGTCCCTTCAGTGTCGAAGGTTTCACACCGCTGGAAGTCACTCCAAGGGTCGGACCGGTGCTGAGCACCTGTGGCTGACGCGCCATTTGAAGGACCCATTTGTGAAGGCCGCAAAGATGGAGAGTTACCGGTGCCGAAGTGCCTTCAAGCTCCTGGAGGTGGACGAGAGGCACGGCATCCTGCGGCCCGGTCTCCGGGTGTTAGACTGTGGGGCGGCCCCCGGGGCGTGGAGCCAGGTGGCTGTGCGGAGGGTCAACGCTGCAGGCACAGGTAGGGCCTCTGACCTGGGTCTGGAGGTGTGAGCCAGCTGCCTTCCACCAGAGGATTCGGGGTGGCCAAGCCACTTGGAGAGGAAGCTCAGAAGGTTCTGAGTTGCTTGTTCAGTAGTAAGAAGGGAGAAAGTGGGACGCTGATGTTTTCAAAGTGACAGACACGGTAGAAAGCTGTAGTGAAGATTTAAAGCACCTCAGATCACACCATGTCCATATGTACAGCAGTGCGTCGGTGTGCCCCTTTCCAGAATTTGTTTTTGCAAGCATAACTACTTACATATATTTTCTTTTTCAAAAACACTAGTATTCCGCATCCACGTTCTTCTTGCTGATTCGAAGCCTTAATGGAGCTGTTTTTTTTCACGTGTTGATTTATTGACATCTTTCTGCAACAGCACAGCTGAATCAAGCCCAGGGGTTTCCAGGTTCTGGTCCTTGAAGCCCTGGGTGTCCCTGAGGTCCCGCTAGGGCTGCTCTGGGAGCACCCGTGACTGGGGCTCTGGGTTCTCCCCTCTGGCTCAGCCTGAGGGACTCAGCTTTTGCCATCTTATATTTTAGGATTTCGTCAAAGATTTTCTATATGAAAACAGTTCCCCTGATTAATCAACAGGGAAGCCTGTACCCTCAGTTAGGAAACCACGTGTCCTTTGAAATGCTTGTGCAGCTCTCCAGAGGACAGCTGTCGTGTGCCGTTCGGCCAGCCTCCTCTTGGGCACCAGTGGGGCTCCCAGGCCTAATGCAAGTGTGCACCCCGTGGTGCTGAGCATCCCTCCCCATTCTTTCCTGCCGTAAAGTCAGGGGTACCACCATCCCTGGTGTTATACGAAACATGCCGATTCACAGGAACCTCTCTCCGACACGCAGAGTGAGGGCACTGTGCCCGTCGTCCTAATGAAAAATGAGGTTCAGGAGAGTTTGCTGATCTGCTGAAAGCAGAGGCTAGGAGTGCTGCTCCCTGGGTTCACGACAAAGGTCCAGCCTCGTAACTACAGGTGGCATATCTCCAGGGGCTCTAGAACAGGGAAAAAAATGTTTTTAGCTCAATAAATATTGCGTAAGTGAATTTGTGTCAGAGACTTCAGTTCCTTTTCCTGCCACTGAGCCTATCCACGGACCCAACGAGTGATCTCAGTGCTTCCTGTCCCCGTAATTGCGCTTCAGGAAAATGGCCAAGTTTAACCTGTAGGCAGACGTGGCAGAGGCAATGAGTGTGGGCAAAATGGTTGGGTTTCTTTTCCTTCCAGAAGTTGCAATAATGCACCCAAAGCCATTTGCCTATGGACCCTCCCCGAGGTTATAGCACATGGGGTATCAAAGGAAAGAAAGTCAAGTGCATAAATGAAATGTGGGATGTCCTCCCTTCCAGGGCTGCAGATGGTAGTCTTCCCTTTGAAAAATGTGCTCTGCAAAATACCTGACTTCCAGTCTTTAGCTAGAAGGGAAATACACGCTACCCCTCCATGGAACAGCCTCTGCTAAGCAAGTCTGTGTATGCCTGCACCTGAACTGGTTCCCCTGCGGGTACTGGGAGAGCAGGGGCCCTCCCCGCTGTGGGGGAGGGCTGTGGGGGACGGCACGGACGGGGACACCAGGGCCGCGAGGAGGGAGCTGCGCGTCTGGGGGCCGCCGTCCTGCAGGCACGAGAGCCTGCTCGGGGCCAGTGAAACAGTGGCATCTCTACTGCGTAACCGCTGCTGCTGAAACCTGGGTGAGCGGTCAGGTCCTGGACCTTGTCTTCCACCTGTCTCTATCCCCCATCTCTTGGCTCGTTTCTGGTAGGTTCTGCATTGAAAGACATGGGAGTAAGCTGCAGAATGGACATGTTGATTTATTGTGAAGGAACTTTATGTATTAGTGTGTCCTTTTCAGTTCTAGTTTGGCAGAAAGGCCGCTCAGAGGTGAGACCCCCTCACAGGGAGCGGGCCCTGGGAAGGGGCATGACGTCAGAGTTGGAGTCCTGCGCTTCCCTGGGCCCCAGATTCCTCCCATGCGGAGTGAGGCTGGCCTCTCCCTGCGCCACGTCTGTGTAGACGGAGAGAGCTGGGGAAGGGCCTTGTGTCCACATCTTTCATGTTTGCTCCTGTCCTTTGTCCTGATTTTTTGTTTTTCTATTTGTATTTCTGAGGGACAGTTCGTTGTGTAAATAAATAACGGACTCACTCTGTCTTCTTTAGATCCCCGTGCTCCTGTTGGCTTCGTGCTTGGGGTAGATCTTCTTCACATATCCCCCCTGGAAGGAGCAACTTTTCTGTGTCCCGCTGATGTGACCGACCCGAGAACCCTCCAGAGAATTCAAGAACTGCTTCCTGGTGGGAGAGCAGATGTGATTCTCAGTGACATGGCACCCAACGCCACAGGGATCCGGAGCCTGGATCACGACAGGCTCATTGGCCTGTGCTCGTCCCTTCTGGACACGGCTCCACGTGTCCTGCACCCTGGCGGAACATTCCTCTGCAAAATGTGGGCCGGAAGTCAAAGCCTGGCGTTTCAGAAGCGACTGACAGGGCAGTTCCAGAACACCAGGACGGTGAAACCCAGAGCCAGCAGGAAGGAATCGTCCGAGGTGTACCTCTTGGCCACCCAGTACCAAAGAGGGAAGGAGTTTGCGGAGGACTGAGGGTTTCTGCTGCCGTTTCCGGGCCTTGTTCACTGCAAGTGTTCTTTGAGCTCTTGCCCGGAGTGTGGCTGGGGGGAAGGGGGGTGGGTTCAGGGCTTGATCTGGGATGCAGCAGGCAGGACAAGTGCGGGGCCTTTGTTTTAAGCCAAAAACACACAACAAAACGATATCTGCTGGCCAGGATGATCAGCAACAGTCTCTCGAGCGTGACCTATAAAGAGGACGTCATGAAAGAGAGGTAGGCGGAGAGGAAAGGATGAAAAGACAGTGGGAAGGAGCCGGCGGTGCACGTGGGCCTTGGTGTAACCTTGATGTGACTCCTGCCACAGACTGTTCCCATGTAATGGAGAGAGTCTCCACCCTTGCCCCCCCGGCCCACCAATACCCAGGCTTCTCCTTGTCATTTTGCTTATACAGTGTAGCGTGTGAACTTCAACCTGGGGATTAATTTCCGTCTCTGGTGGACGATGTGTTCGCCCCGTCCTCAAGTAGCAGGAGTTCCCCGCAGTTAGGGAAGACATTTGGTACGAATTGTGCAGGGGGCGGGTGTGCTTTGGTTGCTGGAATCCTGGGGGCTCCCAAGACTGGTAGTGGCCAGAACAAGCAGCCACTTGGAATGTGCATCCATTTCCTTTCACTCTCTTCCATGAGCTTGATGCAGCTTTACAGGACATGTAGATTGTACTATTTTAAGGGATTTCCATGCTTTTAAGTTTGTTTTTATAAAAATTGGTTTCTTCAAAGCCATTTCCTGGAGGTGTGCTCATCCCTAAAGAAGAGTGTATTGACCATATCGCTGATTGAATCCCAAGGATAGGGCTGGGGGAGAGCCTAGATAGATACCCATAATCTCCACCAGGGCCCAAGGACTCAGTCCAGCACTCTGAAGTGGGCTGGAGGCCGGATTTAACATTTTTTCTTTTTCTTTTTGGTTGTAGTCAGTTATGTCCGAGACTCCCCTGTCCTACCCCCAGCACATCCCCGTCCCCATCCTATTTCATGTTCTGGGGGACAGTGCAGATCCTCCAGATCCTCCGGGAGGGGTGCATACCCTTCAGACCCTGGGGGGCTGTGCAGACCCTTGGTGTGCAGTATAGACCCTTCACACCCTGGGGGGTGTGCAGACCCTCAGGGTGCCGTGCAGACCCTCCAGACCCTTGGGGAGGGGTGCAGACCCTCCAGACCCTGGGGGTAGAGTGCAGACCCTCGGGGTGCAGTGCAGACCCTTCAGACCCTGGGGGGGTGCAGACTCTCGGGGTGCCGTGCAGACCCTCCAGACCCTTGGGGAGGGGTGCAGAACCTTCAGATGCTGGGGGAGGGGGATGCAGACCTTCCAGACCCTGGCGGGGCGGTGCAGATCCTTGGGTGCTCAGTCCAGGGGAGGGGGGCAGGGAGGAGGTGGTTCAGGAGGGAAGGAGACCTCAGTTACTGGACGAGGGTCTCTGACTGTGGGAGCTCACAGGGCTCTGGGAGGATAGCCTAGCAGCAGAGTATTTTGCTTTTCCAGTGAGCCCAGAGAAAAGTAAAGATGTACTAATTCAAACCAATACTATAGCGAAATTTTGGCAGTTGTCGAGAGGAGGGAAGTTTGGCCCGAAGAGGCCACCGTTGGGCGGTGCTATTACACACAATACGGTGAGAGGCCACCGCCCTAGTGGAGGTCAGTCCCTCCGAGGGGAGGTGGGCACCCCGACTGGCCCGCGGGCCGGCCTTTGGTGAGAGTCCTCTGGGCGGGATCTCCCGGGAGCGGGCGGCTCCGGGACGCACGCGGAGCTCCCAGGACTCACCGGTGCACAGACCCGGGTCTTTACGGTCGGTCCTGCCCAGGTCTCGCGAGAACGCGGCGGCAGGTCTCGCGATACGCGGGCGCGGGCGCAGAGGAGGGAGATCTGAGCGGCGGCGGCGAGCGGCCAGGACTGAGGTGAGCTGCGGGGCGCCGGGGTCCCCAGTGGGCGGCGGTGGGTGGCGGTCCGGGGACGGGCTGGGTGCGGGCGCTGCCCCCTCTCCCTGCCTTCTCCCCGCCGCACTGGGTTCCTTGGAGCCGGACCGGGGTTGGAGCCGGCTTCTCCAGCGGCGGCGGCGGCGCGGAGCGGGGCCGGGGTCGGAGCGGGACCGGGGTCGGAGCTGGGCCGGGGTCGGAGGGGGACCGGGGTCGGAGCGGGGCCGGGGTCGGAGCGGGACCCGGGTCCGAGCTGGGTTCTCTGGTGGCGGGGAGCGGGGCGGGGGTCCAAGCGGGGCGGACCCTCTCTTGGCGCCTGGGGTCTGGCGGAGCCGCCCCTGTGCTGGGAGTTTGCGGACGGCGGCAGAAGTGCCGGTGCGGTGCCCAGGCCGAGAAGGGCGACTGACAGGCAGCGTGCTCTGCACGCGCAGCCCAGGGGTTGTGATTTCTCGGCGCTTGGGTTTCCGTAGTTGGGTTGAAGATTGGAGTCTGTTGGATAAAGAGGATGGAGCTTGAGCTGCTGGCACATGCCTTGTGCAGCGGCTTAGTTCCAGCAGTTGAAAACGTGTGTGTGCTCTTCATTCCAGTGGATTACCTGCATCAGTTCTTACAGCGGGTGGCCTCTCCCCAGCAGGACATAGTGGCTAAGTTTCCCATTGCGGGATGGAGAGTATGGCCCCGATCTAATCTTGGCATGCGGAGGGGTTTGCCTTCTGGAGCGGACTCTGTAGTCTCCTGCCGCTCCCGCCTGTATCTTCCAGGCTGTCAGCGCTCAGTGCTTGTCCTATTCTGTCTCCCAGTCCGTTTTGCATTGGCAGTGCGGTTGAGAGGTGGAGAGGAGAGCTGTGTTGTCTGGGGTGCAAATGTGGCCTGCAGAGGAGAAGGGCTCTGTTCCCCAACAGGAATTCAGAGTCAAACTAAGATTCCCCACTTTTTTCCTCTGGGGTTTTGGCGGAGAAGTGTTTTCAATCTAATACTTAGGGAAGTCTGTGCGAGCCGGCCTTTAACCTAAGGGGAACACGGTGTGCACCTGTAGGAATTCACGCGTTTGGTCATAATTGTACCTGGGTGGTTCTCCACCCAACTGGCTGGCTGGCAGGTGGGCAGGCACCAGGCCACGGTCAGTACAGGTTTGGGGATGTGGGTTCTTCTTATTATTTTTAATATGTTAATTATTTATTAGAGAGCAAGAGAGAGAGCACAAGGCGGGGCGGGGGGGATGGACGAGCAGACTCCCCGCTCAGCAGGGAGCTTGATACGGGCCATATCCCAGAACCCTGGGATCATGACCTGAGCCGAAGGCAGATGCTTAACCTACGCCCCGGGGGTGTCCTGGGGATGCCGGTTCTTTGCTGTTGCTCATGCTCTGCCCTCCATGCACTGGCTTGTGGAGCGCACTGGACTTCAGAGTGACAGAGACCTGGGTTCCAGTCCGTTCTGTAACTTTCTGAAACCCCACTTTCAGATGTGTGAAATATGTGCAGAAAGATCTAGTTGGCCCGTTGTGCAGCCTGAGCTGTCCTGTGTGAAGTTACAGGCAGAGTGATGGACTGTGGTACCAGTCGCACTCCTGCCCTCTGGAAATATATGATGGACACTTGTCCTCACAGCAACTGTGCCAAGTGGCTCTCGCGAGCCCCGGTTTACAGATGAGTCTGGGCTGCCAGCTAACTGCAAACGTGTGGTTATGAACACTGGGCTGTTGTAAGGACTCCGAGAGGGCACTGGGAGAGTGGGGCCGCCCAGAGGTACCCCCTGACTGGGCCGCTGGTAGAGCCAACGGGGCCTGCAAAGACTCACGGTGACCCCTCCCTTGTCTTCCTCCAGAAGCAAAGTGGCCATGGATGACCTGGGGGAAAACACCACCGTGCTGTCCACCTTGAGGTCTTTGAACAACTTCATTTCTCAGCGGGTGGAGGCAGGGTCTGGACTGGATGCTTCCACCTCTGCCCCAGGTTCTCTGCAAATGCAGTACCAGCAGAGCATGCAGGTGAGCGCCCCGTGTTGAGCCGCATTCTCTGGGCAGGAGGCGCCTGCCCTAGGTGCCAGGTAGGTGTCTCCAAGTAAAGAGAAAGGTTGGGCGTGTCATGGTCTCAGAGTGTAGGCGGCCATATGCAGATCCTGGCTTCAGTCTGCTGTGATGTGGCTTTTACAGTTTTGCTGTAAGAAGTCTTATTTCACCTTATTTCATGTTCTTAGCAACACTTGCTATAGACCATGAAAGAGTGGTTGGTTCTCCTGGAGGACTTGAGGTTCCACAGACTCGGGGTCAGTCTCATGGGGGCAGGGGACCCTGGGGCCACTTGGGGTGGGGGTGGTGTGTGCAGTCCGGCCCCTGCCAGCCTGCACCGCCCCCGCCTCAGGCAGCTGCTGTCCCCTGCTTGTGCAGCTGCAGCCGGTCCCGGTGATGGCCTGTGACAGAGCCGGTGTCCTGTGGCTCTGGGAGCCCTGAGGAGGCCCAGGCAACGTTTGGTAAAACTCATGGTCCTATGTTTGTATGCATTCATTTGCTGAATAATTGAATGATTTTTGTTTGTTTAGTGGACTGAGTTGCTCACTGCCATATTTTGAGAAAGACTTTTTTATTCCAAAATGGGATCTTTTATGTTTGTTTTTGGTGTTAAAGCACTTTTTGGGGAAATGGTGGTGATTGTTTTTTTGTTTTTTGTTTTTTTTTTTTTTAATTCTTGCTCCCTGGAAAAATAAGTTGGCAACTTTGGTCTAAAAAAGTGCTATAATTTTGTTGATGCAAATGTCTGGGAACTTTTGGCCAATGTGTCAGAACTATAGACTCTAGAATTTTGGAGGCGCAGTTCTCACTAAGCTAGTGCTGTGGAGCGCCTCCTCCGTGTGGGGGATCCTGTAGGTGGATGCTGTAGGCGGAGTGAGCTGGTCAGTCTTGTAGCTGCGGGACCCTGACCTGGCCCTGTGCTGCCCCAGCACTTCTGGGAGTGATTTTGTGCCCTACCAAGCCACCCCCAAACGGCAGGTGAGGGAACTGAGAACCTATAGGTCTGGAGAGTCTGGCAGTCCCGGCCCCCCCCCCCCCAGCCTTTTTTTAATGCTCTGTTTCTGTGGGAAGGTGTTTACAGTCAGCTCTGCTACATGTCAGTGTTGGTTTAAATAGAAACATGTTTCAGTTACTGTCCTTCAAATGCAGTTGGTGTGCCAGAGAGATGTGGCCGTGGACTCGTCTCTCTGGGGCTCCTGGCCGCCGTGCAGTAATGCCCACAGAAGCTGGGGGCCGTGCTTCGGAGCGGCTGGGCTCTCACTGCACGCAGAGACTGGGAAGGCCAGTGAGTCTGATGGAGGGTGGACTTCAGAACCCCCAAACTTCAACCGGTGTGAACTGAAATGAGAGAAAATGTCAGAGGATAAAGAAAGTGTGGACTTGGGCTCTCAAAGAGTGTGGGTGGAGAAGATGCCTTCCCTCTGGCCTCGGATCTCTCAGTCTTGGTACTGCTGACATTTGGGGCTGCAGAGTTCTTTGTTTTGCAGGACTTGCTTCTGCCTTGTGGGATGTTAAGGGACATTCCTGGCCTCTGCCCACTGGATGTCAGTAGCAAACACATGCTCCCACCCCCTCTTCTGATAGTCAGCAGTGTCTCCAGATGTCACCAAGTGTCCCTGGTAGAGCTGAGAACCACTCGCTCTCGCCCAGTGCTTCTCAAACTTCAGTGTGCATATGAGTCCCTGAGACTATGTGTAAAAGGGAGTTTCTCATTTGGCATCTCTGGGGTGCAGCCTGAGGTCCTGAGTTTCTTCTTACTGCCCAGGAGCTGCTGTGCTACCGGTCGTTCCTGGAATGGTCAGGCTCTGGTCCATATGAGGATGAGTTCTTGACACAGTCTGTGGTTCTGTGAAACTGCTTGATGTGTCTTCTGAGGCCCTTCAAGGCTTGACCTCACCTTTACCTACCCTTTGTGGTAGGCCAACTTCTAAGACGGCTCTTAAGTGCCTGGCCCCTGGTGGACCACACTTTCTCCCACTTAAACGCTAATGTGGTTTTGTGGCAGCAGGATTTTGCCAACATAATTAAGAAATCAGTCGAGCTGAAGACGGCGGGCCTGACTTACTCAGAGCAGGAGAGGGGTTCTGCATATGCGGGAGTCTCCCTTGCTGGTTTTGGAGGTGGAGAGGGGCACATGGCAAGGGATGTGGGTGACTTCTAGGAGCTGACAGCAGCCCGGGGCTGACAGCAAGGAAGAGGGACCTTAGTCCTCTAGCCGTGTGAATGTGGGAGAGGATCCCAAGGTCCAGATAAATTTGGAGCCTGGCCACCTGTGTGGATTTTAACCTGTGAGACCCTGATCGGACAACCTGGCTGTGTGCCAGGCCTTCTGCCCTTAGAACCTGACTACTAACATGGGGTTTTAGCTGCTAAGTTTGTGGTAACTTGCTACAGGACAATAGGAAACTAACATGCCCTCCTGTCTAGACCAAGCCTACACGCTGTCATCTTAAAGTATACCTTTCTCTTCCTGTTATTATTTCCTCTTTGTTTACTGCCTCCCCCCACCCATTTTCCAGCGAAGGGCCCAGCATCCATCCTTCTTCCCCAAGGCTGAGTAGAGGCCTCGTCGGAGGCAGGTACTCAGTGTGAGTGGTGGACAAGCCACTCTCACCTATTTGGCACAGTGACTGAGGGTTCTCTTTCCCCTGGGTGTGACCTGCTCAGCTGGAGGAACGAGCAGAGCGGATCCGCTCCAAGTCCCAGGTGGTCCAGGTGGAACGGGAGAAGATGCAGATGGAGCTGAGCCACAAGAGAGCGCGAGTGGAGCTGGAGCGGGCGGCCAGCACCAGTGCCCGGCGCTATGAGGTGGGTGTGACCAGGCGGCCCTGGCATCGGGGCGTTGTGCATGGTGCCTGCCAGGCCGTTAGGCAGGTGAGCCTCCTGGCTGGGAGCCTGGGGCTCTGCCTCGTTAGGCCACAGGTGGCAGCTATGCTTGATGTCCTTGACGGGGGCAGCGCACAGGGCATGGCTCTCTGCCATGTCTGCACGGTGAGGTGCTGGCGGCCATGCCTCTCTGCTGAGCTGCCTGTTCTCCCTGCCACCCCTCCCCACCCCCCACTTCCCCACCCCAAAGAATTGGGGTGTAAATCCAGCAGAAATACCAGGTACCACAGGGTGACAGGCTTAGAAAGTCACCGGGTTCTGTAAAGGTCTCAGGTCCAGGCTGGACCAATCTTGCTCACATCTCCAGTCTTGTGGGTACTTCCTGTTGTCCCTGGCTTACCCAGGGCAGACAGGGCAAGTGTAATCCCCCATTACCTAGGGAAGGTGCAGGGTTTTTACTGAGAGCGTAAATCCTTTTTTTTGCTTCGATCAACAGCACTTTGCCAGAGGTTTTCAATAAGTGCTCATGATTTGTGGAAATGCTGCCAAGACTCGGGCAGAGCGTTGGACCGGCAAGTCTTTGACCTGCCTACGCTTCCCCAAGGGTGGATGTCTGGCCCCATTCTTGCCTTATGTGGCATATTTGCATGCTTTCCTAGGCCTGTAAAAATAGCAGATGTCTTCAAGGGTGTGATGCTGATTGAATATGTATTTGACCCTGGTATGCAGGCTTCTGGCTGTGGTGTGCCGCGGGGGCCTAGTAGCCCAGGAACGTGGCCTACCAGTGGGTCCCACGGCCTTGGCATTGATTCTGGTGTTGTTCCCAGGGCTTCCTCTTAGGGTGGGGCTTTAGCTGATGTTCTGGATTGTCCTAGGAGGGACAGTCCCAGAGGAAGGGACAGGGAGAGGCCGTGGGAATCTTGCTGCTCTTGAAAGTGCATTATTAGGGCTGGAGGTGGCACCAGGAACCATCAGATGGTAGGAATTGTGGTGTTGGTGCTGCTGCCCTGGCTCTCAGGCAGATGGCATGGGATATGGAGCTATTGGAATTTTTCTGAGCCATTAGTTCATCAAGGGCAATAACTGTCCTGGCTGCCCTGGGTCTCCAGGGTGCGGTGCGGGCCATGGCACTTTATAGGTGCTTAGAATATGTTGTAATGAGTAGGGAGGTTTGTTGCATGGTTGGTGGAAGTCTTTTTTTGGGGAAATTGAAGGGTGCAGGCTGAGCTCAATCCCGGGTCCTCGCTTTGCTTGGCCTTCCTCTGAGAGGCCTTTCCCTTCCCACCCACAGACGTGGCTGAATGTGACCTGGAATCACCTGAGCCGGTGGCTTTCAAATTGTTCCTTTGAGTCTTGGACATCTATCATGGTTTTTCAGGGACTGCCAGTTTGTCCGTGGGTGGGGATCTCAGAACCTCCCAGATGGTGAGACTTTGGTTGGTGTCTGAGGTCTGGGGACCTGCAGGGTCTGCCCCATGTGTCCTTGGGACGGGCAGCCCGCATAGAGATGCTACAGACTGCTCTGTGGTGGGCTGCCCGGGGCCCTCATTCTGGAAGGGTCCCCTGACTCTTCCGTTGAGTGGACGGCGTCCCTCCGCGTTCATTCAGCTCCTGCTTGGTGCTGGGCTGGAGAGGCCTGGTTGGAGCACTGGCCTCGGGAGTGCTGGTGGGCCTTCTGCAGCACCGCCTCCCAGGGAAAGGCCAGAGGTCAGCAGCATCAGGTGCCCACTCGGTGGTCCCTTTGCTTCTGGGGCTGAGGCTGAGCTCCTGTGTGGCTGACTGCTGACTCCCGAGACCCCCCGGGTCCATCAGGGTGAGGAGTCTTAGTCTTGGGGCTGCCTTCCCAGCATTAGATGCACGGTGGTTCTGAAGGTCTGCGGGAGGGGACGGGCCTGGCCTCTAGTGGTGTGAGCGGGGCCTGCTGCGTGACCGGCGCCAGGGTCAGAGGGGTCCCCGTCCCGAAGGACGGCTGGGCTGGGCCCCCCCACTCCCACTCACTGTCTCCGCTCCGGCAGCGCGAGGTGGATCGCAACCAGGAGCTCCTGACGCGCGTCCGGCAGCTGCAGGAGCGGGAGGCCGAGGCGGAGGAGAAGATGAAGGAGCAGCTGGAGCGCCACCGGCTGTGTAAGCAGAGCCTGGACGCCGCGGGCCGGAAGCTGCGCGAGAAGGAGGACGGCTTGGCTGCGGCCGGCGAGGTGAGGGCTGTCCCAGGGTGGCGTTCCTCAGGGGTCAGGCGTGGGTGCCCCGGGGCGCCCCCAGCGCAGCGCTGGGTGGCTCCTCCACCTCCCGCCGCGTGTGCGTGGTGTTCGCGTCGTAATTCCAGTAAAAATACTCATTTTCCACTCCGTGGCCTTCAGTTCATAAATCAAACACTTAGTCTTTGTAATTATGACTTTTAATAGTGGACTCATCTGTGTGTCGTCATTAAAAGCTTTCCTTACGTGCGCGCATCGTGGTAGATGTATGTACGTGCACGTGTGTGCGGCGGGTAGCGCGTGGCTTTTGGCTTCTGTGACTGATGCTGTCGTAGTCCCAGGAGTGGGGTTTCAGGTCTCTGGGGACAGCGTCCGGCCTTTGCCTCCAGTTGCTGTGTTGTGCTGGTAGCGTTGTGGAGGGCTTCGGTTTCCCTGTGGCTTTACCTGTCATGGATGGTGGTATCTTCTGGAAACACTTAGGGTTTTTTTCCCTCTTCTGAAGATGTAAGGGTTGCCCTGAATTTGCATTTCTTTGATCATTAGCAGGTCTGTTAGTATCTGAGAACGTTTTGAGCCAGCGCATAGATGAACTGTAGTCCCTACTAAGTCTCTACCAGTTGAAGGTTGTATAAATTTTAGAAACAGAGCCCAAACATTGGTGCTGGTGGAAATTGGACTCTCCTGACCTTCCCTGTCCCTTTGCTGTGGCGCCTCGGATCACAGGTGCAGCGAGGGAAAAGACGAAGTGCTGCCGGGGTGGGAGCAGGGCACGGGATCATTGGTATTCCGTCTCCGCGTGCTTTTCTCTACTTGATAGATCTCGGGAAGCAGGCTGCAGGTTATTTTTGCCTTGGCAACGCTGGAGAGCATGTTAAGGTTGTTCCTACATCTGTCTTCTGATGTGGATGTTGGCAGGAGAGGAGCCGTGATCAGTCTCAAGCAAGTCCCCGTGTCGCCCTTGGCTTGCCTGGGCTGCGTTCTGGAGGCTGTGCACTCTGTTCAGTGAAGAGTGAGGTGGGGGGAGACTTTTGCCACAGAGGTTGCAAACAGGGTGAGAGAGGGGCCAAGGGTGTGAATTTGATGGCTAGTCAGGATGGAGGACCCTGCATTTTGTTTCCGTTACTTTGTATCTCCTGGGAGAAGCCTTCCCTGATGACTCCGTTGTCACTGCCCCCGCATGCGCGCTCACCACCATGCCTGGGTTGAATGCTCATCCCCAGGAAGTCCTCTTACTGACCGCTGGGCTTCCCCACAGCTGGGTCCTGTGTGTGGCCAGCCCTCTGACTCCATGTCTCGCACAGCGCCTGGTGTCCAGTGTGCGTTAATTGGATTCAGGAAGACTTCTCAAAGGCTGATTTCCTAGTTAAATGTATTTTAGTAGTTTCGTCTTCTGTGATGCCCAGGTTGTTAGGCACCCTGGTAACACCCTAGTAACAGAGCAGACCGTGCAGATGGGTGGAGTACGGATGTGGACGGCCTGTGTCAGCCTCCCCTGGGGAATGTGGGTCCTGGGTTGGTGTGGCCTCCTGGGCCAGCTGAGAACGTGTCAGACTCCTTGTCAGCAGGGGGTGCCCTGGGACTGCTGGTGTCCCTCACTGCAGGAGTTTGCTGGACCGGGTCCTTGTCCTCCACTCCAGGTTAATTTACAGTGATGCTTCTGAGCGGGCTTCCCTGGTGGCCTGATCGGCGAGCTGGCTTCCCCTGGGAAAGCCACAGAGGGAGAGCAGTCACCGGATGGTCACTAGGAGGTCACCTGGTGAGGGTGCGGTCTGATGGAAGGGCAGCAGGTCTGCCCCTGAAAGTACTGAGGCTCAGCCCTGGGCCAGCCTCCCCAGCCCCGGCTTCCTGGCTGAGGGCATGCCTACGCTTTCCCCAAGGGTGGATGTTTGGCCCCATTCTTGCCTTCTGGCTGGGGGCATGAAGTCTGCACGGCATTCCCATGGCTCCTCCGTTCTGGGGGCTCCTGTAGCATCATTCTGAAGACTGTCTCAGTCCCCTGTTTCTGACCTCTTGGCCAGACCTGGCTGTGGTTCACAGGGAGTGTTTTAGCTGGGATGGCATAGTGGGGTTCCTTCGGGGTGGAGAGACCAGGGCAGGCATGGAGGGAGAGCCACACAGGCACATTGGGCACAAGTGAGGGTCCCAAGTGACAGATGTCACAGGGCATGGGCCTCTCTTGGCAGGCAGCCCATCACCATATCCCAGTCTTTTCCCATTTGCTTGAGGGAAACGTGAGGCAGCCCGGGATACTCTGGGTTTGGGTTGACCAGTCTCCCCCCAGGTCGTGTGTTATAAAGGAGAAGATGGTTCGGTCCCTGCCCGTGGGAGGGGCGTGGCATGTGCAGGCTTTTTTGGGGACATTTGTCCTTGGGCTTGTGGGTCAGGAGCTCACCTCTGTGTGTGCGTCACAGCCTGTAAGCAACTGTGCCCCCCCCCCCCCACCAGTTGCAGTGGAGCGTGATGAACCAGGAGATGCAGGTGAAGAGCCTGGAGTCTGAGAAGCAGGAGCTCAAGGAGCAGCTGGCCTTGCAGCACAAGTGAGTGGCTGTGCTGGGTCGGGGGGCAGTGCTGCCAGGTGAGCCTGCCCATGGGTCGCTCTGGGTCCAGTCAGCCTGAAGCCTGTTGCGGCCTGTGACGGGCTGCGCATCCGGTGGTTACCGGTGTGGGGGACCGTGAACAGGAAGGCCTGGGCGCGTCTTCCTGTGCCCTCTGTGGTCTGAGCACCCAGTGACCACGCGTGCCGTCTGTGCAAGCTCTGAGGACCTACAGGTGCCCTTCGGGTCTGTCCTCCCCATCCACAGGCTGTTGGCGGCAGACACAGGGGCCACTGAAGTAAGGATGTTCTGAGAACAACAGTGGGGGGCAGTCATTTCTTCCTGGGGCTGGGACGCCTGCTCACAGAGAGCTTCCCAAGAACTGTGTGGGGCACCCCTGGGGCAGGTGGGTTGTGGGCCGAGGGGCCATCCAGGCAGAGGCCGCGTTCTGAGCGGACATGGAAGTCTGAATGGTAAGAGGGCGGAATTCTCTCGCTGTGATCTAGGCCTTTACCTTCGCAGGTGTTGTCCTAGGAGAACTCTGGATGCTCATGGGCAGGGGTGGGGGTGTGCAGGGGGGTGGTCATGGGAAGGTTCTTGGCTGTGGCTGTGCCCGCGGTGCGCAGCGAAGATGAGGGAATAGAGCCTGGGGTGTGGACTTAGCCACTGCCCTGACCTGAGGAGACTGAGGCCGCAGTGCCCTGGGGTCTGGGGGTCCGCGTTGGAGAGCCCCTCGGGTGAGGGCAACTGCTGGCCTTACCACTTACCTCTTTCTGCACGTGATGTGCTTTTCTCTCGATAGGAAATGTCAGGAGGCTAATCAGAAGGTTCAGGAGCTCCAGGCCAGCCAGGAAGTGAGGGCCGACCAGGAGCAGAGGATCAGAGTGAGTCACTCCGTGTCAGGCGCACGCTGTGTCGGTGGGTGTCCCGGTGGTAGTCTCAGCCATCCTGCTGCTTTAGCTGGGGCACCCTTTGGGCATCCGGGGACGGTGAGCTGCCCGTGCCCAGGGTGCTGTTGACACTGTCGCTTGTCTCTGTGTGTGCCGTGCCTGTGCTCAGGGCTGGGGCTGCTGCCCCCCAGCTCTTCTTCCTTGTCAGGCCTCAGGCCTCCGGCCTCCTGGCTCCTCCTGCCTCTGCTCTCCCATGTGCTGTTCTCTGGCTGCAGTGCCTGCCCGGCTCTGGGACGTCACTTCTGTTTAGCTCCTGGCCCACTTCCCGGAGTATGCTCACCTGCACGGCACGGTGTCTGCCTTTCTCCCAGACTCCATGTGCGGAGACCTTACCTGCATCCCGTGTCGCCCTGTCCCTGCTGCTTGACCCTGTACCTGGCACAGAGCTGGGCCCTGTTGATGTTTGTTGACTGACTGACTGATTTGGTCCTGATCAGCAAGCACTGAGCTTGTTCGGTGACTTGCCGCTGATGGATGCCAGCTGTCCCTAGTGTGTCTCAAGGGGACTGCAGGTGGTAAAGGAAGGCCGTTGTCAGTGTGGAAGAGACTCCCTTGTTATACGGGCGCTAGTGTGGCAGGAGCGGGTCTAGGAGGGGAGGAGTGCCGTGTTTTACTGATGTGTTTATTCAGGGAGCCTTGGCTGCCTGTCCTTGGGCAGGTGTGCGCCAGGGCCCTGCCCCTGAGGACAGTGCAGCGCAGAGGTGTGACCCCAGCCCGTGGCGCCACGTCAGGGTGCCCTGGAAGCGAACACGGAGGACGCGGCACAGAGGCACACCTGGAGTCTCAGAGGAGGGCTGGGCCACAGTGGTCGACTTTGCCCTCTCTGTCTTGGCCTCACTCAGGATCTGGAGCAGAAGCTGTCCCTGCAGGAACAGGACGCTGCGGTAGTGAAGAACATGAAGTCTGAGCTGGTGCGGCTGCCCAAGATGGAGAGGGAGCTGAAGCAGCTGCGGGAGGAGAGCGCCTACCTGCGGTGAGGCGGGCGCGGGGCGGGCTGGCGAGTGCGGGGCGGGCGCGGGGCGGCACCCTGCTACACTCCTCCTCCTGGGCATGTGGCGTTTTGAGGGACTTTGTTTCTGGTCCTGCCAGGGAGATGCGAGAAAGCAATGGGCTGCTCAGGGAGGAGCTGGAGGGGCTGCGGCGGCGGCTGGGGCGCCAGGAGAAGATGCAGGAGAGTCTGGTCGTCCTGGAGCTGGAGAAGGAGGTGGGTCCGGGGGACAGTGAGCGGGTTGTTCCCTGTGGGTGTCCTCTGTCTGCCTGGGGACCCTGGGTGTTCCAGTCCGGCGTTCCAGTTCCCCTCCTGAAATGTGGGTGTGCCGGGCTGCTGTGTTGGGCTGAATAGCAGCCCCAGAGCTGTGCCTGCCCCTGTGCAGGTGCTCATGAGCCGGCCTGTGGCGGGGAAACCGCTGGGTGAGCCCAGTGGGCCGTTGTCACGAATTCTTGCATGGACGGGGGACATGGGGGGGAATCAGGTGTCATGCGGGGAGGACATGACCCCCCTGCTGCTGGGGTGTGGGAGACGGAGGAGGGCCTCTAGAAGCTGGAGAGGGCTGGAAATGGGTTCTTCCCAAGAGCCTCCAGAAGGAGTTGTAAGAGCGTGTGTTGTATTGTTCTCAGCCACCTGGTGGAAGTGGAAAAGGTGATCTAGGCAGTGAGTCAGAGAGACGAGGCCGGGTGGGACCCTTGACACCAACCTTGTTCCCACCCGCAGACGTGAGCAGGTGCCCAGGCTCCGTTTCTCCTGCTTGCGTCTGCTGTTGGGACTCGCAGTGGCGTTTTGTGGGGCGATGTGGCAGAGCTGGCCATAGGACTTTGTGCAGCAAGCGTCCCACTTCTCCCTTGTTAGTGCGGGGACGCAGAAGCTCTGTCTCACCCAGTGCACACAAGTGACACCAGCACTTAGCCTCCTGGCCTCTGGCCCTGGGTCTTGCTGTCCTTCTGCGCTGCCTCACCTCCAAGCCACGGGGCCCTCTGTTGTGTCCTGGGGGTTGGATGTGCCGGGAGCTGCCCTGTACTTGGCCAGACGGGCCTGTGGCCTCGCGGGGTGGGAGCCGAGCTCCTCTAGGATGCTGGCATACATAGGAACTTAGCCTGAAGACGCAGCCCCAGACGGAGCAGTGTTTCCTCTGGGCAGTTCTGAAATTGGTCAGGATCCTGTCTCGAGAGTCGTACTGCTTCGTGTGAAATCCTGCCACGGATGTCTGCTGGCTGTGTGACCCTGGGCAAGTCACTTAACCTGTCTGCCTCCATAATGAGGAGTAACAGTGTCTGCCTTGCAGGGTCGTGAGGGCTTCGTGAATTCACGTCATGTGCTTAAACAGTGCCTGGCCCCTGGTAGACGGTCACTGAGCATTGGCTCTCGAGACAGAGTCGTTAAGCAGCCCATGCCCTGCACGTGATAGGGCCAGCGGGTGACTGAGTGAATGCGGTGATGCCAGCAGGGCACTTGGCCTGGGCAGAGGTGGGGGGAGGCCAGACAGAGGCCCATGGTCCTTGCCCTCACATTGCTTACGTTCTAGGAGAGGTGGGGGTGGGGGGGACTCTAACGTGGGATGTGGGTCAGCATGGGAGAGAGTGTGAGATGCAGGGTCAGGCAGCCCCACGTGCAGTGCCAGGTGGGCGGGGCATGTCCCCACCTTCTGTTCTCCCTGTGGGGCCCCGGGCCCTAGTCGGCCATGTCAGCTGGGGGTAGTTGGCTCTAGGGCCAAGTGCATCTGCTGTGGGGCCTGGCATCCTGTGGAGCCCCAGGACTGTGGGAGAGGCAGCGAGTTCTTGTGGTTTTACTGCCCAGGTCTGCCCTGGGGCGCGGCCTGTTTCTATGGGACCACGCCTGAGGCTGTGTGCCACCCCTGTCTCTATTCCGCAGGGACCTTACCTGATTCCATGGGACCGGGAACAAATGAGGTGCTGAGCGTGCTTGTCGTGGGAGTAAGCTCTCTGCTCCGGAGCAGACTCGGAGCACGTAGGCGTTTAGTCAGAGATAAGAGCAGGCTCTTCTGAGGGATCAGGGAGACTTAACATCCTCCTCATCGCCGTCACCTTGGCGTGAGGCGCTTTGGTCTGGGGACTGAGGTGGGGTTGCGTAAAGAAGGGTAGCAGGCGGCCGTCGAGGCCTCAGAAGGGAGATGCTGGGGTTGCGGTGCTCTTAGCGTTCGCCTCCTTGTCTTTCCAGAGGCTGCTGGCCAAGCTGCAGAGCTGGGAGCAGCTGGAGCAGACCATGGCCTTGAGCATCAGGTAGGCGGAGGGCGCCGGTGCCTCGAGGGGCGGGGGGCCGTGGGCACCTGCGGGGGCTGCTCCTGCGGGGCCGCTCAGGTCGGATGAGGTGCTTTCACCGTGGGCGGGAACGGGACCGAAGTGACTCTCCTGCTGCAGTGTGAACAACTTCTCATTTAAGGTTGGCTAGCGGCGTGCTGGCAGGGATCTGATGGCCCTGCGTCATCGGGCTTTGCGGAAGGGTTTCTTCGTGTATGCTGAGGGAGTAATTGCTTTTGGGGCAGGCCATTCCTTTTAGGCAAATACAAACAGCGGAGGTGAACTGAGTTGGGGGGAAAGGGAGCACACCATCGTGGAGGATTGTCATGCCCGTCAGGCCCCCGCAGCAGCCTCGGCTCATCTGTGTAGAGCTGATGCCAGGGGAACGGCAGGTTGCGGGCGGGCCGTGGTGCGGGCTGCTGGGTGGGGCACTGGTGTCTCGCTCTCCGATGGGGAGCACGGCCGGGGCAGGCATCTTTCCACCGCTCCCTGCCCCCAGTCCCACATGTTGTGCCGCCCGCTCCTCCTCTTTCTCCAGCGTTGCTGCCTGTTCCTCGGTCCCCAGGACTCTCTGGCCCCCTGTGGACTGACTCTTCCCCACAGCTTTGTCACTGTCTCGTTGTTCCAGTCTGGGAGAGGGGTGGTAGGAGATTGATCGTTCCGATGCGTCCTTGGAGCTGTGGTGTTGCAGGAGCCTTTGGTTTTGTCTGCTTGTGTGACTTTCAGACTGTAGCTTCTCGGTTGTCTTTCGTGCTGCTCTTGGAAACTGGGCCAAGATCGAGAACGTTCTTTAAAGGGCTGTCCTGTGATGACACTGTCCTGCTGCTGGTTCTGGAACCTGTGGCAGTTCTGATCAGCATTATTGATGCCGCTGTGCATCCCTTGAAAATGCCTCCTCGTCGTCTCTTTGCCTGGCTGAGTCACAGCGGACCGACGAGACCGCTGTTCGCACTTGAACCGCACCTGCAGGACCCAGGCTCGTGCAGGGCCGGCCCAGTGGGGCCTAACTGTTCTGTGCTTCCTCCTGCTGTCTGCACTTATTAGCTCACCGGAAAGCTTCCCTCCTGCTCCCAGGGAGGCTTGTCAGAAGAGAAGCCTCCGTGACTTCTTTCTTGTGCGGGAGATCAGAGGCTCACGCGTGCCCGATCGGCCCAGCTGCAGTGTGTCTGCACGCCCAGCGTGGGCCACAAAGCACTCACCATCAGTCAGGCCCGGGGCTGGGGCACAGCTGGTGGCCGTCTCTGGCCCGGATGGGAAGCGCGGCTACTCCTCCAGCCGTTTGGTCTCACTTCCAACCAGAGGGCCTCCCCTGAGTGTGGCTGCTGTGTGGGGAGCAGACCACCAGCTGGGGCCGGGCATCTGCCTGGTCACCTGCTTGTGCGTGTCGTGTGTTCACCTGGTGGCCGGGCCCGGGGGAGGGGAGGAAGAGGGTGTTTGGAGGTCTGTCAGACGTGACGGGTCGGGGCCGGTGGTGGGAGAGCGGATTGTGTAGGGCAGAGACTGGTGTCCTGCCGGCCCCTGACAAGTGGGCCCCTCTTCAAGCCTGTGCCTGGCTCTGGGCCAGTTTTCTTGCTGCTGGGAATGCAGCGCGGGCCTCGCTGTGGGTGTGGTGACACGGTCACACGCTGCAGCGGCGGTGGCTCACGCTGCAGAGCGGTGCTCGTGTCCCTTCTGAGTGGCCGGACGTCCTGTAGGGGGCAGGTTTTGTTTCATGTGCTTTGTCACCCTGTCCCTGGTCCCTTCCGGGGGCACTTTGGAAACCCCAGCTTCTCCTTTTTACCCCTCCTGTCCCCAGTAGGGTGCTTGGGCAGGCTTTGCCTCCTGCCACTCTGCCCCACGAAGGGAGTGCGTGCGTGTCATGTAACAGTTGGTGGGTCACAGACTTGTGTGTTGCCTGTTGTCAGAGCCGTGTGGAGCGTTGGGTACAAACGCAGACTCCCCAAGCCCAGTGGATCAGCCTGCCGGGCACTGGACCTGAGTCGTGCATGACCTTGAGTGCTGTGAGGAGGAATTTGGCTCTCCTTTTTTGCTAGGTTTTGGGCAGTTGGAGATTTCTGTGCAGGGAGGATGACTCGTAGGAGCCCACATCTAGTGAAACTGAATATGGGATGGGAAACGTGCAGAGGGAGATAGGGCACAGGGAAAAGTTGGGGTCCCTGTAGGAGGGACGTGGGAGGGAAGGGTGAGAACTGGTCAGGAGCTCTGAGACCGCTGTCTGGGTGCTGGAGGTGGATCTGCCTTGAGTGGCTCCAGGATGGATGCCCTCTGTCACCCTTGCCACGTTCAGGGCAGGGCGTGAGAGGACTGGCTCAGACCCTACTGAACAATGGCTGGGTGTATGTCTGGCTCCAGCTTGGCCCTCATGTGTTGTGGGGAGGTATCTTGTGTCTCATCTTCCACATCTGTTCATGGAAGGACTTTTCTAGAACATTGCCTTCTCCCCATGGAAACATGTTTGTGTGTGGGTGCATGCTAGTTTGGGGGCCCGCTCCCCCACAGCACCATCAGCCGGCTCCAGGAGAGGGCAGTGGGTTGGAGTCCAGCAGATGCCCTTGAAGTAGGAGCTGGAAGGGCAGGGAGGGCCTTCTGACCTGGTGGGTTTGAGTCTCTTGGCCTTTAGGCCAAGGCAGTGTTGTCACTTTGGGGCTGAAGGCACTCACTTGACGCGTGTCGCGACCACCGGCTCTGGGCCGTGTCCCGTGTCTCCTGGGCTTTGAGGGCTGCCGCCACTAGGTGGCACCCCCTCCCCCGTGATCCTGATCCCTCCACCTTGAGAGCCGTGGGGTACGTGTGGATTTCTGGCCCCAAACCTGTTGCCTGCAGCTCTTCCTGGTCCTCTGCTACTCCACGTGGGACTCACGTGTTACAGCCGGGGCCCAGAGGAGCAGGGGTGTGAGGGGTCTGTGGCCTTACAGTCCTGCTGTGCAGCTGTGGGTGGCTGGCCGGCCGCTGTTGTCTGTCCCACACCTACCCTGTTCTTGACTGGTCTCTTTGTGATCCTTAAATGCTTGATGTCTGTGAGCTTCTGGTGTTTCAGACCAGATATTGTCTGCACGGGCTGTCCTCTGTGCACAGGGCTGTGGCTTTTCGCAGATTCTCGGAGGGCCCCATGGCCTAGCAGAGGCTGGGAACATAGATCAGGTCTGACACCTGGGGAGATCAAAACCCCCTGGAGTTCACACAGTGTGACTTTTGTCACCGTTCTCCCAGTTTGGGCTTTCTTAGGCCCCGAGGAGCCTAGAGGTTTCAGGACAGTTGGGTGGAGTTGGCCGAGGTGGTTCCGGCAGTGTAAACCAGTAGGGAAGCCCCTGGGCTGTTTCCTTACCTGCCGGGCAGGCTTGTCCACCTGGATGTTGCTGGACACCTGCCTGCAGCATGTGGGGCGTCTGGGTTAGAGGCAGGTGTGCCTTAGGACTTGGAGAGTCCTGGGTGGGAGGGAATCCTGCTCTAGGCTGGCTGGGGCCCCGCGCACCCAGGGGAGCCCGCAGTGGGGAGGAAGGCGGGCGGGTGTGATGCGTGGATGTCCTCATCGCAGGGCTCTAAAAGCTGAGCGAGGGATTCAGCAGCACACAGAGAGTGCCCGGGTGCAGAGAGCTTTGTCCCGGGAGCACGGCCTCGTGGGGAAGGATTTGAAGGTGCTGGAGGCGGACACCAGGAGACACTTTCTGCGTCCGTGTCAGCCTGGATGTGACTGTCTGGGGCCCTGGAGAAGGACTAACAGAGAGGTGGGGGGTGGGGGGACAGATGGAGCAGAAGGGAGCACCTGCAGCAACAGAAGGGCGCCTCCCCTCAGAGCACTGGTTCGTGTGACTCACTGTTTTAATAGATTAGAGGGGAACACACGTGACCATCTCAATGGATGCAGAAGCATTTGTGAGAGCTTAACACCCTTGCATGAGGAAAACCTCTGAGCAAAGTAGGAGTGGAAGGGGCCGCCCTGGAGCAGCGCCTGCCGACCCTGCAGCTCGCATGCCCTCTCCCCACTCCTCGTCTGTCTGTCACGGTGGCAGTGCAGGCCAGGGCAGAGGGGGGACAGAGGAAGAAGTAAAGCTGCCTCTGGTTGGAGACAAGATGATTGTGCACGTGGGAAGTGTCAGGGCATGTGTAAAGAGCCGCTTGTACTTGGTGAGTCTAACAGGCTCCCGGTTACAAAGACAACATACAAAGGTGGACTGAATTTCTGCGTGCTGGTAGCCAGCAATTAGAAGTACAGGCCACTGACGGTAGCCTCAGAAACGTGGAATACTAGAGGATAAAGTCAGCGAAAATCTGTGCCGTAAAGTGTAAGGTCTTCCTGAGAGAGCTGCCGTGCTCGCGGATTGGAGGAGTCGTGTTGTTGACGTGCCAGTTTGCTACAGTAGGTCCATACGTCCAGTGCAATCCCAGCCAAAGTCCCAGCAGGCATTTTGGCAGAAACCAACAGACTGATTCCGAAATTTTATAGACTTGTTCTTGAAAAAACCCAAGGGCTTACAAAGGTTGATTTCAAGTTACTGTAAAACGTATTGGTCAAGGCGGTGTAGTAGTGGCGTAAGGATAGACATACCCGTCAATGGAAAAGACCAGAAAGTTCAGGAATAATTGAAAAGTATGGAGTCTGTTGGTTTCCGTGAAGGTGATGAGATAATTCAGCAGGAGAGTCAGTCTTGCACAAACGGTGCTGAGGCAGTGGGATGTTGTACGGTCAGATGCAGATCCTCGTCTCGCACCGTTCCAGCATTGAACAGGTGGGGCGCACGCCTACCTGGGGTGAAAACCAAGGCTTCTGGAAGATTAGGACACAAAAGCATGAACCAAAGATGCAGAAAATTGGTAACTGAACGTTCGCCAAAATGAAAAAATACCTTTGTTCCTGGAAAGAACAGTTGAGACAGAGAAGAGGCAAACCCTGCTGTTGGGGGGAGAAAGTATTTGCGGCGCATACACAGGCCTGACCGGAGATTTGTGTCCAGGATTTGTGAAGCATTCTCACAAGTGAGGAAGACAACAGCCGGTTTCTAAAAGCTGGGCAAAAGATGTTGAACAGGAAACTTTACAGAAGAGGGTCTGCGGACGGTAATGAGAACATGACAGCCACTCCATATCACTGTCGTTCGGGGGTGCAGGCGAAGGTCACATGAGATGCTGCGGCTGGCCCAGTAGAGCGGCCGGGACGGTGTGAGCAGCGGCAGCGTGTGGTCGCTGCAGGGGCGAGGGGAAGGCGGCTTGGCGCGCGGGAAACCGTTTGGCAGCTTCCTCCTGTATGTTTACGACAGGCCCCGCAGTTTCATCCTGCGTTCTTAGCCAAGAGAAATGAAAATGTGACCTCGCAAAGACCTGTCCCTAAATGTTCCCAGCAGCCTGATTCCTTTAAGAGCAGAAGTGTGGAGACAACAGGCGTGTCTGTCAGCAGGGGCACGGGCTCACGGAGTGTGGCGTGTCCATGGGGCCGGCCAGACTGCTGTGCGCACGTGAGTCCTGCTCACGCCGGACGCTTGGAGGCCAGTCCGTGTGATGCCCTTTATTTGGAGTTTTCACAAAGGCGAAACTGACTGTAGTGGCCCGCAGGTGAGTGGTTGGGACATGATTGAGCGAGAGAGGTCCTGACAGTGGGCCAGATGTCGCCTGCCCTTGGCTGTCATGGCAGCTGCTGGGGTCAGTTGCGCATCCCATGTCCGTGAAGCCGACCCGTGGACAAAGGCAGGCTGTGGACGGGGTGCTGAGGTGCGCTTTATAAAGCCTTCCTTTTATGGGGCCCACTCCCTAAGCTCCTCAGGCCCCCCATTGCCCTCGCCCTGTGCCACCACTGCCTGGTCCCCCTCACATGGTTCTCGTGCCTAGGGTGCTGTTGTCAGAGAAGGGGCTCAGGGCTGCCCCAGAGGGGCACCTGTCCCCCCAGTCTGGGCACTGCCTGGTGCGTGCTCACGTGGCAAGCTCTGTATGCACCCTCCTGACTCGGTGCTCAGTCCAGATTCTGCACATCTAGTCACTTGATCTCCACCAGTCCTTCTGCACCAGCACGGAGCTCTCTCCTGAGCTGAAGGGCTGAACGCCGTTGTGTGAAGTGGACGAGCTCTGACTGACCTCAGGCCCCTGATGATGGACACTTTGGTTGCTTCCAGTGCAAGCAGCGCCGTACTGGTTGGACAAATTCTTAGAAGTAGTTTTTTTTTTATCTCAAAAGACATACGTGTTTGAGACGGACAGATGGTGCTGAATGGCCCTCCAGAAACGTAATGTTTCCATCCTGGCACACGAGTGGCCTCGCTTAGTTGGGCAGTATGCTTTCAAAGGTTTCAGCAGAGATTCACCGTGGAGCCACGGCACAGCAAGGAGGGCAGGAACCTCCAGTGGGCTGGCTTTTAACAAGCGTGTGGAGCAGTTCCCACTGGGGGAGCCTTATTAAATGGCATGGGATGCATGTGGAGGGCTTCTGGAGTCAAGCCTCTCATTTTATGGAGGAAATAGTTTGCTGGTGGCGGGTGCGCCTCTGTGATTTGGCTCCTTCCCCTGTTCCTTTGTGCCCAAATCTGGCCTGATTTCAGTCCGGCTGGGAGGGCGTAGTGCCTGTCAGGAAGCGTGCAGGTTTGACGGGATTGATGGCGCCAGGGAGGCTGAAGGATGGACAGGTTTTGTTGAAGCCTGGTGGCTGTGCCCCCAAAACTGCTGACCTGTCACCTGCAGTGAGCACAGGAACCAGGTGCTGACCAGGACGCTTCCCTGCAGCACTTGTCGGGCTGGCCAGGTGACCGGTCTTGGGGGTCAGTCTCCCCTGGCCGGTGAGGCCGAGTGCATGATTCCTTCTAAGAGAGCATCTCATTGACCAACCCGGACCCTTTTATGACCCCACTTACTATGGTCGCCACCTGCGATCACCTGGGCGTTGGGTCCGTCAGTACACCAGGTGATGCTGGTGTTCAGGAGGGCGGCCGGGCTGTCCCGCATCTCGGTCTTGGTTCGGTTTCCTGTGGGGTCTGGAGGAGGAGGGAGGGCGAGGGCTTCCTTTGTTCCTTCACTCACTCATTTCTCTGCCAAGAGCTGTTGCCTTGAAGCCTCGGCCCTGGCGAGGCGCCTTCACCCACCCTCAGCTTTCCGTCAGGCCCGCACTCCAGTGCCGTGCTGGGCTCCAGCCCCGGCGGCCCCCGGAGGTGTGCGGGCGGGGGCCGGAGACTTGGGAGCCCATCACAGCCCTGTGCCTCAGTGGAAGCAGGTGCTCCTGGGATGTACTCTTGGCCTGAACTAGCAGCTCGTCCTCCTGGCGCCTGAGTCTCCAGCTTCTTTCTGCCTTGACTTGTTTGATTTCTTTACTGATGATTGGCTGTCTTCAGTCTTGTGAAGTAAGAGCAGGGGCTCGTCTGCAGATGCTCTGGGGGTTTGGAGGGTGGCCGGCCTTTGTGAGCACTGAGTGACTGCGGCCAAGCATTTAAGAAGTGTTTGGCGAGTGAGTCGTGAGGGTGTTAGGACTGCTTTGTCTTTGTGCATTCGTGTCTGTGGTTGTTGTGACTTAGGACGAGCCCTCTTCTGGCCTGCTTGGCTGCGGCGACAAGACGCCTGTGTTATTCATGCTGTTGTGTTCTGGGGGATCCGAGGACACGTGTAGCAGAGAGCTTCTTGGCAACTGCCACCCTCCAGCCACAGCCCTGTCCTGGGCCCAGGGGGCAGCCCCTGGCCGTCCCCGGCTCCCCAGTCAGGTTTCAGATGTGCCTTTGACTGGCCTGTGTCTGCTTTGGACGTGGGTGTGTGCAGCGAGCTGTGGAGGGAGCAGCGTCCCTGACCGGCCGGCTCCCCTGCGGGCCAGCTCTGGCACTTCCAGATGCAGGAGGGTGGCCCGGCCCCGTTGTGGGCACAGCCTTGGCCCCTCTCTGTCTGTGTGCCCATGGCAGGCCATGCTGGCAGCCCTGCGGGGAATGGGAGCAGGGACGCGCTTTCCCACAGGAGCTCTGCCCAGCTCTTCGGGGGCCGTCCCCTGCGTGTGCTCGCCTCGGGCCCCGCAGATGGCAAGGCTGGTCCCAGATGGAAGCGCGTCTGTGCTTCCGCACTTCGTGCTCGGCGCTTGAAGCGCTTTGGAGGGCTTTACTCCGGCTCCGTAGATAGGGCTCTTCTACTTCTGTACCTCCTTTTAAATTGGTTTTAAAAAGTCTAAAGCCAGATAGCAGAAGGATTTAGACAAATTAGGCTGTGCTGGGTTCTCAGGGGATTATGTCGGAGAGAGAGGAACATCTCCGTGTCCAGTTGCTGCAGACTTGGAGACACTTTACTGAAGTCCTCCTGGGGGCGCGGGAGGACATGGCCCTCCCTCGTCCGTACCCCGGCCCCCCATCCCCAGGCAGGGGAGAGGGCACTGGGGGATGCACTGCAGGGGTTGTGGGGAGGATGTGGGGAGGGACTGCAGCGTGAGCAGCAGAGCTGGAGGCCTCCTCTGGGGTAGCCTTGCTTGTTTTCCCAGTAACCCCCGTGGCCTTCGGAGGCCCAGTGTGCCGGGCAGGCTCTAGGGAGCGGTGAGGGGGTTACTCGGGCAGCATTGTCTCTGGGCTTCCTCACCCTCGGATGTCAGCTTTGTGGCCGTGAGGAGTGCTCACCCCCGGTGACATGCACGCAGCCTTGAGCGCTGATGACCTTCTTCATGGCCAGTGTCATTCATGTGCGAAGCTAGAGGGCTCCTGTCCTCTCGAGGGCAGAACAGGTGGCTCTCAGTGTTGAATTGCTGGAGTCCAGGGTCAGGCGGTGGCCACACCCCAAGGCTCACGCATGGGTGGCTGCTCGGGAACACGGGCTCTGATTTTGCTGACATGAGCCAGGGGCCGAGGCTTGGAAGGCAGCCGGCCTGTTGAGCACTGAGTGACTGGGAGGCCACGTGTCCGTGCAGCAGAGCCTTGGCAAGAGGACAGGTCCATATTCTTAGAGGCCAAGTGGGATTGTCCTTGGAAGAACAGATGCTGGTCAGCACGGGGCCAGGTGACCGTGCTTTGCTCCGGTGTTTCTTCCCGGACCTCCCTGTCCTTAGCTGTGCTGTCTGCCTTTGGGCGTCTCGGACAGAGCGCTGAGGTGCGCACTGCCGCTCTGCACTGTCCACGCTGCGGCTCTGGCGCTGCGTGGCCTTCAGGCCCCGGGGGCCGTGGGGACCGTGTCTGGGCCAGTTCAGCAGGCTTTTCTGCAGACCCACTGTGTGCCGGCCCCAGCAACGCAAGCCTCTGGCTGCTGCCACACATGGGCTCTTGTCTAACAGAAACGGTGCCCTCCCACGTGGGAGTCCCTAGAATGGGGAAGAGGCAGGGGAAGGGGGGACGGCGTCCCAGCTACAGGGAGAGGCGAGCACTAGCGTGGGTAGGTGCTAGGGCGAATCAGCTGGGGTGGAGGCGGCGTCGGCGGCCACCCCCTGGGATTTGGTGCTGCTGGCTCAGAGTCTCTGTGGGGTGGAGGTGGGACCAGGAGACCTTGTTCCGGATCCCTTGCTCTTCCTCGCTTGACCCGCCTTGGGTCCGCCCTGGGCTGGTGGGTGGCAGGGGACAGGAGTGGAGACCCTTGGCCTGCAGCAGGGCCCTGGTCAGTGGTTCCTCCTGCCCTGATGTCCTCACGATGGTTTAGTTCCACGGAGGCCATGATGGATTTGTCTCCAGTGGCCTCGGGGTGCTCTCTGTCCCCTCATGGTGGTGTCAGCTGTGTGGCCTAAAGTGCAGGGACTTGAAACTCCGTTTTAAAGTACTTGCCACACATGAGCATGTCCTGCATATCCTGTATCGGGTTCCTCTCATGGCCCGGGCATGTCCTCATGTGGAATGTCTACCTCCTGTTTGTGCCGGGTCCCTCTCGTGGCCCGGGCGTGTCTTCCTGCAGAATGTCTGTCCTCAGGCTTTCTATCACAGGAGCTGGGAGTGCTCGTGGGGGGTGGGGTGGGAGTGCTGGTGGGGGGTGGGAGAGTGGTCTGGGTCAGCCCTCTTGGGTCGCACTTGTTCTGAATCACTGGGCCTTGATCTGTAGAGGGGAGAAAGTGCCGAGGCGGCACTTTAGAAGGAATGGACGTGTCCTTCCCTCCCTTCTTGGCTGCTGACGCTCACAGATGAAACAGTCGCAGGCAGGAAGGTACATGGACCCCCTCGCAGCACACACGCAGCTTGGGGGACCGTGAGGGGGACGGTTGCCTTTTCTCGGTTTGCGGGCCGTGAGGGCTGTCTGCCTGCACACTGGGCGTGGCACCCTCCATGTGGCTGCCCCCTTGGAACACCTGTTCTGGGGCTTGGATTTAGTGGCCCTTCCAGGGCAGGAGCCTGATTTTCTTGCCCCACCAGGTGGCCCATGCTCATGGACTTTGTGCAGGCTTGTGCTTGAGGGCCTAGCAGGCAGGTGGCCACTGCGAGCAAATGTCTGCACTTCTTCCTGAGTCACACGATGGCAGAAGGGGGAGCCTCTGTGGCAGAGGGGTGACTCTTGTGGACTGCCACTGGCTTGCGGCCTGGGAGATGTGCCCGCGGTTTGTGTCTGGCATTCCTGACCCTCTGTTGGAAGACCACGCGCTCCAGACCGCGGCTGTGCTGCTTCACATGTGCTCTCGATCATCCGGCGTGTCTGGCTTTGGGATGGCCGGCTCCTGCTCATCTGGCCGTTTGGGCTTGCGAGCAGGCCAGTTGCTCAGGCAGCAGTTGGCTTGGAGCAGTTGTCGCCCTTACCTGCAGAGAGCCAGGCTGGCTGGCAGAAGCCAGGGAGGGCGGAGTGGGAGACAGCAAGGTGCCTGCTGCAAGGGCCGCCTCCACGGGTCTCCCGGCCCTGCAATGGCACTGACCCAGGGCCCACGGGGGCGCGCGTGCCGATGATCCTGGCGGACTCCCTGCTCTCCTTCCACCCGGCTCATAGAGTGGAATGTGGGGTAGGTGCTGGGAGAGATCTCGGTTCACTCTCCTTTGTGGGGAAATTGCCTGGAGAGATCTTATTCCTTTGTCATTTTTACCCTCTCTCACTCAAAAGTGAATTCGGGTCGGTCTAGTGGAGTACAAAGTTGTCCCTGTGTGTGCGTGAACATGCACCCAAGCGTGTGGAGGGAGCGAGTGCAGAGGGCAAAGAGGGGAAGGACACTGTTGCCATGAAGCCGAGGGTGAGAGGTGCATGGAACTGCTGCCCGAGGCCCTGCCGCCGCCCTTGCTCCAGGACCTGGAGGCACCCGGAAGTCTGCGGAAAGGGGGGATCTGGTTTCTGTAGTTTAAGAACCAGCCAGTGGCTGAGTGCTGTTAGCGTTCACTTCTCCCAGTGTGGGGACTCCCGGCCCAGTGACGGCGGTGACGGTGCGGGCCTGTAAAGGGGCTGGGGGTCCAGGATGGTGGTCTGACTTATGTGAATGGCAAGTTGGCTGTCAGATGGCTTTCTGTAATAGTGTTCCGTTGGAGACCTATGCAAATCAAGGAGGAATGGAAAAGAGAAAGCGATTGAAATAAAAAAAAAATTGTTTTAGAGCAGGCAGAGCTAAGTCCCCAAGTCCCCAGCACGGTAGTTGCCTGAAGGTGTCGAGGGCTTGGCTGGGGAGCGACCGGCCAGAGCCCGCCAGGATACAGGCAGTGCTGTCTCGGTAGGGACGTGGTCATGGACCTATCAGTGTCCTGTGACCCAGGTCTTAGGTACAGTTGTTTTGAGGTAAAATTTATGGTATAAAATAGGTGTAAAATGAATTGAGTTGGGGGTAGACAGCAGGTGGCGATGAGAAGAAACAAGGGTGGCTGGACCTCGGTGCGCGTGGGAGCCTGTCGTGTTGTAGCCGTTACTTGCACACATTTGCAATGTCCTCTAACGGAAGTTTTGAGAAGTTGCCACCAGCTTCTTCCTTGCGTTCTCCTGTTTCTTCTCGGCCTCCTCCAGGTGCCAGGGGTCCAGGCTCCAGGTCAGCGGCCCACATGGAGAGGACTCGGCACGTGGCGTGCACAGGTGACCGCCTCCATCCTGGAAGCGGCCGGCTGCTCTCAGGGAGTGGGTGCGCGAAAAGCTGCTGTGCTCACGTCCGGAGCTGGAGCCAAGATGAAGTGGGGGAGACGCTGGTGGGGGCTGCTGGCTCCGCTGCAGCGAGCGGGTTGGCTGAGCCGGCAGAGAAGCCCGTGCTGACGTTGGGGCAGGAGAGCTGGCCGTGTCCGCCGTGCTTTCCAGTCTGCTTCGTGTAGCAGGCGGCGTACTCAGCGAGGAGGGAGCATTGGGTCGGTGCCCCCGACACTGGCTTGTTCTTCACAGGTACCTGCGCGCTGCTCTTCCGTTTGGACTCTGGGGGTTGTTGTCTTGAGCTTCCTTTGCTGCCACGAGTGCGGTGTTTATCTGAGATAAACACCCGTTTATCTCAGATGCCCGTGCCTCAGGGGATGGGGAAGTGGACTAGGGGTTTTCTGTGGCCTTTGGGAAACCGTCATGCGGCAGCTCGTGTGATTTCAGATCCTAAGGGACTGGAGACCCTCGTGTGAACAAGCAGCTTGTTCACGTGGTTCAGTGTTCAGAACACGTGAGGGGCGGACGGGGGAGAATTCTCCTGCTCCGCCGGCCGTGGGCTTCCCCTCCCGTGGGCTGCTGGCGCTGCTGGCTTTGGTACCTTGTCGCGCAAGCGCTGGAAGCGGATGGAGCTCCCGTGGCCGCCAGCACCTGTCTCGTTGAACTGCGGCTGCGCCGATATCGGATGCTCTGGTGCCCAGCTCGCTGAGAGCCCGGCTTCTTAAAGGCACCTGATGCTTCCTCGTGCGGAGGTCGTGCAGTCAGGGGACAGGTGGAAGGCTGTCCTCTTGGCAGAGTTTGGGGGTCCCCGAGGCCACCCTCAGGTTCGGTGATGGCTGGAAGGGCTGCGGGGCTCCGGCTAGCTGTGCCTCACCGGTGGGGTTCATTACAGGAGCACAGGACCCTGGAGGGCTGGGAACAGTGTGCACGCGGGTCACTGGACCAGGTGCTTTTTCTCCACCCTTAATCCTTGAGTCCCCCCGCCCCAGAGGAGATGAACCTGTCCCAGACGGCTTGTTTTAATGAGTTCCATTAACTCCATGTAACGAGGCCTGTACTCAGGAAGTCTGTTTTTATTGGCCAGTGGTTCCATCTGCTTGATCAGTCTCTTGCCTAGGGAAGGGCCACCGAAGCTCTTGTTGGGAGCTGTCCTCCTGGACCCTGTCAGTCTGTGTTAATTGGCGGTGGAGCTCTGAGGCTGCAGGTTGTCCTTGCCAAGGATCCCCAGTGTCCCTCCCATCACACTGGTCTTGGGGGCCCGTGGACAGAGTGCATGGTAGGCTCGTTTCGTGCTCTGGGTGTAGCCTCCCTCGCACACGCTCCTCGCCTCAAAGGATCACACAGGCAGCACGAAGGGGCAGCTATTCTTAGGACAGTGGTTCCTGCACTTGGGGAGCCAGCTGGCCCAGGGGAGGTGTGCTGTGGGATGTGGCAGGGCAGGCTTGGGGTGACATCTGAAGGCGAGGGTGAATGTGCAGCATAGGACAGAGGCCATGGGCTGCTGAGCAGGCCGAGCGACGGGAGGACAGCCGGCCATGACAGGTCGGCTTTGCACGCCAAGATGACTGGCTCCGGTATGGAGCAGGAGTGCCACAGGTCAGAGCGGAGGCTGGGAGACGTCCTCACAGCGTACACGTCAGGAGGTTACCCGGCCTGGATGGGGGCTGGGAGGGAGGGTGTGGGCAGATGAGGCAGAGGCGGGGGTGGGTTTTGGCTCTTACGAAGGGAGAGCTGTGGACTCTGTTTAGGGCGTGTGCTTTTGAAGCGTCACAGAAATAGCCAGGGGGAGTCGTCGCATGTGGACGGGTCTGGATTTGAGGGCTCACTCGGGCTCCCTTTCCTATGGCCACTCCCAGACCTAGCCACGCCGGCTGAGGGAGCAGCTGTGGATCAGGAACAGCAGACCCTGGGGACCAGGGTGTCTCCCTAGTGGGAAGGCCGTGCAGTGGAGGCCGCTTGCGGGCTTGCCTGGGTCTCAGCTTCCTCGTCTACAGAACAGGGATGGCAGCCAGGCATCGATGGGCAGAGCGATTGGCAGTTGGTAGCTGGCAGCGCTGGTCTGTCCCTGTCCCCTGCTGGGGGGACCATGCCTGTGGAGCGAGCACACCTCGGGACACGCTGGGCCTCAGACATCCCAGGAGATGGGATAGCAACTTTCCTCGGGTTTGCTTGCACTCTGTCTGCATGGGAACCTTGCCTCTTCTGCTGCCAATCTATTTCTTTGCAGGTTAGCGACGCCAGAAGGGTCGGGGTGGGTCATGGAGAGTGAGTGGGCCCACGGACGGGTGTGGGGCTATGGCGGCAACATTGCTAAAGCCTCCGCCTGCAGACGAGGGAGAGGAGGTGATGGGACCGTGGTGGAGTTTGTGCTTCTAGCAAACACCTGGGATCTGCTGGTGTCCCGTGGTAATGTAGAAAGCACTGACCTCGTTTCTCAGCATGCAGCTCCCGCGGCTCTGTCTTGAGTGAGGCGGATGTCCTGGGGACTGCTGTGTACATGCATGTGAGCCCTGGGGCAGCCTGGCCAGCTTTGCAGCAGGACGGGAGGCAGGGGCTTCCGAGGGACACATGCATCTCCTAGGGATTGCGGGATCATCTGATGGGGATCCTCTCTTTGCCTCTCCCCTTCCCCCATGAGCGAGTAGAGGGCTTCTGGGCCCAAGAAGATGTGGCTGGAAGCCTTTGGAGCACAGGCTGGGCCAATGGGACCCCTCCTATGATTGCAGAGCCCACTGCTGACCTTGAGGGCCTTGAAGCCAGCAGGGATGCAGACATGTCTTTTCTGTGAGGCTCTGGGGGCCTGACCTAACTGAACGACACACAGAAAACAAATTCGTTGCTCTTCAGGCTTTGTCCTCAGTGATCTGGGAGCGGTGCTAAGCAGAGTGTCCGAGTGGCTTGGGTAGTTGCCTGGTTTACTCAGAGCTCGGTGACGGTAGAGATTAGTGTTTGCCGTAGGCTCTGAGGGGTCAGGGAGCCCGTCCTTCCTAGACACTGACTGCCTTACATGGCAGCTGGTATGACGGGGATTGATGTACTTGGTTTCACTGGAGGCCCGAGCCATCCTGTCAGTCCGAGACGGGGGAGGAGGGGTCCGGGTCTTCGTGGTGGCGAGGCTGGATATCTCCTCCGACAGCAAGGCCTGTCTCCTTCCCCTTGCCTCATGCTGCGTCTTACAGATTTTCCCTTCTTTCTGTTGCCCACACGTGGACATGGCCTGAGCATTTACAGCATGTCTGACTGGTGCTGGGTGCTAGGTGTCCGAGTCCTCCCAGAAGCGGGCGAGTGGGTGCACAGGTACGTCAGGTGTGGCTCTTGGGAGAGGCGGTGCTTGACCTTTAGCTGAGAGGCTGGGAGCTTTTTCCAGGTAGGGGAGGTGGCGTGTGCAAACCCACTCAAGCTGGAGGGACCTGGCAGCGTCGATGTCCTTCCTTTTCAAGTGCTCCTGGCCAGTGTGGGGGCGTGGCAGAGGCCCACGAGGCCGCAGAGATCAGTTGGTGGCGGTGTTCTGGGTCATGCTGTGGAGGTTGGACTTCGGCCTGCAGTGGCGGGGGAACATCCACGCGTGGTAGGAAGCACTTCCTTTCCGTAGCCTCTCCTCCCTTGAATTCTGGGACATGGCCTGGCTCCTTGCTAGACACTGCCTGGTAGACGTCCGTGTGGCTGGGTGGCCCACTACAGGTGTCCAAGGCCTGTGGCACGGAGCAGGGGACTCCCTTGGGTGCAGGGGGACAGTCTGCCTGTGAGTAGGGGGTGCTGTGGCAGTCGAGTTGTGTGGGCATTTTGAGAGTTAAGATGGAGACAGGTCCTCTGCTGGTGGCTTGAGTTCCAGGCCAGGTCCTTTCCGATCTGGCTGCTGTTTTCTCTGCAGATAAGTGCCTTCTCTGCAGACCCCTGTGGACCCCATCATCTGTTGCTAGAACTGGGATTTTGGGAGAAGTCAATGACGTATTCATTCTTTGCACATTTGTCGGAGGCTCTGGTTTGGCAGACATCAGTCTGGCTCTGGGGATAGAGTTATGCGAGCCGGCCTCTGCCCTCCTGCTACGAGGACAGAGAGTTTTAGATGGAAGGAAGGCAGCCTCTTGAGGCTCCGGAGGGAGAACTTGCTGCCGCAGCATTTTGCAGGAGTGTTTGACTTAGTTGGAGTCAGACCTTGGTGGTATCTTTGCTGGATTTGAATAATGTTGGTGGGCGGAAGGCCAGACATATTCTGTGGTCTGGAAATCGGTGGCTGGCAAGAGGCTCCAGAGCCTGTTTGTGCAAAGACAGGCCCGCTCTGAAGAGGGGCTTACCGTGCCGACAGGACAGCTCTGTGGGGCTGGGGCCGCCCCAGAGGGGCCGGCTTGTGCTTGCTGTCTCCTTCACGTTCCTCCCGGCTCTGCATGAGGCAGGCCCGCTGTTGTCCCACTTGGCAGAAGAAGTGCCAGCGCTTCTGTGGGGCTCCCTGGCCAAGGTCACGCAGCGAGCTTGTGCCACCCTTGTTGGATCGCTTGGCTGGTCGCGGTGCATGGTGGGCACTGCCCTCCGTCACCTCCGCCCGTCTGGCTGGCCACGTGGTGCCACGCAGCTGGGTCCTGCGTCTCTGTGAGCCAAGCAGCCTGCTGCTGGCATTTCAGGCTTCTGTTGGGGCGCTGCCCATCCACTTAGCCCGGGGAGCACTGGGCACAGACGCGGGCACGCAGCCCATCAGCCGATAGCAGCTCTTTGAAGCCTGATGGCTCCCAGCCGAACTTTGGCAAGGAAGGCCTGCCTGCCTGCTGGAGGGCTGACCTGCCTGCCTTTGCTCGGGGCCGAGCGCCTTCTGGCGGGTGCTGGGATTTGCTTTTCGGTTGGGGGAGGCTCTGCGAGGGAGAGGAAGATGGTAATTACCTGGGAGAGGGAGATTTAACTTTTGGGGCAGCAACACGACACTCTTCTGTTCTAGGAGGCGGCTGACTTAGAAGATTAGCAATGAATTTTTTATTACGTGCAAACTGCTCTCAGTCCCGTGGAACCTCCCAGAGCAAAGCGGGGGGGGGGGGCAGGCTTCTTCCTCGTTTGATTTTTACAGAACAGTGCCGTCTGTCAGCTCTTGAACTGGTAGGAGTTGTTCATGGCTCTGTGTGGAGGCCAGTCAGACACACACGTCTCTGGTTTCCCGTTGTTCTCTGGCTCCGGCTTCCCCGTGGGGCCGGGGTTTGCTGCCCTTCAGTCTCGGGAGCACGCCGCCCTTTCCAAGGATCACGATCACACTCGTTGCTGGGAGCAAGTCCGGTGTCGCACGCGGGTCTCAGAGTAGGCGCCTCTAACCCAGAGCTCCTTTTTTCTGGGCTCGTACAGGAAGGTTCGAGTTGGTTTTTTACTAGATTGCTGAGTTGAGAGGAATCGCTAGGAGCTGTTCCTGGCATTTGTGTTAGTTGGGGCATCTTTCGCTGTTTACTAGAGCTCAGCCGCAGTGTTCCAGGTGTCCCGGAAGGGGCCACTGCTCAGCTTGACACCACATGGCTCTAGTTTCACATGTGCAGCGTAGTGATGGCACGCGACTGTACTCGTGCCCTGCTCGCTGCAAGCTAGCCGCCATCTGTCCCCACGCAGTGCCGTGACGGCCGTGCTGACCGCGTGCCCGGTGCGGTGCCCGTCATCCCTGCGACTCACTCACCCCGTCACTGGAAGCCGCTGCCTCCCGCTCCCCTTCCCCCACTTGGGCCATCTCCCACCCGACACAGAGACTTCCCGTGGTGAAAGAGGTACTTTCTCCTGTTTTGCCCATTTGCCAGGCTAGTTTTCTGAGTTTTCTTGACTAAACAGTGGGTGCCTGTGAGGAGATGGATTAGGGCAGAGACTGGAAGTTTTTGCAGCGAAGAGCCAGGTAGTAAATTCTTAGGGCTTTTTGGCCTGTCAGGCCTGAGCTGCACGTCCTCGCCTCTGCAGCACAGCACGGGGTGACCGCATAGGGCAACGTGGCACGGGACATGGGACATCTGTGCTCATGTTAGGACGACCCGGGAAAAAAGCAGCACTGTGGGCTAGCCTGTGGGAAAGCTGCCGGGGCAGGGTGTAAACGAGTGGCTACAGCCTTGCTGCGGGGAGACTTTGTTTTATTGAAACAGGTGGTGGGCCCACATGGCCTGGAGGCTCTAGTGCACTGACCCCTGCTTCAGGCTGTAGGGAAGCCCTGCTCGCTTCTTCCCCTGGGAGCGTGGTATTTCTCTCCTCCTTGTTTCTGCTCTGGGAAAATCCGGTCTCGGGATGTGAGCGTGTTTGGAGGTAGTTAGCGGGAGTGATGCTAGCGCCGGATGGGGGCGCCTCACTCACGGGTCCGCACCGCTCTGGCTGGTGTGCACCTTGTGCAGAGGGGAGTCTCGGGGGGCCGGGGCTGAGCTGAGCTTGTGTCTGTCTTGCCTGCTCTCATTCCGTTCAACAGTTATTTGCCGAGTGATCACGGCGTGCGGAGAACCAGGTCAGCGTGGTCCTGCCGCGCCACCCAGCAAAGCACTATCACGGTACCGGGCGCTGAGAGGAAAGGGTCTTGAGGGCCAGGGCGGGAGGCTCTGCCTGTTTGAGGGGGGAAGCCCTCCTGCAGGCAAGCCGCTGGGCCCCCAGAGCTGGGCTAGGCCCTGTGTCTCAGCCGCTTGACGGCTGGATGCCGCTGGCCTCCGCCTGGACCCCAGAGTCTCCAGGGCTCTCCTTCCCAGCACCTTGTCTCCCTGGCTGCCCCGTCCTCCTGCTCTGGGACAGGCTGCCACCCGCCCCTCAGGGGACATGAGCCGTGTGTCTGTCTGTACAGCAAGGAGTTACTTTTGTTTCCATCAGAAACACGAACCTCAGTTTGGAGCGCTTCCATTTACTGACAACCCTTGCCAAATTAATTTTATTTAATTATCTCCCGGGGCTAAGCTTGAATACATTTTGTGTTAAATTCACATTTTTTCCCCTTTTCTAAACGAAATGGACTTAATATCCTTGTTAAAATCTGATTAAAACTAAAATTGAGTTTTTTGAAGTCTGATTATCCCATGAAATGGAATTTTTAAACGTAATTATGGATGGATTTGCATATACTTTTCAGCACCATTGAAAAGAAAGTCGAAATCATTTATTAATGACATCTTTTCTGTCATTTCCTTGGGGCATGACGCTCGTTCAGGAGTGAGGCAGGTGGGGGAGAGAAGCTCCCCGTCTCCCGCTCTCTCTCAGAGTCTGTTGTCAACTTTCTTCCTCGGAGAACCTGTTCCCCAGGAGTCCGGCGTCCTCTCCCTCTGCTCTGTCCCGTGCTGCTCCGCCCGTGTGGGTTGTTGGCGGCTTGCAGGGCGCACGCGCACCCCCGAGCGGTCTCCCTGACCTCAGAGCTCTTTACCGTGGAGGTGGGGGATGGGGCGGGGGACCGAGCCCCCTGGCGGCCTCCCTGTTCAGCCCCAGCTGTGGATTGATGGTTGATGAGCTATCCCCATCCTAATTCTGGATTACATGTGTACCATTCAAAACAAAACAAAACAAAACAAAACAAACACACTTCATAATCACCTGGGAAAAAACAAGGGGTTTTTGGAGGCTGCCTCCTTCTTCTTCGAGAAATGCCGCTGTTTCAGAAAGGGTCGTTTCCTGTGTTCTGCCTGGACTCACAGCGCCTACTCCGACTTCCTCGTGGTGGCGTACATAACAGACCCCCTGGCCCGCCTTACTTCCAGGGCCTCCGTGTGTAAGGGACAGTGTCACTGGCTCTCCCCGCAGGCTGGCCCTTCCCTCTGTGTTCCGCGTCTGTGAACAGCATTCTGGGGGTCCGGGGCCACCGTGGGTATGCGGCCCCCCAGGGGCCCTGTGCACGAGGTCGTGGTGATGGGACGGAGGGGTGAGCCGGGGCGAGGCAGAGTGTCCGTGCCGCCGGGCACGGACCTGCCCTCCTCCTGGTTGCTCTGCGAAGGTCTGTGGAGGTACCGGGAGGGATTCTCCATGTTCACAAGAAGCTGGGAATAGGGGTCTTTATGTAAAATCGCCCGATTTTGAAAGCGCTGCCTGGGCTTACTGAGCTGTATCTTGGACATCACCAGTTTACAGCTTGGGCCGGTGGCCTGGGCGCAGCCTGCACTCCGGCCGTGCCTCCTGCCTCCTGCCACAGAGCCATGTTGTAGCCACGGTCACCTCTGCGCCTTGTGCGTGTCCTGTCCCCAGACTGACCGCCGTGCCCTTGGCTCTTGGGAGGGCCCATCGGTTTAACCTCTGTCCGAAGTACAGTGACCCGGCAGGGCGTCCTCACCGTTTCAGAGTTTAGAGGGGAGCCCAAGCCGGACCGAACTGCTGGGATCCAAGCTTTTTTTTTTTTTTCCCCCCATTTTTTCCTTTCTTTCTATTTTTGCTTTAGTTCCCAGGGGAGAACTCGTATGCGTTTTATGAGTGGCTCCACGAGGAGCAGGGCTCTGGGGCTGTGTGCTGTGTCTTGGTGGGGGAGGGCGGTTGACGGGTCTCTGTAGGCGGCTGCGGTGCAGCCTGGTGAACACCGCTGAGGGTCCCATTTGCTGGGCTGCTTTGAACTTGACCTCTTGGAAACCACTTTAGGCCGTCCTGGAGAGTGAGACAGTGGGGAGCCGGACCTGTAGGCCTGATGGTGGATCACAGCCTGCCCAAGATGATGCCACCTCCTTTGCTGCGCTGAGGTCCCCACCTGTGGGTTGGAGCTCAGAGCCCCTCCTCCCTGGGTTCTGGAGGAGACTAGAGATGACAGATGTGTACTGGTCACTGATTGCCCCAGAGCCTAGCAGCTTGGACAAGAGCGTTTCTCATCTTGAGTCCGTGTGGGTCACGAATCTGGACCGGCTTTGTGGGGTGCCGTCGCTCTGGGCCTCTCTCGAGCTTGTGGTCATCTCAAGGCTTCCCTGCTCACGTGTGTGCGGGCAGCGCTCAGTTGGGCCTCTCCATAGAGCATCGTACAGCGGAGCAGCGGGCCTTGCTGGGGTCCGCCAGCCAGAGGGCAAGCGTGGCCGCGCTAGCAAGGTGGAAGCCATTCTCTGTGACCCGATCACGGAGGGGCCGTCCATCGCTTTGCCATGTTCCTTCCCAGGAAATGAGTCCACCCTGGAGGGGGGAGGTGAGCAGAGTGTGGGTTCTGGGAGGCGGGGTCATGGGGAGCCAAGGTGGCATCTCCAAATGTCGTCTGTTTATGTGATGGACAAAATTAGAAACGAAAAGGAATTATTCTAGTGGTTAAAAAAAAACAACTTTTGGGACGCCTGGGAGGCTCAGTTGGTTAAGCAACTGCCTTCAGGTCATGATCTTGGGGTCCTGAGATTGAGCCCTGTGTTGAGTGCGCTCACTCTGCTCTCAAATAAGTCTTAAAAAAAAAAAAAAAAAAAAAACTTGTGACAGCACGGAAAAATGAACATTTTTATGGAAATGAATTTTGCAAATCTTTTAACCCAGAATTCTGAATAATGGTGTTTAATGTGTTAATTCTGAAGTTTGGAAATGGGTTTTACTGTGGTTTGTGACTCATTTTTTGTGCTGTATTCCCCAAGGAAAGTTGTGCAGACTCCATGGCATCTGGAGAGAACACTGAGGCTGCAGGAACTCCTTCCCCTGCTCCTGTCCCTTTGCTCTTTGCCCTTCTTCCCTGAAATCATCACTGCCAGCCGCATGGCACACAGCCGTGTGCGCGTGCCTCTGCGGACGGAAATGCTTGTACAGATGCTTTTATGCAATTGCCGTTTTGTTTTTTTTTTTTAAAGCAAGCTCATTGAAGTAGGATTTGCGTAGAATAAAACTAGTCTTTAAAAGGTGTACGATTGGGGGCGCCTGGGTGGCACAGCTGTTAAGCGTCTGCCTTCGGCTCAGGGCGGGATCCCGGCATTCTGGGATCGAGCCCCACATCAGGCTCCTCCGCTATGAGCCTGCTTCTTCCTCTCCCACTCCCCCTGCTTGTGTTCTCTCTCTCGCTGGCTGTCTCTAACTCTGTTGAATAAATAAATAAAATCTTTAAAAAAAAAAAAAAGGTGTACGATTGTTGACGTTTGACACGTGTGTCACTGTCGTGCCAGTACCCTAGAGCCAGAGCGCAGAATGCCTCTGTGCCCCCCAAATTCCCTGATGGATGCAGCCATGGATCCCTGCCTCTCCTCTGCCCCCGGCCTCCGCGATCTGCTTCCTGTCCCCACAGTGCCGCCCTGTCTGGAACGACCTGTCAGCAGAGCCAGACAGCCCTGGGAGTCTGCTGTGGTCACTGTGCTTGTCCTTGCTGGCGTGTATGGACTACACGTGCCATTCCTCCAGTGCATACGGGGTGTTCCCATGAGTCTGTTCCTGAGTGAGCTTCCCTCCTCCTTCCTCTGTTCCCTCCTTCCCTCCTCTGCTCCTCCATCCTCCCTCCCTCCCTCCCTCCCTCCTTCCTCTCCTTCCTTCCCTTCCCTCCTTTTTACTTCTGAGTAGTTATTATGCTCATTTGAAGTCACAGTAAGGGTTACTTTCTCAATTTGCTTTTATCTATAGTTATTTTTTCATTCCCATTTTTATTTAATTTGATTTTTTGAATGTATGGGACATTAATATGTTTTAGACCGTCAAAACTATACTCAGAGGCAAATCCAAAGAAGTGTTTTCCATCCTGTACCTGTCCTGTTGGGAGTCTTCCCTTCCCTTGGAGGTAACCCGTTTTATTTATTTTTCCTGGTGTATCCTTCCTGTGTTACTTCTTGTAACAAGTAGGAATATGTGTTTCTTTTTCCCTCTGTCGTACAGAAGGTCAAGTGCAGTATATTCCCTCGGGCGCTTTGCTGCTTCTACGTAAGGGTATCTCTTGAACGTGACTGCACGATCAGTTTACACTGATACTCTTTCTTCTGGTAGTGACCTGGTGCTCCGCGCAACACGGTTTATCCAGCCGACCTCCTGTGCTTCGATATTTAGGGAGTTTCTGATACTTGCAGTTACAAATAATGCTGTAATGAATAACCTTGTCTGTGTGCACTTATGTATTGTTGGTGTTTCTTTGGGGTAAACTGTTAGATTGGGATCGCTGGGGGAAGGGAGGTACGTATCATGTATGTGGTATGTGATTAGTATTCTTGATGCTTTTCTAAGTTCGTAGTTAACGTAACTGTGTGTGTTTGCTCCGTGTACGTGCGCTTCTGTTAGTTGTCGGGCTGTCCTCAGCTGGGGCCACACGAGTGCACGCCCTGCCCCCCGTGCCCAAGCGCTTGTGTCCCCACAGCCATGGGGGACGTCATTTAACAGGGTTTTCAGAGAGTTGTGAATATTCTTCTTTGCTACGATTCCCAAACAAGTTATAGTCTTTTCTTTCTTCTTTTCTTTTTTTATTGTGGTAAAATACACGTGACATAAAATGTACCGTTTTAAGCATTTTAAAGCCTACGGTTCTCTGGCGTTCACATTTCTTGTGCAGCTGTCACCACCGTCTCCAGGACTTTCTCCTCTTCCCAAACCCGGTACTCTGTCCCCATGAAACCCTCGTTCCCCTTCCCCTCCCCCAGCCCCTGGCACCCCCGTCTACTCTCCGTCCGGTGACTTGGACGACTCCGGGGACCTTGGACAGGTGAGATCCTCGTACAGTGGTTGCCCTTTAGTCACTGGCGTATTGTACTGCTGTCTTCACGGTTCCCCCGTGTGGGAGCCGGAGCCAGAGTCTCCTTCCTTGTTGAGGCTGAAGGATTGATCCCTTGTGCATAGAGCACAGCTCGTTCGTTGCTCTGACAGTGGACGCTTGGGTTGCCTTCTGCCTTTCGGTTAGTGGGTATAATGCTGCTTGAACGTGGGCGTACAGATGCCTCTTCCAGGCTCTGTGTCAGTTCTTTGGTTCTGTCCCCAGCAGGGGGATTGCCGGATCCTGTGGTAATTCTGCGTTTCCCTTTTTGACAAATCACCAGACCGTGTTTCCCAGTTTCTGCCCCATTTTACATTCCCATCAGCAGAGCACAGGGTTCTAATTCTCTACCTTCTTGCCCACACCGATTATCTGTTTGCTTTTTTGTTAGTTTTGGGTTTGTTTTGATAGTAAGCTCCCTGCTGGGTGTGAAGTGGCATCTCGTTGTGGTTTTGATCTCCAGGTTCCTGGTGCTGAGTTGCTGAGTGTCTTTTCCTGTGCTTGTTGGCTGTTCCTGCGTCTTTGAGGACATCTGTTGGGTCCTTTGTCCCATCTTTCTCAGGTTGTTTTCTCGGTGCTGAGTTGTGAGGATTCTTTATCTATTCCGGCTGCTCGGCCTTATGAGATCCTGCGTCTGCAGGTCCTTCATCCCACCCGCTCTCCTGCTAGCGTCCTCGTACAGAACTGAACTTCTCTGTCTCCCTCTGTTGCCTGTGCTGTGCTGTCATCCCCAGGAAGTCCTTGCCAAGCCCAGGATCTGCGCGCTTCCCCCCGTGTTTCCTTCTGAGTCTCACTGTTTGAGCTTTTACGTGGAGGCCTTTGATCCATTTTGAGTTTATTTTTGTATATGATCTGAAGCAGGGCTCCAGAATCCTTCCTTTCATGCGAATGCCCAGTGTCTCCGCACCATTTGTGGGAAAGACTGTCCTTTCCCCACTGAATGGTCTTGGCACCCTTGTTGAAAATCATTTGACCCAGATGTGCGGGGGTTTATGTCTGGGCTCCCTGTTCTATTCTACGAGTGTGCAGAGTGTGGCTGTCTGTTCTTTTGCCAGTGCCACTTTGTTTCAATTACTGTGGCTTTGTGATAAGCTGTCAAATCAGAAAGTGTGAGCCCTTCCACCTCCCCCAGTATTGTTTTTTTTTTAATGTTTTTTTATTATATTATGTTAGTCACCATACAGTACATCCCCGGTTTCCGATGTAAGGCTCGATGATTCATTAGTTGCGTATAACACCCACTGCACCATGCAATACGTGCCCTCCTTACTACCCATCACCGGTCTATCCCATTCCCCCACCCCCCTCCCCTCTGAGGCCCTCAGTTTGTTTCTCATAGTCCATAGTCTCTCATGCTTCATTCCCCGTTCTGATTACCCTCCCTTTCTTTATCCCTTTCTTCCCCTACCGATCATCCTAGTTCTTATGTTCCATAGATGAGAGAAACCATATGATAGTTGTCTTTCTCTGCTTGGCTTATTTCACTTAGCATTATCTCCTCCAGTGCCGTCCATGTTGCTGCAAATGTTGAGAAATCATTCTTTCTGATAGCTGAGTAATATTCCATTGTATATATGGACCACATCTTCTTAATCCAGTCATCTGTTGAAGGGCATCTGGGCTCCTTCCACGATTTAGCTATTGTGGACAATGCTGCTATGAACACCCAATATTGTTTTGACTATTCTGGGTCCCTTGAGATTTCACAGGAATTTTGGGATTGACTTTTCTGTTTCTGCAAAAAACATTGGAACTTTGACAAGGACTGCACTGAATCTGTAGATTACTTTGGTTCGTGTTGTCATCCTAGCAATGTGAGGTCTCCTGCAGCGGATGGTTTGTCAGAGGCCCGCTGCAGTGTGGACCCCGAAGCCCCGTCGGCGACTTCCCACCCGTTGTTCTGTGCACTGGTCTGTGTTGTTCTTTGAGGGGACATGTTATCCACGCGTGGTACTGGAACACCATACATTGGTCATTTGAAAAATACTGGTTCACGGAGTCGTACAGATCTAAACGTTACCGTGTTTATTGTATGTTGTAAAAAGAATCACATCACCAACAGATGCTGAAAAGTCTCTAAAAGATAGGAAGTTGTGAAGCTCATGGTGGCAGCTACAAATTTCCCAGAGTCTCACTTGGATCTGGAAGCTTCCGATGACCCCTGGCAGCCAGTGCTCTTGGCGGTTTTCCGTGAGGAGCGAAGCGTGCTTGGCTCCCTCGTGAGGACTGTGTACCAGACGCCAGGTGTGAGTGACTGCTGTGAACCACTGCCTCTGGTACAGTGATTCCCCACCGAAGTCCCTTCAGGACGCCGCACAGCTTGGGCTGCGGTGGGAGGTCGACCCTCGGAGCGTGCAGGGGCTAGGGGTGCCGATGCCCCCCCAAGTAGAAAATCCACATGGAAATTTTTTTTTTAAAAAGATTTTATTTATTTATTTGACAGAGATAGAGACAGGCAGCGAGAGAGGGAACACAAGCAGGGGGAGTGGGAGAGGAAGAAGCAGGATCCCAGTGGAGGAGCCTGATGTGGGACTTGATCCCAGAACTCCAGGATCACGCCCTGAGACAAAGGCAGACGCCTAACCGCTGTGCCACCCAGGCGCCCCCCACATGGAAATTTTGACTCCCCCAGAACTTAACTCCTGACTGTCTGCTGTTGAGTTGAAGCCTTACTGATAACATGGTCGATGACCATATTTTATATGTTACGTCAATTCCATGCTCTATTCTGACGATAAAGTGAGCTGGTTAAGAAAAGCGTAAAGAAGAGGAAGTTCATTCACAGCACCGTACCGTAAGTATCGAAAAACACGTGCTCGTGAGGGGACCCAGGCAGCTCATAGCAGCGCTCGTCAAGGGACGACTGCGTGTGGCTTGCCGGTATTTTCGCCTAGTTGATGGCTTGGGTTTTCGTTTAAGCGTTGGAATGGAATCCGTGCTGCCTAACAGTGACCGTATTGAAGAGTACGATTCAGCACTGCTCAGGGTAGTCTCAAGGTCATGCGCCGTGGCCCCCGATTCCAGAGCGTGTTCAGGACCCTCAGAAGGAACCGTGGCCGCCGATTCCAGAACGTGTTCAGGACCCTCAGAAGGAACCTGTACGGACCTCTTAGCAGCCACGCCCACTCTCCCCTCCGGCCTCTGTGACCCGGGTCTGCCCCCTCCGGGTGGTTCACAGGGATGGCGTCAGACCCTGTGGCGCGCTCGTGTCCGGCTCTTTCAGCATCGCCTTCGCGAGGTTCATCCGTGTTGTAGCACATCTGTGCTCGGTGACTTTTTTTGAGTGAAGAGTTGCCCTGTTGGATGGTCAGACCACATGTTGTTGGTTCCTTCATCGTCGATAGCCGTGTGGGTTGTTTCCCGTTTGGGCAGTTGTGAGTAGTGGTGCTCCGAGCGTTCTCGTACAGGTTTCCACTTGTCTTGGGTAAATTCCTAGAACAGAGGTGCTGGGTCATAGGGTGATTCTTTATTTCACTTCGTGAGGAGCTGCCAGACTGTTTTCTAGCGTGGCTGCAGCATCTCCCGTTCCCGCCCGCCGTGCAGGGGGCTTCACCTCTTCACTTCCTCCCCAGCGCGTGTACCTGCCTGTCTCTGTGACCGTGGCTGTCTTTGGGGGTATAGAGCGCCGGCTCACTGATGTACATTTGTGTTTCCCGTGGCCAAGCTGAGCAGACTTCAGTGCCGCACACAACAAAGGGACAGACGTGACAGGAGTAGTTCAGCAAAGTCACGGACACATAAACACAGCAGCCAGCAGCAACCCCCAGTGGGTAGGGATTGTGGTGCCCAGAGTTGCCGCGTGATAGCATTTGAAATGTCCTGTTCTCTGTAGTTAGGAGACACGCAAAGAAGCAAAGTGTCTCTCAAACACAGGGAGAATAATCAATAAAAATAGGGAATATTAATATACAGAAATTATAAGAAAGGACAAAGTAGAAATTCTGCAGTTGAAAAGTACCACAACTGAAGGGAAAATGCCTTAGAGAAGCCTAGCCGTGAGTCTGAGCACACGGAAGGGAGGGTCCGCACGGGAAGACAGGTCAGTGGTGGCTGTCCGCTGGGAGGAGCGGAGAGGAAGGGAGGAGGGAGAGCAGAGAGAGCACAGCTCGCACCTTCTCAGCACCACGCCCCCGTCAGCGCCTCGAGGAGGGGACACGAAAGGCACACGTCTGGGAAGGGACGTGAGGGACTCCCTGCGCAGGACGCATGGTTTGTGTACAGAAAACGCTAGCAGACAGACGGACGCACAGATACACACACGGCTTTCAGGGCCGAGGGCTGAGTTCAGCATTTCAGACATCGGGTGTCTCCTCACGCTGGCTCTGCACAGTCTCGTGAGGATGGTCACCCTGAGATGTAGTCTGGTCTCTCATCGCCTTCCTGTCGTGCGTTGCCACGTGGACACCCCGCTTTCCTGGTCAGTCGCGGGACTCTCGTGGCAGAACCTCGTCAGGCCCCTCTCGTTTGGAAATAGTTGGTCATAGACGACCATGGCCATTACGTCTCTGACGTCCCTGAAATACGCTTGATGGCGTTTTCGATTTCGATGAAATCCAGTTTATCAGTTTTTTCCCTTGATGGGGCGTGGTTTTTGTGCTTTAAGGAGCGTTCTGCCACTTCGTGCCTGAAAATTAACTTTCCTGTGTTTCTTCCTAGAAGCTTTCTGTTCTAATCTTTTATGTGCGGCTGTGCGATCCATCTCATTGTAGCCTGCGGCTAGAGCCAGGGTTCTGTTTTTTTAACCCCTGCTTTGATCAGGTGGAACACTGGTTTTGGAGAAGTCACTCCTTTTCCTGTACCGTTGTTCCTGTGACCAGAGAAAGGGGCCGTGCCCGCGGCCGTCGGTGTCTGGTCCGTTCTTGGTCGCTGTGGCTCTGTGCTAAGTCTTGAAGTGGAGCAGTGCAGGTCCCCTACACTTGTTTTCTTTTTTCTTTTCTTTCTTTTTTTTTTTTTTTAAAGTCAGCTCCATGCCCAGCATGGAGCCCAGTGTGGGGCTTGAACTCACAACCCTGAGATCAAGAGCTGAGCTGAGCTGAAGAATCAGGTGCTTAACCGACTGAGCCACCCAGGCGCCCCTGTCTTCCTTTCTCAGCATTGTTGGCCGTTAACCTTTCTCCTGCTTCTCGGTGCTCGTTTTGGAGGTGGGTCATTAGTATCTGCAACAAACGCTGTTGTGATTTTTTTTACTGAGTTTGCGTGAGTTTGTGGATCAATTTGGGAAGAATTGATGTCGAACGATATTGACCCTTGTAGTTCGTGGTGTATCTCCCCACTCATTTCATGTTCCGTAGCAGTGTTTGGTAACTTTGAATACAGGATCTTGTAGGTTGTATTTACTCGTCTAGAGGTGTCAAGTGTTAATGAAAGGAGGAATCAGTAAGGTCTCGAAACTGGTCCAAAGGAGAATTTAAAGTACCATCTATTTGTTTTCAAAGGGGAAATCTCAGTACAGCACGTTTGGCAAACGAACGACCTCAGCGGTGGTCGCAGTGCGTATTCAAGAACAGCGGAGAGGTTCCAGTGCCGGGAGCCGGGCGGCGGGGGTGGACGGCGCCGTCGCATGCTGCTCTGCGTCCCCCACTCTGTAAAGGGCACGCTGTTCGTGTTGCTGTGTCTGTGTTTTGAAGCTTCAGTGATAGGAAACAGGGATTAATTGGCACAAGGAAGCCAGACCCGGGGAGCTGTCAGTGTCCACAGGGCAGGAAGCAGCCGTGTTCACAGGAGACATGGCGGGTTTCTGGGGATGGTATTTGTGTTACTGTCAGTTTTCTTCCACTTACCAGTTTGTACTGTAGCTCAGAGATGACGGGAGTGAGAAAAAGCCTCGAGGGGTAGTGAGACCGGATACCAAGTTCCCTTTTTCCCTTTTCTCAGTAAAGGTTTGCCTCTCTCTTTGTGTTGCTAGCAGTCTCAAAGAAAACAGATTCTTCCGGGCTGGTGTCAGTAGGTTTGACCTGATAGTTGATGTGGGTTATGCTAATACTCATATTACAGAGTATACTCAGAGTATTAGTACTACATGGAGGCCTTCTCTCTGGCCTTGCAAAGCCCTAGAGCCATGCGGTTGTAATGGGCACGAAGTTAACTTCTGCGGAAACTTAGATAAGAAATCTCAGATGGGACATTTACAGGCTTTCTGCAGGCTGGGAAACCGAGCCTAGGAAATTCTCTCCACCAGATTTCACCTGCCATACTTATAAATTGAAGGAAACTCTTTTCTTGAGACCCCCCGCAGATATCCTGCGTTTCCTGGCATTCTTGGGAGTGGCCTTACGACCTGTAAGCCGGGGACTGGGCTGTGTTCCTGGGGCTTATTGGCATTGCCTGTCGAGGTGCAGTCATCCTCTGACCCTGACCAGCGGTTTGCCACCTTCTGCTGTCTGATCGCCGTCGCCAGATAGAGACGCTCCGGGCAGGGCGCTGGTCGTCTGCCCGTGCGGTTCTCTGCTCGTAGACAAGCAGAGGTGCTCTCGTAGAACGGAATGCTCGTACTGCCGGGAGAAGTAAGAAGACTCACAGTTCCCGAATCTGGGAGGGCAGTGGGGTCGGATAGCATTTGCACATTTCATTTCTTGTCAGAGCCAAGTTCACTAAGTTGTTTTCGGTCTTTCTACTTACAAAGGAAGTACCTTCCCTAAGTACCGAGAAAGCACAGCTTTCAGCCAACGTCCACAGATAACCTCGATGAAGCATCCCTCTTTAGTTCATTAGTTCTGTGTAAGTAGTTCTTACCCTGTGACATTTTGGGTTAGCCGAGGTCTGGAATCATCTGCTCTTGAGGGAAAATGAGGAAATCCTGACTCCGTTTACTGATGTGTCGGAAGATGTCACCTCATGGCCTGTACCCTGTGTCTGTGTGCGGAGGGGCTGGGGGTGAGGCTGCCTGGCTCGCTCCTTCTCCGTGAGCCCGAGCTGTCCTCCTCTGTGGGAGACGCGAGCTCTGGTCTGGGCTGCAGCGAGAGCTCAGGCAGGCCTCAGGGCAGGACAGAACTGTCCACGGAGGACAGAGGCTTCATGACTCTGGCTAAGTCACTACTGGTCGTTTTCACTGGAAACATCTGATGAGGTTATTGTAAGTAGGAATAGTGCCACGGAGGAGACCTTGGATTGTTTCCGTGGCAGAGATGAAAAGGCAGTGTTCAAAAATGAGACGAGATCTCTGTCAGGATACTGATTAATCCTGTTTTCGAAGAAGTCAGTGGGTATTAGCATCTGACTCATTGAAATGGGTGAGCATGATGGTTACAGAGAGAGAACCTCCTTTCGGTGACAGAAGTTTCTGGGAATGTACCAGAGACCACCCAATGAAGACATTCCGCAAGTCTGGAATGGAGCCCCACCATCTTTAGTTTTGAGAAACTCTGTGGTCACGTCTGGGAGCTGCGGCCTGGAAGGTGCTGGCCTCACGGGGAAGAGGTGCCGCTGTGGCTCCTGAGCAGTTCCGGTCACTGCTGACCCTGGAGCAGTTAGCGCCGCCTCGTCACTGCCCGGTACCAGGCGCGGTGCCCCCCACCCACCTCCACGGTGGCAGCCCCCAGTTCTCTGTGTTTAAGACTCTGTGACCCCACTCTGGGTGTTTACAGTAGCTGGACTGTGCCCGCTGACAGACAGCTGATACAGCAGGACGTTCCTCAGCCGCGAAGAGGAGGAAATCTTGTGCTTTGTGACCGCACGGATGGAGCTGGAGGGTCGAATTCTGGGCTAATGTTCACAGAGTGTGCAGGACCTGTAGTGATGATGCTTGTCCTTCCTTCTCGATGTTGTGCCTTCTTTCTCTTTTGTCTCCTCAGTATCTTTAGATGTTTATCCACTTGATCAGCCTTTTAAATAACTAGTTTTGACTTTGTTGATTTCATGGTATTTTCTTCTATTTCATCTGTTTTTCCTCTTTATTTCCTCTGTTTTCCCTCCTTTGGGTTTACTCTGGATGCGGACCCAGCCTTCCAGGTGACTGTGGACACAGCCAGGGCTGACAGCTGCCGATGGCCCAGCTCCTCCCGGGCAGCACCCCTGGGCTCTGGGCTCCGGCTGCGCCATACCTGGGCCACCATTGCACCAGCCTGAGGCACGCGGCTGACTGACTGGCAGCTGCACGGGCTGGGGTGTGGAGAGCGGCGACTGTGCAAGGAGGTAGATGGATGCTATCTGCTTGTCCCCTTCCGAGGCCGATGCCGTCACAGCAAAGACCGTGTGAAAGGCAGAGCTCCCGAGAGTGGGGACAAGGTGGAAGGAAGTGACGGCACTGCGTCGGGAGGCGGGACGAGTGTTGCAGAGTTGTCGCTGGACGCAGCCCACCTGAGAAGGAACAGAGTGTCAGCCGGGCAGCGGTGGGAGCCAAGCCCGCTGGATGTATGCCCCTGCGTTTCTGGGACGTACGGCAGCTGCATGTCCCATCCCTGGAGCGGCAGTGACTTTCGAGGCCGACAGAGCCCCCATCCTCCACCTCAGGGCAGTGGGGTCAGCTGCCCGCCCTCAGTGCGGCACACGGAAGGCGTCGATGTGTGGATACCCAGCCAGGGCCTATTTTTGAGGGTGGGGTGCCTCCCAGAGAGTGGGATCCAGGGCGCTGGCCTTGACGCCCCCTGGTTCTGAGGCAGGAAGGCCCTGGAGCCCGTGTATCCCAGCCCCTCTCCCAACTCACACGGCATCTGAGCAGAGGCTCCAGCCCGAAAGACGGAGACCAGAATAGCTCGTGGGTCAGAGCAACTGGGAGGAAATGTAGACCGTGCAAAGAGAAGGCTTCTCGCAGACGTTCTCCAAGGAGAGTGGACGCTTTAACCTGCAAGAAGGAAAGGCTCTGTGGGAAGAGCACGCAGTGAACAGGAGCAGCTGTGGGGAATCAGAACCGTGGGAGTGAAAAAGAGTCACTCCAAGGCTTGGAAAAGTTGAGGAAATGTCCCAGGAAGAACAAAGGGACAAGAGCCAGCGAGAAGAACATACCGAGGGCTGGGGCTTGTGGACCATATTCGGATGCAAGGAGTGGTTAGAGCGGTGGCCGGCCCGGGGGTGCTGGTGCGCCGTCGCTGGAGAGTTCGGACTGAGAGGTCATCCCGCCGGCCTTCCGCAGGATGGAAGTACATTACCTACAGATCGGGGCTCAGAATGGCTTTGGGCTCCCAACAGTGACATTGGAATCTGGCAGCGTGCGTGCGTTCTGGACTTGGCAGGAAAATAGTTTTCCTCCTGGAATTCTATTCCCACTCAAACTGACAGTCCAGTGCGGGGGCAGACGAAAGGTATTTTGGGATTTGCAGAGTTTCCGAAACTGTATCCTGTCACATCCCTTTCCAGAAAAGCTGCTGGAGGATGTGTTCTATTAGAAGACAAGGAGAAAGTGAGGATTTGGGTGTGGGGCCCAGGGACACTGGTGGCTGGAGCTGGGGGGAGCCGGAGGTGTGAAGAAGGCTGCACAGGGAGGAGGGTCTGGGAGAGGTGCTTCCCACAGGGGTTGATGCGCCGCCGTCTGCCTCTGGATGCCTGGGAAGGGGATGTGGGTTCAGAGAGCCTAGGGTGAGATTAGACATAAGTGCCCTGAACACTGAGCAAGTGAGGGAAAACACAAAGCAGCATGGGAAATGGGCAGGGCGCGGTGTCCTACATGGCCGTGGTGTGAACGACGTTGACCTGTCGTCTGGGGTTCACTACTGACTGTCGATGAGGCGGGACCTGGGAGTCATTGCTGGTGTCCCGGGAGGGAGGGAGTGTGTGCCAGATGCGTGTGCAGGCTGGATCGTCAGGGTCCATCACGGGAAGTTGTAGGTCATGCCCCAGATGGGAGAAACCCAGCGAGGTAGCAATATAAGCATGTTGCCTGGGGAATATACTGACTCACATAATTCCGAGTGTTTGCTGCAGGAGACAGAGTGGAAGGGGCAAAGGTTTGCGAATTTTCATAACAAATCTTCGAGTGTGATTATTTATACTTTGTATAACTGCTGTAAGCATGATAAACGGGAGAAGAGGTTCCCCTGAGGATGAGCCGGCGGGCAGGTGGGCAGGCGAGCAGGATGTGAAGCCAGGTGCAGGACCAGGGTGTTGGGACAGCAAGGGGAAATGCTGTCATGCCCGAGAATCCGCCCCTGGGATCGCCGGGTGTGTGTGGGCTCCTTGCTCAGGATATGGGACGCAGCCATGTCCTCACTCCGGGGCCTGTAGGCATTCGAGAGACAGAGCCCAGGGCCCACGATGCGTCTTCCTGCAGGCACCTATCCATCATCGTCACCCTGCGCGGCTGGCGGGCTGACTGGCGTCTGGGACTGTCCTGGAAGAAGGCGGCGGGAGCTGGCACCTCCATGTCTGTTCCCTGCTTCAGGGCCTAGGATGTGCTGAGAGAAGCCGCCTCGGTCAGGAGGTAGGACCTGCTCCGAGCTCCCGATGCGCCGTGTGCAGACTCTGCTGTCCCATCTGGGAAGGGCCGTCAGTGACATCGCCCATCCTTTCTGCTGGCGGCGTGGGAGGCACCCACACGATTGGTGCCGCTCTGCTTCCGTGCGATCCGTGGTTCTGTGATGTGGCGAGTGCCGCAGTGCTGGAATTTCCAACCCCGGAGTGTCCTGGGACCCTGGCCCAGCCAGTGTCTGTGCGGGGGAGGTGGGAGGCCGGGGGGTGGTGTTTGTGTCCTCTTGAAAGAGTCACTTTGGCCTTACCTTCTGTTGGAGGGCCACTTATGGTCACAGGACGCGGTCCCTTGCAGAAAGACTTCTTTTTTTTGGTTTGAAAAAGACTGGTTTGTATGGGGCGCTGCCTCAGGAACCTGCCTGCTGAAGGTTCCTGGTCACATGCCCTGTTTGTCACACATGTGGCCTCTACTAGTGTCTTGGGGACTCCCGTTTGTGGCCTCTTCCATGGACCTGCTCTTGGTGGGGACACCGGGGGAGGCGGGAGGGCTGAGTCACTCCTCAGCAGCGGGCCCCTGGCCCCGCTGCTCTGCGGTGGTTTCCGTGGCCCCGCGTGGACCACACCTGCCACCAGCTGCTGCTCCGGGTGTGACGCTGTGGTACGTTTGCGGGTGTGTGGTTCTGGCTTCGCTGGACGCAGACAGGCCTTGCAGCTAGTCCCGGGGCTGCGTCCTGCGGTTGTGGCCTCAGGCGACCATTTGGCCTCCGTCACCGTGCTGGGACCTGTACGGTGGGGTGGTGACCTAGGAGGGCCAGCTCGGTGCTGTGTGCCACCGCCGCCCCTCAGCTTCATGTTGGGATTGGGCCGGCCCTCGGCTTCAGCCTCCAGCTGCAGCAGCCTGGAAAACCGGACCCTTTTGACACAGCGTTCGATCCTGCCTGTGTCGGCCAGATGTCTGTTCCAGCCGAGGCCTTGGGATTGTTGCGAGTGGACTGCCCTGGGGCAGCCCGCCTGCCACCTGCGTTTCTGCCTCTCCGCCCCAAGCACCTGGCCCCACTCCCCACTCCCTACCTTTGGGAATGACACCCTGTCTGCTCTGCACCCAGCCTGGACCCCTGGTTGTTGTCGTCCGTTGCTGCCTCCCTACTTGCTGTCCGTCTCTAGAGCACTTCCCTGGTCACTCCAGCACCGCTGTTACGTGGTTAAAACCTCATCAGCGCCCACTTTGGCCTTTTCTAGAGCCTTCTTTGCTGCAGCCTCCCAAGGGCTCTCTCTCCATGAAGCTCTGAGCACTATGCCTGCTGCTCTTGCAACCAAGCTCGCCCGACAGGTGCCCGTTGGCCCTGGGCGCTGCCTCTGTGCCTTCTCTGCCTCTGTGGCCCTTCCTGGGCTGCCCCGGGTGCCAGTGACTGCCCCTGCAGGATTCTGTAGGTGGTCAGGGTGCCTGGTGGCTGCAGTCCCTCAGATGCTGCTTGGGGACAGGACATCCAGGCTGGCTTTGTTCACCCAGTGACGCCTTTGTGACGCCCATGAAGCTGGCCCCGGTTTCCCTCCGTGGCCTCTCCCTGTGGCTGGAACGAGCTGCTCCTGGCGGCAGCTGGATCCCATGAGGTCAGGGAGTCGTGGCCCGAGTGACAGAGCCCCACACCCTCTTCTCTGGGAGGACGCTAGCTTATCGCTTAGGCTTTGTCAGAAACCGGTCTTCTCACGGAGCCTTCTGCGAGCCTGTGTGCACCCCAAACTCTCACCTGCTCCCCAGTATGGCTCCCATACCAGCTGCTGCTTGTTCCGTGTTCTTGTGCCGTGAAGGTCTGTCCTGTTGCGGGTCGTGGTGCCCAGCCCATGCTGGGCTACCGTGAGTACAGGTGGGTGCCTGCCGCGGGAACGTGTGTGTTCTTAGCGCTGTGAGTAAGGAGATGACATTTTTTCCAGATAAATAACAATTCATGTCCGTAAATATGTGTTTTTCTTGACAATAAAGTAGAACAAGGTGGCCGTAGAACTTTGTTCTTAATTGTGTGTCACCAGTAACGTCCTTTACAAAGCAGTGAAATGCGTGTAGATAGAAACCAGTTCCTCACCGTCCCAGCACTAGGAGGTAACCACTCTCGAGGGAGTCCTGTTCATCTCCCTAGATTTCCAGTGTCGATATACAGACTGGGTGGTCCTATGTGTGTGGCCTACAGCCTTCCCTTTGTGTCCCGTATCCTCGTGTGGCTTGCTGAGAGCCCTCCCTCCGCAGCACCCGATCGATGGCTGCCCAGCCGCCCTGTGTGGTGCTGCCGGCATTTCCCTGCCGGTGGGGGATTTGGGTCATTTCTGGTTCTTGTTACGAACAGCAGGATAAACTTCTGGTACCCTTCTCTCTTTAACACAAATGGACACGTAGAACTGTCTGCTTCTCCTGCTCTGGTCCCCGGTGGCTTGTGACCACACTGAGGGTAAAACCCAGGGTCTTGAGCTCGGCCGTGGGGCCACACGCCCTCACTGGGGTTGTTCTCCACCTTGTTCCTGTCATCACAGTGAGCAGATCCTTAGGCCACTTTTGTTTTTGGAAACAGAATCCTAGATCAGGACAGGTCCTGTTCTCCAAGTCCCTTCCTCACCTGAGGATGGGTAGACCCATGTTCAGAAAGGTACAGTAACCTGCCTGGAGTCGCACGGCCATCTGAGGCCCGTCCTGGGACCGCTGCCTGAGCCTGGGCCACCAGCAGGCCTGCTGCTTCCCCACAGTTCCGAGACCCTCTCTCCTGTGTTGCTCGGCAGGTTCAGAGGGCATCTTCCTGGTGCGGGCTCTCGTTTTGGAGTGTCCTTTGTTCCTGTGTTGCCTTTGATTGTCGCCTGCAAGGCAGCTGACCTGGTCTTTAACTCTCCCTTCTTTGCTCTGCTATCCACCGCCTCTCTGCTGAAAGAAATCCTTGCCGGCACGGTGGGAGGGCCGGGGTGGGGTGGGGTGCTGAATTTGTTGTGCGGGTTTTGTAGTGCTTGAACGGCGGGGTCACGGCCAGGAGTAGATAGAAGCGGCGGCCTAGCAGGTCTGAGTCATGGTGTGTGTGGACTGGGCCGGGGGGAGATGTGTGTGATGTCCCCTTCGGCTCACACGCCTACTGTCCCTTCCGTGTGCACCTTCTGTCTGCCCGTGGCAGCACACCTGGCTGCGTGAGCTGCGACTGCTCCCCTGCTGCCAGCCCGGCCTCCCACCACGTCCGACCTTCCTGGTGTCAGGGGGAGCGCCCCACGAAGCACACTGGTCGGGTGTGCAGCCCGCGAGACCGCCCACAGTGCTCACGTATAGGATGGACGTGCCCTCCCGTGTCCAGCTGTGCCTGAGCCCCCCGCTTGCTGCCCCTGTTCGAGCTCCTGGTGAAGTGGTCTTTGGGGCCACTGCGTAGCCACCTTTCTGAATGTTTAAAGTGTTCAGAAGATCAAGTTTTCCAGAGACTGAGGGAATAGGGAGAGAAAATTGTGGCGTTTGTTTGAAACGTTCTGAGAGCTTTTTTTAGCTCCGACAGTTCAAAGAGTGCCTCTTGTTAGTAGAGGAATATTCTAGCATCCCTGGGGTGGTCACATTGGCTTAATTGGGACCCGGGCTGCTTTGAAGTCCTTTTAATCCTGCCTGAGCTGGGGGAAGGAATTTGAAGGCAGCAACCGTAGGCTTGAAATTTCTTCATTTTATTTACATGTGTCTGGGGACGCGTGTCACTCATTTCCGTGAAGCGGTTAGGCCGGTTGCTGGCGGGTGGACGGCAGCATCTGGTGCCTCGCCTGGCGCGGTCGGGTGGCCACTGCTGACTCTGGCCAGGAGTTTGCTGTCCTTGTGGCTGTTCCCGTGGACGGTCTCCATGCAGGGGAGTCTGTGTTCGTGCTGAAGTCCCTTAAGGAGGGGGCTCTCAACCCCAACGGGCCTGACCTCCCTGACCGAGTCTCCTGCCGCAGGCCTCACAGAGGGGAGGTCGGACTGCAGCTGCTGGGATTCCAGCCCCAGGCTCGTTCCTGTGGAGGGACCCGCGGGCACGTGTGCCGCCGGCAAGCCACGGCCTGTTATGGTGGGTCCTGGCCCTTCTTGACGTCCCCCCCTCGTTCTTCCCTTCCTGCCACCCCCGCAGGGTGGCTGTATGGACTCTGATTCTGTCCTTCAGTGAACTTGCCTCGCTCCTGTCTCTGAAACACAGCAGGGTCTCGGGACACTGGCTCGTCTTCATTTTGTAAACGTTTGAAATGTTTTATAAGTGGAAAAGCACATCTTTAAGGAACACGGGTGGTCCCCTGTGTCTCCGCTCTCAAATCGCGAAGAACAGCAGTCCCTTTGAAGCCTGGAAGGAGTCCTGCTGTTGCCCGCGCTGCTGCCCCCGTGCTTCGTGGCCATCCTTCTGGAACTTGCCGGCCTTTGCGAGCCTGGGCCATGCGGGCGCTCGCTGGGCCCGAGGTGCTCCTGTCTCTGCTGGAGCCCACATGACTAATTCCTTCGTTCAGTGTCGTGGGGGCTGATGACGTACAAATGTGGGAGGGAAGCCGTGTTTCCATGAAAACACCGTTGAACGCTTCGGAAAGCCTCACAGGAGAACTGCTAGCACATGGCAGCTGAATGCAGCGACTGATGGAGAGATCGGCGGGATGGGTCGGAAGGCCTAGGAAGGCTGCAGACATCCGTACTCAGGAAACAAAGCCGAGATCGTGGGTGATGGTTGGTGGTGTCTGTAAGAAGTGTACGGTGGACTCAGGAGACCCACATTTGAAGAAGTCTGCAGCCTGCTGGGGGGCTTGTGCCTTTGTACCAGTTACTGCATTTGCGACACCCATGTGTGAGGTCAGTGACCGGTCCCGGTGCTTTTACGTGGGAAGCCTTCTGCTGGTATCTGTCTGTCATGCTTGGCATGCAGGTCAGTCTTCCTGGTACACGTAGCCGAACACAGTTGATGGACAGCCCGCGATTTTCCGTCATGAACAGCCATGACCAGACTTTGGTAGGTTAACTTCTTACGGGAAAGATCTAATTCCGCAACATAAGTTTACAGTGCTAAGCTTCACGATTGTTTACTGAATAGTGTAACATTTCCCAGTTTTCTTTCTGTCCTATGGGAAGCCACTGTTTTTGTCTTATTTGTCCTTCTAGACATTTCTTACGCATCTGTCAGCCAGCTCAGCCATACTTGTGTATGTGTGTATGTCCTGTTTCTTTCATACAAAGGTGGCCTAGTGCTTGCCTTCTGCTTATGTTTTTTTCTCTAGCAGAGCATTTTCCAGACCTTCCCACATTAACATATAAAAAGATTCTTCTTTTCCCTTTTAAACAGATTCCATTGTAGGGCTAGGCTGTGATTTATTTAACAAGTAATTCTAAACTTCCGATCCTGTGGTCTGAATTCCAGCTCTGGTTGGATACAGTTTCGTTCCTTAGTTATTGTTCTGCAAAGATAATGTGGTTTATCATTCATTCAACTGATATTTATTGCAAGCCTATTGCCCTGTGCCCAATGCTGTTTGAGGTTCATGGCCAGCGTAAAAAACAAAGCAAAATAGCCAACAGTGTCTTTCTCGCCTGGAGCTTGCATTCTAGTTGAAGCAGAACAAGTAGGTAAGTGGGTAAAACCTGTGGCATCTTGGATGCTGATGTGCTCTCTGAAGGAGCGGGTGTGGGGCAAGGGGACAGAAGTCTGGGGCTGCGGCTGCAGATTTGAACAGGGTGGTGGGGGCAGGCCCAAAGGAGACATTTGAGCAGAGACCCGAGAGAGCTGATGAGGGGTATGCTGTGCAGACACCTGGGGGAGGAGGCTGCTGGAAGTGGGACGTGCAGAGGCCCTGGGGTGGGCACGTGGGAGGCTGGGCCGTGCCAGCTTCGTAAGCTCTGGTGGCAACTTTGGTGTCACCCTGGCGTTGTGGAGGGAATGCGCTGCACAGTTGGACATGAGGCACGGGACCTCGCTTAAATTTTAAAGTGCTTGCTATGTTTGCTGGCTGTCGAGTTGATGCTTGGAGGCAAGTATGAGATGCAGGGCACGGGCCACGAGGCCCCTGGGACGAGCGGTTGTGTCTGGATTTGTGCTGATGCTGCACCGGCCGAGTGGAAGTGGCCTGGAAGAAGGCCCCCGGGACCACGGGGCTCGTCATGGCGGCTGGCCGGGTGGAGAAACCAGAGAGGGACGGGGTAGGAGGAGCAGGAAGGTGCTGTCCACTCAGAAGCTGCCCAGGAGGCAGCTGGGCAACTCCGGCCTGGGGCGAGGGGGTGGGGAAGACGAGGCGAGTTAAGGGCGGGGGTGAGAGGCATCCAGCAGGAAGAGGCAAGCCAGTGAGGGAGCTGGAGAAGGAGTGGGTGTCCTGGGAGGACAGAGAGGACCGCAGGGTGTCAGTGCAGAGGTTCGCAGGCAGCTGCTGCCTGGAGGGGTGGGAGAGCACGGGTGGGCTGGACTGCAGAGAGGTGTGCTCCTGGCAGAGGACAGTGAGGAGGGGGCTGAGGCTCCGCTGAGCAGGGGACGGGACATGCAGACCCCTCTAGGGTGTTCCCCGTGGGCAGAGGGGGCCTAAGGGAGGGTTGCTGATGGGCAGTAGTTTGTCAGGCAGACAGTGTGACGGGGTCTGCTGGGTCATGTGCTGCCCTGTGGACCTTTGGGTGCGTGCAGAGACTCCGTCTCTTAACTGGCCTGCTGCTCTCCATGGGGAAAGAGCCACTTGTTCTCTGTTTATGTGAGAAAACAGGCAGCTTTAGAAGATGTATGGATGGCCGCTATCCAATGTGGGTAGTTGCTGTGGCCAACATGTCACGTGGGGAGAGGGACAGGTGACCTTCGCGGGTGCCTGTGGCCTCGTGACCATCAGTGGTCACTTTCTCTGGAGTGTCTGATCTCTAGCTCCATAGCCCCAGGGCCGGGTGCGGCAGGAACAGCCACGGAGGGGACCTGGTCAGAACCTGGTCCACGTCCAGGTCATAGGGAATTCATCCTTTTCTTGAGGAAAACAGTAGCTGCTCTCCTCATCCTGGGACGCATACCAGGTTTTGTCTTAACTCAGCGCTTAGTGACATGTTCCCTTCCGACCCCAGCCCCACCTCCCCTCATAGCTGTGCCCTGTTATCAAGAAAAACCTGATTTAATGGGACCTCCCGTTGCCTCTGTGGCTTTGTAGTTGTGAACGTCTGTACTCCATCTGGGTTTAAGCCAAGTTTTGCTGTGCAGCGTTTTCTAGTCCTGGTTCTACATACTTTGTGCAGGGCATTTGTCCCCTTGTTGTAAGGCCCCCTGCCCGGCCGAAGCCACTCCCAGGAGCCTGGGCCCTGTGGCCTTTGTTCTTGGGGAGAATGGCTCCCTGGAGGTGAGCCGGAGCTTCCTCTTAGAAGTTGGAGTCCTGGATCTCACGAAACTGGCACTTGGGGCTTCGACAGGAGCCCTGGCACCTGCTAGCACGAACCTCAGAATAGCTGCTGCTGGGCTGGGCTGCCTTTCCTCAAGTGTCACCCTGCGGGGTGACTCTCCCAGGCCCCTGCTAGGCCACGCGCAGCTGAGTTGGAGTCAAAATTCAGCTGCAGATCGAACAAAGAGACGTTTTCCGCCTTGAAACCCACCAGTCAGAGTTAAAAGGCTTTGCAGCTGAAGCCAGCGTTTTCAGCAGCTGTCACAGCTTGGGCTGCCGTGGGAACTGTCACTCTCCTGTCACCTCCCAGCTGAGGCTCCTGAGGCCCTCTGAAGGCCTTCCACCTTGTCGAGTGGGAAGTGGAAGTCTGGGGATGGACTGATCTTCCTGTCTGAGCGCTCCCGGTCCTGTTTCTGGGCTGTGATGATGCCTGGCCCGAGTCCTGCTCGTGGAGTGCGCTGAGCTAGGCCCCAGAGCACCCTTGGTAAATGTCTCTGAGTCGCTCTGGCGACACAACAGGCCAGGAGGTTTCTGGAGAGTAAACGCGTCCTGCCGGTCGGAGGTGCTTCGGCCTCTGGTCTTTGATCTGATGCTGCTGAAGCCTGCGGCTGTTCCGTGACCCTCCTGATAGCCCGGCTCCCGGGGAGCAGCCCGTGTTCCTGCTGGGTGCTCACGACAGGTGACAGGTGCTGTGGGTACGGCTCTCGGATCCCTGGATCCCAGGGCTTCTCCCGCTGTGTCTCCTGCCCCGCCGCCTCTTCCAGATGTTCTCCTCCCGTGGCCCCCGCCCTGGCTAACGCTGCGTTGAGCACACATGGGCAAGCCCCATCTTCCGTTAGCCTCCCGCTTCTCCACTCCGGCTGGGCGTTTCCTGCGGCTCTTTGTGTATTGTTAGCACACTGAGTGGGGGGTGTCTCTAGTTTTTATTTGTTCTCCGACATGTAACACAGATTCTTATTATAAGTTAAAGATCCCTTTGATTGCCGCCACTGGTCTCGGCCCTGACCTGGAGGTGCCCCCAAGCCCATTTGGGGTGAATCTTTTCAGAGCATGCTCTGTAAATACACGCCTGTGTCAGTGTATTTTCTTTGAGCCTGTATTTGTGAAGTTGTTGGTGCAGTTTTGGGGACGTTGTCCTCGAGCGCTTTCCCTGAGCACCTGCCGGCCTCACCTGGCCCTTTGGGCGGAGGAGGGGGTGCTTCTGGAGGAAGGGCTGGGCTGCTGCCTGCAGACCAGGGGGTCCCACAGCAGTTATCCGCGTCCCCATCCTACGGGCCGCCTCCTCGCCCGGTGCGTGTCACCTGCACCCCCGCAGTGCCGCCTGCACTCCTCTTTCCCTGAGACACACCAGACATCCCGACCTTGCCTTCCAGGACCCTCGTCTTCTGTCCTCTGTGCTCAGTCCCCAGACCCACGTAAGTTGGAGCGTGTGAATGGGAAATGCACGCATACGTGACATATGACACTGTGCACACACGCACGCGTCTGCCTCCTGTGCCGCCATCCTTCCGGTCACAGGATAGAGGGGCCTGGGCCCCTGGAGCGGCGGGCCATCTCTTGGGCCCCCACGCGATGTGCAGAGCCAGCCCTGCGGCCCTGACCTGCTGCGAAGCCGGGGAGGCCTGAGTGGCTTCCCATGCCCAGCCCGGCCTTTGTGAGCAGCTGGGACGCCAGCGCGAGAGCGTGGGTGCCGGGGTCCCACGGTGGTTTTCCTGCGGCCGCCGGGCTGGGAGGGCGGCGTGCCCTTGGGCTTGGCCCACTAGCCGCTCTTGAGCTGCCTCGCCAGGTGTGCGGTCTCGCCGGGTCAGCCCCGGGTCTCACCGGGTCAGCGCTGTGGCCCCAGGTTCCACGGCTCGAAAGCACGGTTTAAGGAAAACTTGACAGATGTTCTCACAACGGATGATAGAAACTTTGGAAGGTGAACAGTAGCAGGGGTCTGCTGCTGTGATGGGGGTCTGGCTGCTTCTCCCCCGTGTCTCCCTGCCGTCCACACGGCACGTTGTTAGTCTAGCCAATCCAGCTTTCTGCTTTTGCTTTCCTCAGTGTGCGTACTTTTGTGGTCAGAAGACCCACAGGTGTTAGCATTTCAAAACACTGCTCCCCTCCCCTCCCCTTCTTGTTCTCGTGGCATCCTGTGTGTGCCCCGTGGGACAAAAGCAGCCTGAGGCCCAAGAACCTGCTGCCGGCTGTGTGATGCGGGCACACAGCCTGTCCGCTCCGTGCGTGTGCGCCCCTGGCACAAAGCAAGGGTCGTGGGAGCTCATGGCCTTGTCTTCTGGGATTCTTTTAGATTTGGACCAAATTCTGAAGTCTAATACTTGCCCATCAAATTGACAGAGAACCTCCAAGAATCTTTTCCTTTGTCAAGTGTACAGTGGGTGGTTTTCTTGATGGCATAACTTGTTTGGTGACTTGCCCCGCAGCACCTGTAGGATTATTTTCCTGCTTAGATTGCCCCACTTTTTCTGCAAATGACCAGTGGTTCTGAGTTGTGCCTAAGAAACACCAGGGAATTCGTTTGTGGATCCTGGGCCCACCTGCAGGGGTTTCGATTCCATGGACCATGAGGTGACGGTGGGTGGACTGGAGTGACTGCCGATGACATGGGCCGCTCTTCCCATTCCAAACGACCCTGCCCCATAGTTCCGCCTGCGGAACTGCACGGGTCCCATTGCCCTGTCCGCTGAGTGCGCCCCGTGTTCTCCTGTGCCTTGTGCCGCTGTGGCCCCCAGCTGCCCGCCTCTTCTGCCCAGCCTCAGGCCTCAGGGCTCAGGGGTAGATAGTACCCACGTTGGGCTGTGAGAACCTACTCACTTCTATTATTGAGCCTCGGTAAACCTGAATGACTGTGGTATCGCTGTGGAGACCAGTGTGGCTGTTCCTCAGAACGTCGAGGGTGGGATGGTCGAGCCGTTCTGCTTCTGGGTATGTGTCCAAGAGTTGAAAGCAGAGCTCGAACACACATTTGCACATATTAGCCACACGTGGTTGCTGCTTTTTTTTTTTTTTTTGAAGATCTTATTTGAGTGAGTGAGAGAGAGTGTGTGCACACATGAGCCAGGGGAAGAGCAGAGAGAGAGGGAGAGGGAGAAGCAGACTCCCTGAAGAGCAGGGAGTCCGGCACGGGGCTCGATCCCAGGACCCTGAGATCATGACCTGAGCCAACATCAAAAGTTGGGCCCTTAACTGACTGAGTCACCCAGGTGCCCCTTCTGGCTTTAGAGTGTCCACACACTGTACCACCCACCTCTCTGTCTCTCCTTTTTGTCACATAGAACATTCTGGAACCATTGCCGTAAATGCACTGTTTCTAACTAAAGCCTCATGCACGTCAGTCCCCCAACAGAACGTGTTTTCTTTTCTTTTTTTTTTTTTTTTAAAGATTTTATTTATTTATTTGACAGAGATAGAGATAGCCAGCAGAGAGGGCACACAAGCAGGGGGAGTGGGAGAGGAAGAAGCAGGCTCCCAGCAGAGGAGCCTGATGTGGGGCTCGGTCCCAGAACTCCGGGATCACGTCCTGAGCCGAAGGCAGACGCCTAACTGCTGTGCCACCCAGGCGCCCCACGTGTTTTCTTTTTGATCAGCCCTGCAGAACTGAGGGTGTGCAGAATCCCATGCAGTTTAACACATTGCTTATTTCGAGTTGGACCTTGAATTCCTCATTTATATACAGTGAGACGTCACACATCACTGTCACCTGTGTCTTGTCCTCGTTTCCCCCGCAGTGTTACGTGGGTTGGCTTGTGTGCCCATGCGGTGAGTGCGTGAGGGTCGTTGGGCGTCCGCGCTGCAGTATGCCTGGGTCTTCGGGTTTTGCAAAGAAAGCCAGAGGAGCCCTGTCGAGCCAGCCAGTCAGCTTGCAGTCGTCTGGATGGCGACTGCACCCTGTCCGTCTCTTTCCTTGAACGATGTCCCACCTTTTCTCCGTCTCGGAGGGGAGAATGAGCTGGCGGATGGGAAATTCGTGTGTGTTGCCTGCTAGTTTTCTGTGCTTTGGGTTGTTAGGGGGAAGCGGAGCCGTAGTGCTGGCAGGAGTGACCGGACAGGGGCCCCGAGTCTTGATGCAGCAGGACTCCGAGCCACAGGTGGGGGGCTCTACAGGCCGCCGAGGGAAAGACTGTGCGGTGGTGATGTGCCCTCCGGCAGCTGCCGGCCACTGTAGTAGGGGCGGGTGTGGGCGTCGTGCCGTGCACGTGGGGGAGGCAGGCCCTGCAGCCCACGTCCCTGCTCCGAGAGGAGGGGGTGGTTCATCTGAATGCTGGCACCTGGGATTGGGGGGCTGGGACCGTGGCCAAGGACCCACCTGCAGGCGTGCCGGTCGGATCTGCGTGGCTGCGCGCTGTGGTTTGTGCGGGGACGACCCGCCTTCTCGGCCCGCTCTGGGAGGGGCAGCACGAACTCAGGTGACCTAGGCTGTGGACATCCCGCTCCTCGGGCAAGTGGACCGTGTTTGCGTGGCTGGTGTTCTCTCTGGGGGAGGGGCGGGAAAGTCGGTTTGCTGCTCGGTTCATTCGAATGTGGAGCCAGGCCCCTTGATGGCTGTCCAGAAGTCCCGTGGTACCTGGGCGTCTGATGGCCTGTGTGTGCCTTGAGCTGACGCAGCAGAGACCCCGTGTCCTGGGCACGGCCGTGTGTTTATGTGCATGTGTGGGGTGGCCTCGTGTGCGCTGGCCTGCGTGGGGTCCCAGGGGATGCGGGTCGCCGTCAGTGGGATGGAGTATTTCAGAGTGCGTATTAAGTTCACTTTTCTCCTGATTTGAACCGTTCCAGTTTTTCCCTCGTTACGCAGTTGTTTCATTTCAAATTATCTTCACTTCAAAGGAGATTGCAGAACCTGGGTGAAAGTGAGTCTGGCTGTCCACTGTATCTAAGTCCTAGGTTTTGGGGGCTAATTTGGACCTCAGGGCACGAAGCTTGTCTCTAAATTGGAGTCACGTGCACCTGTCTCTGCCAACTGGCCTCCAGGTTTCTGGAAGGCTTCTACTTGGAGGGAACTGCAGGTGACCTGCCCTCCATGAGAGCTGCCGCCTCGGTCACCGAGAACCCCTGGAGACTTGGTGGCTGTCTGCTGATAGGTCCTCTCTGTGGGCCCTTTTCACCACTCAGGCCTGAGCAGGTGTGGCTGGCCTGGAAGATGCAGCACCCTTCTGCCTCCCCCACGGAGCGAGGGCCGGGGTAGGGGGCTCTGCAGACGTGGGTGTGCACGCTGTCTTCTTAATTTGTTCTCATTAAACTTGTGCCACGGATTTAGTAACTGTTTGCCAACCCCTGTGACTGAGTAACACAGAGAAACAGCAACAACTTGAATATCTTTAGACTGTTTCAGAAAAAATGCCTCTTGGCTTGAAAAGGTTTATTTTTATGCTCCTCAAGGTTGGAAAACTTGAGGAAGCTCCAAGAAGAACGGGACCTGGCATGCAAGGCTGGCTCAAGCCCTCCCCTTGCTGGATTTCAGTCTCGCACAGGGTCCTTACAGATGATCATCGGGTCTGCGGAGGAACTTGGGGAGAAATCTCCCCGTCTCCCTGTGCCCAGTGGTTCCTGTAGGCCCAGTGAGGGGCTCTTTCTCAGGTGGCTGGGAGGGGTGTCTGTGATGGGGAGAGCCGGGGAGCACCTGCGGGAAGGGTGTGGACCCTAGAGGCCCAGGTGTGTGAGCAGTCGGGGCGCGCGGGGCTTCAGATGGACTGCCGACGGGTCACAGGTGCTGGGAGCTCCTGTTCTAGTGACGGCAGACACCGAGAGACCCCGTGGCAAATGCAGAGTGGGGCAGGCGGGATGGGGGGCGGCCTGGGGCCGTGATGGGAAGTTCCTTCTTCCAGGGGTACTGATCGCCCTGAGACCTCATGAGGAAGAGCATCGTGAGCACAGGGTGAGCTAACACAGAGCTCTGTCCGCGTCCAGAGGCAAGGCTGTGGGAGGCAGAGCGCCTGGGGGCCGGGCGCTGCGGTGCCGTTGGAGGCCAGGAAGAGGGCCTTCGGAGCCCGTAGCGACCAGACTCTCATTCCACAGAGGGCATGTCTTGAGGGTGTAGCTTTGGTCACAGCCCCCGTGGCTCCTTCAGTGATGGAGGAGGCTGTGACGCCTCCTACACGTGGCCCCGTGTGGCCCCGTGCTTGGTCCTTAGGCCTCAAGCTCAGCTGCCACCTGCAGGCCAGGGAGCCCCCAGCTTGCGTGCCGTGTGCTGTGTGGGTACTGTTCCCACTGTGCCGGGTGTCCTTGTAGTCGGTCACAGGTGTAGTTAGTGCGTGTTCTGCTGGTTCCAGAGTCGGGGTCTGAGGGGTCGGACGGAGGTGCTGCTCTCCTCAGAGAGGAGTGCATCGTGAGACGCTTTTCACACCTGGGGTCTCTGCTCCTCTGTGAGTGGCGACAGTGGCAGCACGATGCTCTGGACGTGTGGTAAGATGGGCAGTGCGGAGTTGCGTGAACACAACGGAGTGCCGTCCGTGGGGGCGTCTGTGGCTGCTCTTCCTGTTGCTGGTTCCAGGGAGGTGGGCACGTGACCTGTGCAGAGCCCCCCTCCATCTCACCTCCCCTTCTCTGCAGGGTGGCACTGGCGGCTAGCTGTCGACCTGTTCGTACAGCTGGAATGAAATTGTGTCAAGTAAAAATAATCTACCTGATACTATGTAGCCAGGGGCGGGCTGCGGTTTGAACCCGGGTCGCGGTGTGCGCGCAGTGCCGCACTGGCCCAGAATGGTGCACAGGATGAGCCCGGTCCCAGGTCTGTGATTCATCTGCTGCTGGCATTGCCTTGGCGGCCGTCTGTGCACAGAATGAGGTCCCTCCAGGGAGTGGCTGATGCTGACGCATGTTCTTGATCCCACAGGACCCCGGAAGACCTTTCCAGGTTCATTGTTGACCTGCAGCAGCGAGAACTGGCCTTGCAGGAGAGGAACAACACCATCACCAGCAGGTAGGCCTGGCGGCCCGGGGGTGTGCAAGGTGCCTCTGCTTTGGAAAGGCGGAGCCCAGCGTGAGTGTGTGTGCGTGTGTGTGTGTGTGCGTGTGTGTGTGCGCGCGTGCCTGCGCGTGTTCTGGGCGTGGCTCGGGAGCGGCTCCGCTTCACTGTTGCTTGGCCTCGGCCTGAGTGAGCACAGCTGGGTCGGTCTGGAGGTGCAGGGTGCCCCACAGTGTACCCCGTGGCATGACTCTGCTGAGGCAGCACGTTGTTGTCATCCCTGCCACGTGCCAGGCCACGTTTGCCTTCCTGGTGCTTGGGGGCCACGAGAAGGATGTGTGCCTGGATCGGGGAACCCTGTCTTTGCTGTGACATGGGCTCCGAGTGACCTCCTGATGATGTGAAACCTGGAGCCCAGGGGGCAGCGTGTGGGTGTCTGTGTGCGTGTAGACCTGTGTGCTCAGGAAGGTCCCCGGAGAGGAACAGAGGTCGGGATGCCCTCGGCCATGAGTAACGGGAAGACCTCCCCCCAGGGCTGCGCCGTGAGGAAGGAGTCCCCTTCCCTGGCGGGAGGCCCAGAGGCTAACAGCTGTGTGACTTCTTGCAGGCTCAGTGTTAGGTCTTTCCTGCCAACCCCGTGAGGCCAGCGGGTGCTCTGTTGTTACGCTCCGTCCTGACACGACCCCATAGGAGAAGGCTGGGTCCCACGAGCTGCCCCCATTCCACGGATCAGCCGCAAGTCCCAGGTCCTCAGGCTGCCTGTGCTTTCGTCCTGGCTGACTACAGATCCGGGATTTCCCTCCATACCCCCCACCCGTTTGAGGATTTGCTAGAATGACTCAGAATTCAGGAAAATGCTTTATGTACAATCACTGGTTTATTGCAAAGGTTGCAGTCAGAGCAGCCAGATGGAGGAGATGCCTGGGGTGAGGGGCGGGAGCGAGAGCTTCCATGTCCTCGCTGGCTGTACCCCTGCTCCCAGCACCTAGGTGTGTTCCCCAGCTCATAAGGTGTCTGAGCCCTACTTTGGGGGGTTTCATGGAGTTTGCATGCTTAAGTCATTGGCTGTTGGTGAGGGGCTCAGCCCCCACCCTGGGTCCCGGCCCCCCACAGGTGGTGGTGGACTTGGAGGTCCCGGCCCCCCAGGCGTGTGATGTTTTTGCTCTGGCCCCTCCTGCAGTCCCCTCGTGAGCTCAGATGAGACTGTGGTTAAAAGGGGCTTGTCAGGAGTCATGAGGTGTCCCTTTCACTTCGGAAACCCCAGGGGTCTTAGGAGCCAGTTGTCAGGAAGGGGGACAGAAACCAGGTACTTCTCCTTTAGACTGACTCCGGGCTCTCCCGGATGGTCTGTCTCCTTTCTCCGGTGCCAAGTAGGTGGTTGTGCAGGCTCTGGGCGACACGTCCGCAGGCCGAAGGAGAGGCCTCTTTCTTGGGTCTCCTCTTTGGAACAAGGAGGCCTTTTCCTGGGACCCCACTGCTAGCAGACCCCCCTCCAGCCTCGTTGGCCCAGGCAGGGTCGCACGCCTGCCGCAGAGCAGCTCCTGGCAGGATGGGGTTGCCCTGAGGCTGAGGCCGGCCCTCCTCGCTCTGGGCTCTCTCTCGAAGGGCGGATGGCTGAGTGGGGTCAGGCTCCTCTGTGAGCAAGTGGGTCTGTGAGGAACCAGCCTCAGCCTTCGTGGACACAGTGTCTTAAGGATTCGTTAGTAGCCGGAGGGAAGGATTTCTTATTTTGGGGGTTGATGTCACTTTGAAAATTGGCTTTTAGAAGCATCTGGATATGTTGGACATAATCACATCAATTTAGCTTAAAAACCTCAAACAGTAAAGATTGCCTTTTGCTTTCAAAGCTACTGTCAGATGAAACGGGTATTAAAAGTGATCTGAAATTAAAGCTTTTACGTTTTTCCAGACGATCTTCTTCTCTTTACTTTGCATTTGAAACAGAATGAACTGTTAGAGGGAAGGAAACTTGGCTTCGGTTTTCTCAGGCCAAACCGTGAGGTGGCAGGAAGGCTGGCTGGCTCCCATGTGCGGGGAGGCGGGGGCAAGAGCAGCTCTGTCCTCAGGGCCCCAGTAGCCCGCTCGCTCCCAGCTGTGAGTGTGGAGCCGACCTTCCCATCTCTGTTCTGGGAGCAGCACCTTGTCCACCTCTCAGGACCCTTCGGTCCCCTCCGAGAGCGAGGCTGCTTCTCTGGCACCCCGAGAACAGGCTCCGTGCAGCAGCTCTTGCACAGATGGTGAGGTGGGTGCTGTCAATGTCGCGCTGGCCCGCACACTGCCACCAGGGCGACTGGCCTTCACAGCATGGCGTGGCCCCATGGGAGGAGCCTAGCTGTCACCCCCTCTTGCAGATGAGAGTTCCGGCTCAGAGAGGCCGGAACACTTAGGTGAGAAGGGAGGCTAGGCAGCCCCCGCCATGCTCATGTGTGACGGATGGCTGGGCAGGCCCCTGAGGAGGTGGCAGGGACCCTGTGATGCTAGGCCCTTCCTGACCAGCACGGAGAGGACTTGTGTGTCTGGTGTCCTTTGCGTTGGCCGGCTGCTGGGCAGCTGCTGGTCCCATGGGCAGGAAAGTGACGTGGCCGTTAGTTGTGGTCTTCTGTGTGGAGGGCTGGGAGCCCTGGTCACGACAGCTTTGTTCCTGCACATTTTGCAGGCAGGTAAGCAGAAATCGAAGGCAGGTGGGAAGAGGCAGCTTGGCTAGAGGTGAGCACGGGGCGTCCGGGCAGGCCCCGGCACGCAGAGGGCGTTTCTGCTCATGCGCAGCAGCTGAGCCAGCTCCCCAAAGCCGTGGCGCCCAGGCCGGAGAGTAGGCCCCTTGGGTTTGGTCTCCAGGCATTTCTTTTGGTCTGTCCCTGGCCGGGTCCTTCCGTGGTGGCCTCCGCTCGGGCACTCCAGCTCATTCCAGGAAGGATCTGGTGCTCCAGAGGGTTCTGTGCTGCGCCTCGCTTGGGGAAGGTGAACGGAGGGCAGACTTCTGAGCTGCAGGCCGGCTGCCCCCTGGAGCAGAGCTGAGTGTCCGCACACCTTGCTGCTGGTGCCCCTGGTTCTGCACTGCCATCAGCCTGGCCGGGATTTGTACTTTCCCTGATGTTTGTGCCCACGGCCTGGAGGCTGCGAGGCCAGCGGTGGCTGGGGCTTTCAGAGGCGGGAAACTTCCAGAGCCTTTCAGGTTGCAGGGGGCGGAGGTGTGTTCTTCCAGAGGGTAGGGATGCGCTTCCTTGCTAGCTTTGTGCACGTTTGCCTGAGTTCTGAGCTCTGATTTTCTTGTGTCAGAGTGGGGCTCGTGTCTATCACGAGGGCTGTTCTGAGGGTGAAGCGAGGTGGGATTCTGTGCCCCGTGTTCAGTAGCGCCCCAGAGACTGCGGCGGCGGGAGGTGTCTCTCCGGGAACCCCCTGTGCTGTGGGGCCAGGAGGCGGGCGCAGCTCTGCTTGGCTGCGCGGGGGCGGCAATGGGCCGTCTTTTCTCTCACAGGGGTGTTGGGAGCCTCAGGCTCGGTTCCCTGCGTCGTCCCCTTTCACGGGCGTGCTCAGACAGCTCCAGGCACCCTCGACTGCTGCTGTGGCGGGTTTGGCAGCGCGTTCAGACAGTCACGCGATTACAGCACACGGACCTTTGCCTGTTGTCATTGCTGCCACGGGTTCGGTTTTCGTTCTTGGAGGCTGGAGGCTGATAACGCTTCCCACCCCCTGGATGCATGCTGGGGACACGGTGACGGTGGAGCGTCTGGGTGCGTCCTCTGTCCCCGTGCTCCGCATAGGGCTCCCCTGATGCTGCCGCAAGCTGCATCGGCCCTTGCTGGGCCTCAGTGAGTGTGGCATGTTCTCCAGGGCCCAGCACCCTGTACGCATCCTGCACACTGCTCACAGCCATGTTCTAGAGCCAGGCTGTGGATGGGAGGCTGCGTTCCTTCGTGGCCCAGACCCTGGCCACACTGGCGTCTGTCAGACTCTGACGCACTCTGAGGGTGTCTGGAGCGAGAAGCGGCAGATGAGGGCAGGACTTTGTGAAGCCGTGCTGTCTGGGGTTGCTGTGCTTTGCAGGAAACGAGGGCTGACACTGGAGGGTGGGTGACAGAGTGGAGCCAGGCTCTGGGGTTCGGGTTCCTCACCCGTACGCGTGGTGATGGTGGTGTTGACGGCGGGAGCGTCTCCGCGCTCGGTGCCTCATACACAGCCTCTCACCCGAAAGCCCGAGGTGGGTGCTGTCATCTCTCCTGTGTGGCAGAGACCCCTGAGCCCCCCAGGGAGACGGCTGGATTTGGATCCCAGTGTGTCCGTCTCGGCGCTGCGTGGCTTACGAGGTTGGAGCCCACGCCCCTGCCAAGTGCTCGACGTGGCTGCAGAGGGGCTGCTTCTCACTCAGTTCTCTGCAGCAGTGGAGACGCGGCGCGTGGGCCCTCCGTGGGGCACAGGGCTGGCCTGCCGTCCTTGCTGAGGACTTCAGGTAGAACCGCCACGTAGGGGAGTGGGGAAGAGCCAGTGACTGATGCGGGTATGGGGGGTCTTCCCATCTCTGTCTGCGCCCGGCCTTTGAGAACCAGTCCCACAGCCCCTGCTCTGCACGCACCTGCTCCGCGGGGCCCGCGGCCTCGGGCGGATGAGTCTCCGGGGCTCCGGCCGCCCCATCGCTGCAGTTGGTTCGAAGCATCGCATTTGCCTCCTGTGGGTGAGGGCTGCCTCAGAAGAGCCCCTGGTCTCCAGGGAGCCCCGACACGCCTGGAGCCACACTCTGGCCGTGGACTGTCCGCAGGTCTTTCTTTGCCACCGTGGCGAGCGTCGGGGCTGTGACTGGGGTTGCCTGGGCCCCGGGCAGCCTTCGGAGGAGGCTGGTGCTTGCTGAAGGGGACTCGAATGAATGGTGAGAGGGCGGTCCTTGCTCACGCCGCCCGTCCCCATCCCGGAGAGGTGGTGTCCTTGGCTGTGCGTCTTCCTGGCAGCTGGCAGGTTGATGGGTTCTCTGTCGTCTCCGAGGATCCGTGTAGCGGTCGTAATTCTTCGTGCGGCTCTTTTCCTGCTGTTTGTCCGCAGCACTTAGGCCGTCCTCGCAGACCATCTGGAGTATGATCAGGTCTTGTCACCTTTGTCACCCTGGGTCTGTGTGAGTTATGGTGCTCTCAAGCTGTCCCGAGGCCGGCAAGGCCGGTGACGCCGCAGAAGATTCATGACGACCGAGGACCTGTTCTCTGTGCATCGGGGTGGAGTTCACACTGCGCTTGGAGCAGCGGCAGGTCCCTGGCTCTAGCTCAGGCTGGCCCGCCACCGAGTTGCTGTGTGTCCTTGGACAGGAGAATCAGCCTCTGCCTCACCTATCAGGATGAGGATGGTGATTACCGTCACGGGGCCGTCGAGCGCTAAGGACGGAGGCTTTGTCCGTGTCGGGTGGACCTGTGCCTGGCGAGGGAACAGGGCAGAAGCGTCTCTGGGGTAGTTGAGGGCACGGCGGTGTGAGTTATCTCCTCTGTTGGCCAGAGAAGGCCCAGAAGGAGCTGGACTTGGGGCTGGTGTGCAGGACAGTGACGTCAGGTGAGAGAGCAAGCCTGGGGGGTGGGGTGTTTCGTGAGAGCATGAGGAATGGTGTGACCTCTGTGTGTCGATGGAGGGCGACTGGGAAATTGTTTTGGACGTGGTGTGTGGGGAGCCCATGAGGCCAGAGAGAGGTCGGAGAGGTTGTGGACAGAGATGTAGGCGTGCACAGCGTCTCCTGTGGACTCTGCCCTGGGCCTGTGGGGGCCTGAGCAGTGCCGAGGTCCCGTGTGGCCTGGAGCCGGCTCAACTCCTCTTGGCGCTCCCACTCAGAGCTCCAGCATCTGCCCCGGCGAGGCCTGATCTCCCTGCTTGGGGCTTCTGCTCTGATACGACCTGGTCAGCGAGGCTGCTCTCGCGTATTCCTGCTCTCGCGCCACACCGCAGACTTCTTGGGGCAGGGACGGTATGTTGAGTACGACGGTGTCCCCGGGCCCAGAGGAGGACATGGGTGAGGTGCTGCTCAGAGAGTGTGTGTTGGACGAAGGAGTGAACGAATGACCTGACCGAAGAGGCACGGTGACGGACTGCTGACCGGGTGAGCCCTGTGGGGCGGGCGTCTGTGCTGGGCCAGTCCCAAGGCCTCCAGCTGGGCTCTGGGTGCCACCTGCTGGGCTGGCGGAGCACGTCCTCTCATGGGGCGGGCCTGGCTTCGCCTCGTCCACCTGTGCTCTGTCCACCACGTGCTGTGTTCCGGTTCCGCCGGCTCCCAGGGGCTCCGTGATCATCTGGCTGGCCTTCGTTGGGACCAGCCCCACAGCTGTGTCCCCCTCGCCAGGTCTCATGCTGGTCCTAGCCATTACTGTCTCTGCAGGCGCAGGTCCCAGGGCTTTTCAGGGATGTGGACCAGTATGGCCAGCTCCCTGTGCTGCTCGGTGTAGACGGGCTTTGGCGGGAAGTATAGAGCCAGGCTGTGTCTGAGGGCTTGCCTTCACGCATTTCTTGGTGGCAGTCTGTGGCGGGGTGTCTGTTCCAAAGACACAGACCACGTGGCTGTGAGCTTGTTGACTCCACAGGCCAGAACCCCTTCCTCAGGCCGGACCGGACTCCATCGGCTCGTGCTTGTCACACTGCTCAGATGGCGTGAGGCCCAGAGTCGAGCTGTGAGCATGCTGTCCTGGCTGTAGGGGCAGCGAGACCCATGCTGCCATCTCTCTGGGGTTGGGGTTGAGATGACCGCCAGCAGACGCGCACACACGGTGTCCAGTGTCAGGGCTTCACGCTTGTAGGTTTGTTCCTGCACCTTCCTCCCGGTGTGGAGGAAGTAATGAGATCTTGAGGAAGCTCCAGCCATTTCGGAGCCTGGGAATCAGTCACAAAGAGATTCATTCTTGCGCTGTCTCCTGGGCCCTTGGCAATCTATGAGAGACTTAGCGCTTGTGGCCATCTTCCTCGGCTGCTTGCTTCCGTGCAGAGGTCAGAGCCCAGTCTTGTGCTGTAGACCATGCTGTCTGTCTGGGGCAGACAACCAGCAGTCTGGGGTAGACTGGCCGTCTGTCTGGCGTAGACTGCTCCATCTGTCTGCTGTAGGCCGGCCGTCTGTCTGGTGTAGACCGCACCATGTGGGGTAGACGGGCCCTCTGTCCGGCTTAGGCTGGCCATCTGACTGGGGTAGATTGCACTGTCTGCTGTAGGCCGGCCGTCTGTCTGGTGTAGACCGCACCATGTGGGGTAGGCGGGCCCTCTGTCCGGCTTAGGCTGGCCATCTGACTGGGGTAGATTGCACTGTTTGGTGTAGACTGGCTGTCTGTCTGGTGTAGACCGCACCATGTGGGGTAGACGGGCCCTCTGTCCGGCTTAGGCCGGCCATCTGACTGGGATAGATTGCACTGTCTGGTATAGACTGGCTGTCTGGTGTAGACCGCACCATGTGGGGTAGACAGGCCATCTGCTGGCTTAGGCCGGCCATCTGGCAGGCGTTCCTGTGATGCTGTCCTCCGTCTGTGCTGTGGAGTCCCATAGCCACTGGCCACGTGTAGCCATTGGGCCCTTAGACTGTGGCCAGTGTGTGTGAAGAGCCGCATCTGAAATGTAACATTGTGTAGTCGCATGTGGTTGGTTAGTGGCTTCCGTAGGTGGCTGCGTGGCCTTAGTCCAGTGTCCAGGGTTCAGCTCTGCCACCTGCCGTGGGGACCAGTTCTTGCAGGTCTCTCTTGCCTGTAAAATGGAGGCTGTAGTAGGTGTAGTGGACTGTTTGGCTCCTCTAGGCCGGTATGAGAGTTAGCTGAGATGAGACACCTAAGTCCCTGTTTCAGTGCCTCGCGGACAAGGCGGCTGGCAGTGTGTGGCAGGTGCTGTTACCATGTGCTCCCATCGTCTTTGACAACCCTGTCATCCTGCCGTGATGATGACCGTCTTGGCACATAAGAACTCACGAGCTTCTGAGTGGCTGCCTGGCTCCATTCCTTAATGCCCTTCCTCTGCCGGGCCCTCTGTCACTCGCCTGTATGCTCTGTGCTATGGATGGCAGCTCTGGGTCTGGCCACGTCCAGCCCCCGTCAGCCTCCAGGGTGTGGTCTGGCTCCCCTTTCAGTGGGCCGCGCCCCCAGGTCTCTGCGGCAGGGGCTGTGCTTCTCCCACGTCCACATCTTTGGGGAAGGGGACGAAGGGGAGGCTCTGGGGCAGCCCTGGCTGGAGTTGGAAGGACTCCATTCCATGCGAAGTCCCCGGCTCCTTCCAACTCTGGCTGCTCTTCTGTCGTAGCACCCGTACCCTGGTCCCTGTCCCCAGCTGCACCGGGAGCGGCCTGAGGTCCAGACCCTGTGCATTCACGATGGTCCTCTGTGTCCAGCACAGACTGGCCCTGGCTCAGCGAGGGTTTCACGGGCCAGGAGTCAGACGGGACGCTGCGCTCCTGGGCGCCATACGGTGTCCCTCTGCTGGGCCTCAGGTCTGCAAGTGCGGCCCAGGGCGCGGGGCCCTCTGTCGGCTGCCGGAACTGGCAGTGTGTGCTCCTCTCCTTGACTCCGCGTAGCTCCTTACACCCCACGTGTTCACGAATCCAAGACTCCCTTCCCCCACTGGCCACCATTTCCTTCCGGTGATGAGGCTTCGTGGCAGCATTTCCCACTCTCGCTGCCTCTGCCGTCCACACAGCCCTCCCTCGGTGTCCGGCCCCTGCTGACCTCTCCACCCCCCTCCTGTTTCCGCCACGTCTGCCACACGGGACTGCCTTCAGCAACGGGGTGCGCTGTCCCCGCCTGTGTCCCCGCTGACCCGGGCACTTTGCTCAGGCCTCGGCTGAATGTGAGTTTGTGGCTCTGGCTGACTCCCACCTCGGGGAGCCTTCCCGGTAGATTGTGTGCCTTCGACCTGCTAGTTTAACTTGTCCTGGCGCAGGGCCGTGTCTGGGTTGTGGGGTCACCGCCCCACGTGGTCTGGTCAGAACGACCTGGAGCACGCGGTGAGCGTGTGCGCCGCTGCAAGTGCATGGCTGCGGCGCTGCGCGTGCGCAGGCCTCACGCTCGCCCGTCCCTGGCCCTCTTGTCTTGCTTGAGCTGCTGAAAAGGCAGAATCCATGTGGTGGCCCTGCGGGCGCTAGCCGTGTCACCGCCTCACCATGAGGCTGGCCCGGCAGCACTCCCAGCCCCGCGGGGTCTGGCTGCGGGAGGGGCCTCTTGAAATGGGTGTCCGATCGTGTCCCTCGGGCGGTGCGGGTGTACAGGACCTTCTGGGGCATTCTGTGTCACTCGCCAGAAGGGCTGTAGTCTGTTGCTGCCCTTGGGGCCTTGTCTCTCTCCCCTGTCCTTGTCACCGGCGTGTCATCCCTCCCTGTGCCCAGGGCCTCGCCTTTCTCACGCTTCTTGCCTCCTGTGTCCGGAGGTCACATGCTCCTTTCTGGTGTGGAACATTCCAACTGTGCTCCCTGACGGAGGGCTTCTGCTTCTGGTCTTGACGGCAGCCTCACCTGTTCCTGTGCGAGAGGCCATCCCGCCACGCCCCTGCCTCCCGCTCTTGGTTTCTGCGCTCTTGCTGGCACTAATCTGACGTGTTGACGGACTGATGGACGTGTGGGTGGTGCATTTCTCCCCGTTAGAGTGTAACCTCCGCGAGAGCACAGGCTCAGTGCCTGGCATGCATTTGTGGAGTGAAGACTGTCTCTTCCTCTCTCACCAGGATATGCTGTCAGTTCCCTGAGCAGCGGTGGCTCCGTGGGTTCTCGTGTCCTCACCCCTGCTTGCTGAGGAGTGGGGGTCAGCGCGGACGTCCCCCGGCAGTGCCCCGTCCTCGCCCATGTCCAGGATCAGGGGCAGATGGGGTGTCTCTCACTGGTGACCAGGAGCACGGACTGGGGCCTCCACTTCTCCGTGTGATTCCTTCACTGACCCCCCCGCCCCCGAATCCACGGCCTGTTGGCCAGCGGCCGCAGCGGTGCAGGTGGATGAGTCGGCACCCGGCCCGCCTGCAACTGGCCCGGCGCTGGTCCCCTGGCTCCCGGCACCCCGTCTCGGCCGTGGTGCTGCCAGTCCTCACTGGGTCTGCGCTGCCTCCCACCGCGGCACGCGAACGGCTTAAAACCATTCCCGCCGCGCCCACTGCAGAGTGCGCGCTGCTCTGCCGTATGCTGCGCGGTGGGCTCTGTCGTCCGCGTCGTGGCAGCTGGAAGGCTCTTCCTGCTCCAGCTCTATGGCCGGTGCCCAAGTGGAGGCAGCCAGGTGTCCTCAGTGACCCACAGTGTCCTTCTGCGCGGGCGGGCCTCTCACCAAGAGCACGGCTCTGAAAAGCTTCGCATGCTTTACCCCGGGCTACAGAAGCACTGACGAGCGCTGGCCTCGGGCAGGGTGGTTTGGGGTGGAGCTGCAGAACAAGATGTGGGTAACCCCGTGGGGCCCGGGGCCGGGGCTGCGAATCTGTACGCACGGGTCCGTGCGCGTGTTCCCGAGCTGGCAGAGGCTCTGAGAGGGAGAAAGATGTTTGTTCAGAGAGAGACGTAGTTGTTTTCTGGGCACGAGGTGGGTCGGGATCGTTGCTAGGCGCAAGTAGCCTTTGAGTCAGATCTGGCTGGAAGTGAAAAAGAACAAAACAAACCCAAGAACAGCATATGTGAGGGGCAAGGGTGGCTGCCTGCCCGGCCTGCTGGGGGGCCCCTCACGTCTGTCCTGAGAAGACCTCGGCTGGGGTCTCCTCCAGCCATTGACGTGCAGACCGTAGCCGGGCGCGGAGCCCTGCGTGTGCAGCCGAGGGGCTTCTGGCTGTGGGGACCCTGCCCGTGGTTTCTGTGTCCTGCTCCCGTCCCCGACCACCCCCGTAGTCACCCACGGGCTGACTCCCAGCAGGCCGGACCCTGCAGACGTGTGTCCGCTAGGGTGTGGGGCGCTTCGCTGCCCAAGCCAGATAGGCGACCCGGAAGGCAGGATGTGGGTCGAGGCTTTCTGCGCGGGCTTCGTTCTTTATATCCCAGATGGGGGTCGTGACACTGGCTGCTTCCTAGAGGGCTGGTGATCATGCAGGCACCGAGCACAGCACCCGGCCGGCTGTCGGAGCTCAGTGGAAGGCAGCGTTCGTCCCCGTCCCGGCGCCTGCAGCCCCCCTTCACGACAGGCTCGTATCTGGCACCTGCACACTGACGGGCCTGTCTGCAAGTCGGGGCCTGTCTTTGTCCCACAGCTGTGACGTGTGGGCGGAGCCGTGGCCGTGCCCCAGCACTCTGTCGTCTGAGGGACCTTAGGACTGGGCCTTCGAGGCAGTTGGGGTGGAGCAGGTGGGTCAGCGTGGGACTGCTGCCCTCTAGCCGCGTGGGGTCTACCTGGTGGCTCCTGGCCAACTGCTTGGCTACCCTTCACTTGGGTTCTCAAACCCTCTGCTTTCTTGCTTGGGCCTTCTAGCAGGAAAAACAGAACCTGGGAACCCCTGTGGCAGTCGCGGCTGAGCGGAGGGAGCCCGGGCCTTCCCGCCCTCTGGGCCTGCAGGGTGCTGGCACGTGCCTGCAGTGCCCGTGTTCGGACGTGAGGTGGTGCCTGCAGCACTGGCAGCCTTCCTCCCGCTCAGTCCCCAGCCGCCTCCGTGGCCTCCCTAGCGTGAGTGCGCTCCCAAGCCTATAAATTTTGTGGCTAATTAGAGAGGATGGGGGTGGGTGGGGAGTGTGAGGGCTCAGCGCTGGAGGTGAGCTGGGTGCTGGCTTCTGCTTGTCTCTTCTCGAGCAGCCGTTTCTGGGTCTTCTGGTCGCCTCCTGACCAGTGTTGGTGAGACCCATGGGGCGGGCGCCTTGAGGCCTCATGGGTGGGCGCAGGCCTTCCACTGACGCCTCTCCCGCTCGGCCCGGGATGTGTAGGAGTCGCCCTCATCATCTGGACCGTAACCGTCTGGCTTCTGTCCCTGAGACCAAGCTCCTCTCTCCTCTAGGAGAGAGCCCAGTCTGTCCAGGGTCCCGAGGGAAGTCTGAGCTCGTTGGCAGACATTGCTGGGCTTCCTGGCAGTGCCAGCCTGGCATAGGGCGCTGCAGGCAAAGGGGAGGGTCTAGGAGAGTGGCCTCTGGGGGCTGAGTCTAGGGCCTGGGTTGTGGGACATGGCATTTAAAGACTAAGTCTTCCGACAAGCTGGACGGCTGGCCCGTGCTTTGTTGTAAGAGAACAGTAGTTTTCCTGGGCCGCGTGGAGTGCAGATCGACCTGTGTGTGGAGGTCTGTGGGCTGGAGACCCCGCTGGCTCCTCTGCTGTGTGGCCTCCGTGGCTTGACTCAGTAAGTGTGTAGAGTCACCCGTGACATTTAAATGCAGCTTCTGGGCTAGCGGCATCTTCAACCAGCTGTCAGGACCGCAGTTGTGGGGTAGAAGGAGCTCGCACTCTGCCTCAGCGCCTCATTCTGTCAGCGGAGAGAGGCCTGGTCCCTGCTTTCTTCTCAGGACCTCACCAGAGGGTCCCCGAAGTCCCGTGAGCTCCTGGACGGAGGGTGGCAGAATTTGCTGTAGGAAGACTGGCTTTGTTGTGTTGGGAGTCACCGGCCTTGTGCTTCTGGGGCCCTTCCCCGTGGATGCGCTCAGGTGTGCTGCCTGAGGTGGCGTGCGCGTGCGTGTATGTGTGTGTGCGCGTGTGCGTCACCGCAGGCCCTGCCAGCCGAGGTCTGTGGCTGACCTCCAGGCCCTTTGCTCCACACGCAGACCTGATGGTTCTGAGCCTCCGGATGGACTGCACTGGGCACGTCCCTGCCCAGTTGGTGTCTGTTGCGTCCCCTGCTTCTGAGCCAGGGTTACCCTGTGCCTGGTGCTCCTGAATCCGAGCCTTACCGGATCCTTGTCCTTGGGAGACAGAGCCTGTCCTCGCTGGGCTGTCCCGGCTGAGGGAGAACTCCATGCTCTCTCCAGGCCCGGTCAGGGCGCCCTGCCCTGGGGCTGGTGCAGTCTGGGGTTGTGCCAGTGGGGACACAAGGTTTGGCCCTGTGGTGCTGCAGGGAGGGAGTGACAGAGCCGTGGTTGCGGGCAGCGGGCAGTGTGTGGGCAGGGCAGGGTGTGGGTGCAGGGCAGGTGTGGGCAGGGCAGGGTGTGGGTGCAGGGCAGGTGTGGGCAGGGTGTGGGGTGGACAGGGTGTGGGCATGGTGTGGGGTAGGCAGGGCGTGGGGTGGGCAGGGCTCTGGCTGCTCCTCTGGGCTGAGCTGTCCCGTGATCTCCCTCCGCTGTGGCAGCCGGCTCCCGTTGTCTCTTGTCAGCAAGAGAAGATGCCATTAATACTTCACGCCCAGACTGTTTTCTTACGTGTTTTGCATTTCCATATTTAAAATGGAATTTGCATATTCATGGTCTTTTAAATAAGTTTTTATTGTTCAGGAATGTGGAAGTGGATAAAATGTGAAACAACTCTTTTTATTCAAGCGCTGGAAGGAATTTTCATCCCCAAATGAAATCCGTTTCTGGGCGGTTAGTTCTGCAGCAGTTGCTGTAGGAAAATTACCCAGGAATCGCGGGTGTCCTGGGTTCAGGTGGCCATGCCCTGGGTGGACAGTGGGCGGGGCGGACCCCAGCCTGTTCCCAGTCTGCAGCCAGGCCCAGGCATATTCCCCTGGGGTGGGGGGGGTGTCAGGCACCTGCCGTCTCCCCTCGAGTCTCTCCCAGCTGGGATCTTGCCTTCCTCTGAGAGCCAGGGACGAGGTTACTGGTGTCCCTTTGGAGACAGAACGTCAGGTGGACAAGGCTCTGGGTTTCGGAAGGAGCTAGTGGACCAGACAGCCTCACCCCCTGGGCCGGCTGCTCCTTGCTGCCTGTGGGGGAAGTGCCCTGTCACCGAAGCCCCGTGCCAGCTGCAGACTTGCGCCCAAGGCAGCTTGTGGGAGACAAGGGCCCGGGGCCAGGTGAGGCGGCAGCGGCATGCCCCACTCCGGTGCTGCCAGCCTGGGACTTGGACAGAGCTAGTCGTCCCTTCTGTGGGGAGGGGACAGGCACCCGCCCTCCTGTCCCTCAGGGGCATTAGTTCAGGGATGTGTGAGGTGCTGGCCTGGGGTTGGTCGAAGACCTGCTGGCATTTTCATTTCTCTGTGTTTGGGCCAAGATTCCGGGACGTTTGGGTCAGGGGGAGCTGACCAAGTGGAGTCTCCCAAGTGGAGACCCCGAGCACTGGTAAGCAGTGGGGCGCCCGGATGCCCTTGGCTTTGGGGTCTTGTGTGGAAGCCAGGCTTGGCTTCTGGAGATGAGCGGGTGCTTTGGGGACCCTGAGGGCTTCCAAACCCACAAAGATGTGGCCACGATGGTTTGCTGTGTTGCAGGGGGGCCAAACAAGGGCTCTTCGGAGTCCACATCATAGAACTGTAGCCTGGACGGTCCTTGGAGCGCACGGCGAGACCGAAGCGCAGCAGGGAGACTGTTCATGGCCGACCCGGGCTGCTGACGGAGTCAGCCCGGAACGCAGGGCTTCCTGCTCATTGGACTCTTTGTCTTTTAACACATTTTTGTCATCTCAGAGAGGCCTTTGCAGTCGCACCCAGAGGCCTAGAACACACAATGATAAACCTTCAAAGTTTTTATACCACCAGATGCACAGGGCAGAAGCTCTCAACAAAGCAGAAACGAGGTCTTACCGTCATTTAGTCTCCAAGTGTTGCTGAGTGTGAACCTGGGAGCAGGTGATCTCTGCGCACAGGGTCGCCTGCATGGCTCTGCTCCAGTGAGGCTGGGCTGCTGAGGGTGGCAGCCACCCTCCTGTCATGGGGAGTGCAGTGAGTTCCGGCAGCTTCCGTCAGGGTGGCAGTCCCCATGTAACCGGGATTCATAGACACAGCAACAGGACCGTGTGGTGCCATAGGTGCGGGTGTTGGACCTCCCCACACCGAGACCCTCGCCCCAGCCCATACTGGAACAGCTTGGGCTGGGGTCTCTGGGTGAAGGGACCTTGTCCGGTTTCTCCCTGTGGCTGGTGGGGGCCCGCGGGGTGTGTCCTTCGCCCCGCCAGCCTCTGGCAGTGTTTGAATGACAGTCTATCATGGTGCTTTTCTGGTGGCTTCCGTGTGCTCAGGGCAGGCACAGCGATGGCGCCGGGGTAGACTCCTGGGGCCACAAATCCTGTGGCCAAGGCCAAGGGCTGCATTGGCTGAGGGCAGAGGGGACCCTGGCACACACCTTTGTTGGCCAGCCTTGACTACAGACCTGGGACCTTGAGGGTGGAAGGGCTGACCTGTGGGCCTGTGGGTTATGAGCTCACGCCAGGGGTCATTCTAAGTCATGCTGCCCAGCCGTGAAACCAGTTCATGGTGGTGCACTGCCCACGACCGGGGCTCAGGCTCACGGCCACCGTGTGGGGTGCAGTCCTCCCCTAGTCTACATGGGGTCTGACTGTGCGCGTGAGGAGACAGGGCTGAGGTACTCGCTGTCCATCCTCATGCTGGCACGGTGCCTTGGTGACAGGGGAGTCTCGCTGTCTCGTCTGGGGCCAGGCTGTGGATACTGAACCCAAGATTCTAGGCGCTTCTGTTCCATCAGGTTCTCCGTCAGGTTCTCCATCTGGACAGTGAGGCTGATGCTCCCTGCTTTATAGGTTCATTGGAGAATTGAAAATGGTGAGAATTGTGGACCCTGTGCAGGTGCTCAGTGGGCGGCAGCCATGGCTGTCTGGAGTGGGGTTTGTGGTCTCTGGGCCTTACGCTGGCTCTGCCCCATCTGTGGCAGAGGCTTGGATTTGGCGTTCCTGCAGTGTCTTGGAGAGCCGGTGCTGAATAAGTCCTGTTGTGGTCCTCGCAGCCCTGACTCAGCCCTGGGCTCAGCGATGTTGGGGTTGGGGGGGAGCCAGGGGACCCCAGTGGCTTCCTCGCCTGGGGTTTAACTTTATCTTCAGAAGCGGGAAATGCGACTTGGCGGTTCGTGTCCTGGACCTTCACCTCTCAGTGTAGTTTTTTCTCCGTTTTGTCGGTCTTTGTTTAACTCCTGTTTGCTGCAGCACTTCTCTCCACAGCTACGTGGTCGCAGCCACAGGGGCCTGGGACACGCGTGCGCCTGTGGGGACACCATCTCTGCCTCCAGTCCGCCAGGAGTGCTGTGAGCCAGGAGGCCGGCGTGCACAGAGACCTCGGTCAGCAGGACGACTTGGGAAAAGTGTGTGTGGGGAGCTTCCCTCTGGGGGGACAGCCTGTCCCAGCCCCTTCCTTCTTCCGGAAGCCTGGTTCAACTGCCCATGCCCTCAGCCCCCCATGGCGGGGGCTTTTTAAACCAGGAGACTATGACATGTTTCCCTCCTACCCCCCAGGAACTCTTAGGTGATGTTGGTCCCTTGGAGCTGCTTTGGTGGGGCAGTGTGGCACGTAGCCAGAACAGAGGGGGCACAGGCCTGGTCCAGTCCCAGCCCTCGCCTCGTCAGCGGGGTGAGGGCAGTGCGTGCGGTCCCGGACAAGGGCGTACATGCACATCTCAGCACCGACGGTGGCTGCCAGGGCTGTGGCTCTGCTGGGCCCCAGCACCAGGCCTGCTTGCGTTCCCTCAGTAGACACGCCAGGCCGCTGGGATGCGGTGTGGAAACCCTAGCCCAGGAGAATGGTCCCGGAGCATGCTCCTGTTTCCAGGTTCAGGGCCGGGAGTCAGCCTTGTGTGTCGGAGCCTGGGAGGGCACTCGGAGCGCCCCGGGGACCTCAGGAAGGCTGGTCTTTTCCTGGCTGAGGTTTGCCCCTCACTCAGCTGGGGAGAGGTGGTGTGGGTGAAGTACTGGCACTCTGGTTTCTGGGGTGGGGTGCGGCAAGAGACGCTTTACAAGTTGCAAAGAGGAAAGAAGAAGGAGGCACACAGGGTTCTGTAAGTCCTTAATTCTGCTGCGTGGTATTTCTGTTGGAGAACAGGGAATGCCCAGTCTCCACACTCCCAGTAAGAAAACACCATTTGCGAGGCCATTTAGGTCAAAGGGTGTGCCTGGGTGATCTCCACCCTTCAAAAGCAGACAAATCTTCTTTATTGCCCCCCACTCCTCCAAGGTGGTATTAGAACGTAGATGTCCCTACACATTGGGACAAAACTAGAAGCCAGTGATACCTGAGTGTTGTTTATTGTTGGTGAAGAGGAGATAGTGAGAGAATCTTACAGAGCCTTGGAAGTTGTTCCTTGTCCTTTCGGAAGGGATGCATGTAGACGTAGCCACCAGCCCATCCGCAGCCCCCACAGCAAGAGCCAGAGCAGGTGGTCAGGCCTCCTGCACTCTCCATCTGGTGGGGCTGAAGGGGGCTCCCATTTCCTGAGCCCAGGGCCTGCGTCTGGGAGGAAGAGTCGGGGCTCCTTGTTGACACGTCTCAGTTTGTCGATGACTTTGTGCAAACCCGTTGAGCCGTGGAGCTCGCCTGCCGCTGGCTCATTTTAAGGAGCAAGCCCAGGAACACACCTTTGGATTCTTGGGTACAAGTGCAGGATAGCAATTCTCCGACATCGTAAGGCGATGCCATAGCACTTTGGTGCTTTGTCTGGCAACGCATTACAACGCATTAAAACCCACTCAGCCCGGTAGCGTAGCCCAGAGGAGGCACAGAGAGATGGGACAGAGCTGAGATGGCAGAGGACGTGGCCCAGGGGCCTCAGTGTCTGCTGGGTACACTTAGCTCAGGCTGGCTTGTTCGGGAACAGTGGCCTGTGGAAGGTATCATTCAGCACGCACAATCTGGGTGGTCTCTCTAGGTCCTGCTGGAAACTGGATAAAACAGCGGGAGCACAGAAGCATGCACCGATGAAGGAAGCTCCGTGAGGCCACCAGAAACTGCACATACGTCAGCATCTTCGCTCCTCGCACCACCGGCGCCCTGGACGCTATAGCCCATGTTTGCGTCAGTCTCACCATCACGTGCCTCCTCCAGGTCGGAGCTCAGGTGTGAGCCCAGGTGTGTCTGGCTCCAGAACCCGGGTGCGCTCTCATCATTTTGCCTGGGTTGACTGTGGATTGCTCCTCGGGGTCACAAGCCCTTTCTTCCCGGCCCTTGGCTGATGCTGAGGCGAAGACGTAGCTGAGCAGCGTCAGGAGGAGGAACAGCAGTGATTTCCCCGTGCCTGGGCCGTAACGGTCAGCCCATTGTCAGGCGCTGGACACCTGTTGATACCTGGTGCCGCAGACCTTCTGGGGGAAGTGAGCTGTGAGCCCTGCGTGGGAGGAGCCGTCCTCCTGCCTGGGAAGATGAGACACACGGAAGGCGGTCCGATCTTGTCCACGCTTCCCAAATGCCAGAATCGCTCAGATTCCCAGCTGGCTGCTTAAGAATCATGTGCAGGGAAGTCTCCCGATGTGCGGACTCTTGGGCTGTCCCTCCAGAGGTTCGTAGTTAGAGCTCTCTGCTACCTGCAGGTTTTGTCTGAATTAGCACACTCTTCCACCTGTTGACCATCACGTGCAGACTTGTGATTGTGCATTGGGGGTGAGAGTCCAGCATGTGGTCTGGCCGAGGCTGGACTCCTGCCCCCCCACATAGCAGAGGTCCTCGCCCCCCACCAGCAGTGCTCTCGCTTTGTCGTCTTGGGATTCCTTGATTCCTTTACGCTAAGAAATGATTGAAAGCAAGGAGCTTTTGTTTGTAGGGGTTCTGTTTTTCAGTAGTCACTGTTTTTGGAAATTAAATTTTAAAAATTATCGACAATATGTTTATAATTTCCTTAAACTTATTACCTCTTAACAAAAAATGTATTTTCTGAAACAGTAAGATGTAGTGAGAAGAATGACATTGTTCTACATTTTTGCACATCTTTTTAATGTCTGTTAAATGGAAGATTGTTGGATTCTCATATCTGCTTCTGCACTCTGTTGTTCTGGACTAGAATAGCTGGAATATCTGAAAAAAATCTGGCCCCCTACAGATCTGTAGTTGGAAGGAGGAGGACCTGGGAGGTCCCCACAGCACCTTGGTGCTCAGAACTCTTCGAGGTCGGTGGGGGAGGGCTGAAGAAGGGGTGGGACTGTCATCTGACACCGGTCAGATGATGGCCAGGCCTGCCTTTCTGTGTGGTGTTCCTGTGAGTTTAGAGGGCATTTCGTGATGTTTTCCCATCTGAAATTCAGGAGTACCGGTCATTGAACATCTGGGAAGACTAGAGTATGTAGGTGTTACTCCTACATACCCCAAAGAGACCTGTTTTGCCACACATTGGGGTGTTTGAAGGAGGAGGCCTCTGTTTTTCTGTAGCAGAGAGTATTTTCCCTGTAGGTGTTTTTGTCTAGATGGTTCACGTCGTGGGCTGGCTGGGCTTGAGGTGGCTCCCACTGGGTTTCTACTGAAGTTACGACCTTGGCCGCCTTAAGGCACTCGCTGGAGTGCAGTGGGGCTGCCGTGTGCCTGAAGGGGCTGAGGCCTGTGGGGTCCAAGAACAGTTCTCAGTGAGAGGACGGGCCTCCTCAGACACAGCTGAACTCACTTGAGCTCTTTGGTGACTGATGCCATTTAAATGGGCAGGTTTTTCTTCTCATTGTGCTAGAGAGCTCACTTGTGGTCAGGTATTTCTATCTTTCTTCCAGATAAGAAGCTAGTTGCTTCCTCACCAAGACTGGGAACAAGTCAGGGATGTCCAGTTTGACTTCATGCTGGAAGTCCTAGCCGATGCAGTAAGACACGGAAAGGAAATATGTGCAGTGGGAGGCGGGAAAGAACACTGTTGGTAGATGACACGATTGTCTACACAGGAGATTCCAGAGAATCAGCCAAAGGACTCTTAGAACTCCCAACCATCACAGCAGGGTGGTAGGACGCAAGGGTAACAGGGCCAAGTCACTGCACGCTCCTGTACGCCAGCAAGGAGTGGCTAGGATGTGAAGTTGAAAACCTCCCGCTTACGTGAGCACCGAAGAAGACAGACAGGCAGGCAGAGTTGGGTATGCACGAACCCGCAGCGAGGGACACAGTGTGCTGTTGGTGAGAGAAGTAGGTCAGTGGAATGGAACCCAGAGCCCCGAAATAGACCCCGTGAATACAGTCAGATGAGCTTTGATGAAGGAGCAAAGGCAGGCTCCTTAACACACGGTGCTGGAACTACTGGCCGTCCCCGTGCAGAACGCGCATCTCGGCAGAGACCTTGCCACAGAACTTAACTCAGAATGGATCATAGACCTAAGAGCAAAGAGCAGAACTTTTACAGAAGTCCTTGAAGGTTGCAGGAGATGTGGCTGACCTTTGGTTTGGCAATGACTTTTTAGATAAGAGATCAAAAGCGTGCTCTATGAAAGAAAAGCTTCGTAAGCTGAACTTCGTTACAATTACAGACTTCTGTTCTGTGGAAGGTACTGTTAATGGAATGAAAAAATAAACCATAGTCTGGGAGAACATGTATCTGATAGAGGACTGTGATCCAGAACCTACAAAGAGCTCTTAACACTCAACAGTAAGAAAGCCCGATGACAGAACGGGCAGACACCTGAACAGACACCCCAACACGGAGCATCGGTGCACGGCGAGCACGCACACGGGAAGATGCCGCACATCATGTGTCCTCGGGGACACGCAGCGGAAGACGGCGAGGAGACCAGAACACGGCCAGCACCAGACGCTGGCGGGATGCGGGGCTGCTGGGAACGCGGAACGGTGTGGCCACGCTGGGAGGGGCCTGTGGTTTCCGCCAAAACCAGCCACGCTTTTGCCGTGCGATCCAGAGGACGCACTCCTCGGCATTCGCCCCCAGGAGATGAAAACGCGGGTCCAGCTGACACCTGCACGCGGATGTTTCCGGCAGCTTTACCCACCACTGCGCAAACTGGGAAGCGACCAGGATGCCCGGAGTCGGTGATGGACACACAGGCCGTGGGCCGTCCAGACGGTGGACTGTGACTCCGGTGCTTCAAGGAAGGGAGCTCTGAAGCCATGGAGGAACCCAACACGCGTGTCCCTAAGTGACAGAAGCCAGTGTGGGCCGGCTGCGAACGGTGGGAGTCCAGCTGTAGGGCGTTCCGGAAAAGGCCGGGCTGCGGGACGGTGAATGGTGGGTGGGTGCCGGGGCTGGGGATGGGGGGACGACTGAGCATGGGATTTTTTTGGGCAGTGAAATTGTTCTTTATGACACGGGTATGTAGGTAACATTTCACATTTGTCCAAATCTGTAGAACGGTGAACTGTGATGTAAACTGCGCACTTTAGTAATGCGTCAGTGTTGGTTCATCGGTTGGGACAGGCGCAGCACCCCCGAGTACGGTGTTAAGGGGGGGACCGGGCGGAAGATACGTGGGAGCTCTGCAATCTCTGATCAGTATTCTGTCAATCTAAAACTGCCCTGAAAAATAATGTCTGTGGATCAAAACAGAGACCAAGTAAGATGGGCCTGGAGAAAGAGCTGTCCCCGCGGTCAGACTCTTGGGACAGACGCAGAGGGACGTGTCCTCTTTGCCCCCTGACTTTCTGGCAGCGTGGAGCAGACAGGGCTGCGCTGGGTCAGGAGGTGCGAGTCCCAGGTCTGTGTTCGTGAAGGTGCGTCCGTTCCCCAGCCTCTTAGAACCGCCTGACAGCCCTGGTGTCACGGGCCCTACTTGTAAGCGGGCTTCAGGCGGAGACGGGAAGACTTTTCTGACTGCAGTTACTGCCTCGGTGGACGCAGATCCGTTTCTTGACCGGTGGGGACCACTGTGCTTCCTGGCCCCAGTGTGACCTCAGCTCCAGGAGCCAGGGGGGGTGGTGGGTGATGAAGGTGGGGCAGTGGGCCGTTGGGTAGCGGGAGCCCCTGCAGGGGTGAGATGTGTAGGAGGAGATGCACCAGGCTGCTCTGCAGTCACCCCAGATCAAAACAGCGGTCTCAGCTGGAACGTTCCAGGCCACTCTTTGGGAGGAGGAGCTGGGAGACCTGGAAGCTGTGCTTGGCATCCCCAGGGACAGGGCTGAGCAGGGAAGGAGACATGGAACTTTGAATTTTAAATTGGTTTAGATTCCTTTCAGTTGAACAATCTCCACTGTTCCTTGTCTGTTTCTGTTGGAGAGCCAAGGATGCTTAGTATTCTCTCATTTCTATGCTCTGCTAATTTTATTATCTTTCCATATTTTCTTGCCATAAATGTAACAGATTTTATTATGTTTAAGCCATTTTTAATATAGCCTCTCATAAAAAGCCAGAGGAATGAGGGGGATTACATGTTGCCAGCCCTCAGAACGCTGGTCCCTTGCATTTTTAAGCTTTGGGCCACGACTGCCTCGGAGCCCCCCTGAAATGCTGTTAGCGCTGGTCCCAGCACGGGCTCTGCTGTGTGCGCCGGGCCGGCTGTGGGGTCCCCGCAAAAGCAGGTAGCCTGTCTTCCCTTTCAGAAACTTGCAGTGCAGTGCGAGAGAGAAGACCTGTATGAGCTTCTGTTTGGGAAAATGGGGCACCTGAGGGAGAGGGTGGCTCTCTCCATGTCACCCCTTGTGGCTCAGGGTGACGGACTCCCCAGGCTCCTCTCTCTGTGTCCTGTCCGTGGGCGGAGACTTGCTTCTTAGCCCCGATGCCCCTCGGTCAGACAGGAGTATCTGCACAGTTGCCCGTGGCCGGACTGTGTTTGCGGGGCTGGAGGAGACAGGGTGTCCCTTGGGTGGTGGTCCCGATTGCGGCTTGTCCCTGTAAGTCCTGAATCCCCGGGCCCAGAACGTGGTGGTTGTGCTGTGGGGACGTGCCTGGATGCTGCCCGCGTGACCGGTTCAGGTCCGCCTGGACCCCTCCGCAGGGGAGACCCAGGCCGCGCCAGCTGCTGCCTGTCCCAGAGGGCTGGGCATGTCAGCTGGGAGAGCCGCACCAGTGGGACGTTTTAGGGCAGTTTCGTGATTCATTTTACATGTCCGTGACGTTTTTATAATTTATTCCATAATATGTCTTTGTGTTAATTATGAAACATCTGCAGAAATTAGTTTCCCGGGAGGAGACATGGCCCTCCAGGATTGTGCTGTGGTTCGCATGCGGCCCCCTGGGGCACCCTGAAGCCACAGCCGGCAGGCCACCCCATGCGTCACACCGCTGGTGTTTTTGGTTTTCTCCTTGCCCTGACCACTCAGCAGTCTTTGCTCTGTGTCTGTGCCCTTTGGGAAGGTCCCGGGCTCTGTAGGCAGCAGTGGGGAGAAGCAGCCACGGTCAGTGGTCCCCAGTGCTTCTTGATCCGTCACTGTCCACTGCACCCCCTCTCGTGCCTGCCTCTGCTGGCCATGTGGACACTGGCAGGCTGTCGGCAGGGTCAGCCCTGTGGGGCTTGTGGTCTAGTTGGAGTTCCCAGCTACAGTGGGGGTCAAGAGAGAGGGCCGGTGCGTCTGGTCAGGTGGGCTGGGGGCACGCTCTTGGGGTTTCAGTGACGGGGTAGGTGCTGGGCCTTGGAGGCCATCCAGTTCTGGGAGAGAGGGTCACAGGACTGACACACACACTGTCCCTGGGCCTTGGCAGAGAGCGTGGTGGCCACGGAGGCCCACCTGTTGACACGGGGCTGCTTTGATACAGTGGGAGTGAACTGGCAGTGTCCTTTGCCCTCGGCCCCGGGCTTGCCCACTCCTCTGCCAGGCCCCGGTTCTCTGACAGTACAGTGCTGTGAGCCCCTGTGCCCACTGACCCCCCCCCCCATCTGTCTGCTGCTGTGATGCTGGCGCTGCAGACAGGACCCTTGGGTGGCTGTCAGCCGGGCAGTGTGCTACAGAGTGTCGCCCCCCCCCCATCGCCCCTGCTGCCTTTCCATGGACCGCCTCGTTCTTGTGTGTAGAGAAAACTCCGTCTGTGTCTCCAGTTGTGGGCAGAGTGAGCTACAGTCCCCGCGGTGTGTCCGCTTTGCTTGTCTTCCTCTGTCAGTGCGACGAGTGTGTCGGCCTGGCTGTCTCTGCAGACCAGCAGCTTCCGGAGGCACGGATTGCATGGATGCTTTCCTCTCCACGTGAGAGGAAGTCCCTAGGGCTTCACGTCCTTGAGTCGTGTTTACCACTGGGCCTCGGAAAACCAGTTCTCAGCAGCCTTGTCATGGGCAGACGGCCAGTCAAGTGGCCGCAGAAGAGGTGTTGTGGACCGGAGCTCCAGGGACCCTTTGGAGGCAGACCGCGCACACGTCCCGCAGAGATCAGTCTTCTGCTTCTCTGTAGCTGTTCAGCGCACCCAGGCTTCCGCAGAGGCTGAGCAGGCCCCGACTGGAAGCCCAGTCCTTCTCCGTCTGCTGCTTCTGCAAGGGGTCCTGCCAGGCCTGTCACGGAGACGATGCCACTGCTTTTGGCAGCTGTCGAGCCCGGTTCCCACTGGCTCTCAGCCTAGAAAGGAGATCAGAGCGCTGCCTGCCCACAAGTCCAGTTTCACCCTCTGCGGTGGCCTGTTGTGTCGGCCTCCCCCGAACGCTGTTGGCTGGGGGTCCCATGTCGCCTCTCTCTGGCCGGGCCATTCTGGCAGCAGTTGGCGCTCTTCTTATGACCTGAGACACCTCTGAATGACACACGTTTTGGAGCTAAGGCCGTGAGAGTGCTTGTCCCCCTCCCACTGGCACCTTCTGGTTTCTGCACTCACTCCCCACAAATTTACCCCTGACTGGCCATTTCAAGGGTGCGGGTGGAGAAGGGAGTGTGGGTTCCAGCACGTGTGAGGGCGGAGTGGTGGCTGCCTCCGGAGACTTGAGTGAATGGTCCTCCTGCTCCGGCCCGGAGAGCAGGCTGTGGCCAGACCAGGCCAGCAGGGCGTGGGGAGGCCCAAGAGGGGTTGGCGTGCTCCTGTTCGAGGGCACAGAGGGCCTTTAGTGCCAGGGCAGCTGGGGCACGGGGAGCTACGTGCAGTGGCCGTGCAGGCCCAGGCTGCAGGCCAGACCCCCGGCGTGCTCTCGGACCGAGCGTAACTGCTCCTTACTGTTGCCAGCTTGGCCGTGCCTCAGACGCGACCCACGAGGCCGGGACTCTTGATCTGATGCCCCATCCAGGAGGTTTCTGTGACCACTGAAGCAGGGCATCCTGAGCTGCTCTCGGCGGTTGTTCCTCGAAACAGTCTTCGTCGTTTTTGCTCTCCGCGAATCGTTTCTTGATGAGGGGATTGTTTTATGGGAGTTGAACTGTCTCGGTCCTTGACGATGGTGCGTGCTTCTCTGCCTCCCAGCCACTGGCCCTGAGAGTGACCGGTGTCGCATTCCAGACGGGAGCCTGGCCCTGGGACTCTGCAGCTGAGCAGGCCGCCGGTTTTTAAGCAGGGCCATTTGGTGCGATGAGCAAGGCCCTCGGCTGCAGGACGTTGAGCTAGCTGCCGACAAATGCAGTTCAGTGACAGGAATGCAAAATAATCAATCTGGGACCAGAGATGTCGAAAGACTGTGTGCAGAACGGAATTATCATCTGGCTGCACGAAGACCCAGTTGATTTGGAAACAATCTGGGGGATGCTTCAGCTGCCGTGCTGTGGCCCAGAGCAGATACTGAGTCCCGTGCACTGAAGTGGCCTCAGTGCATTCTTGTAACTGATGACCGTGATCAAAATGCATTCTATTTCTCGAGGGCCCGTTGTGTGTGAGGAGCTCGGCAGGCGTTGGTCGGAATCATCCTCACGGTGCGGGGGGTGGCACGAGCCGCAGAGATAAGGGCTCAAGGTCGCAGAGCTAGTGCTTGGAGCCTGTCCAGACCGGGTCCCAGGCTGGCCGCTCTTGCTGTGTGCTGTTCTCTGGACTGCCGTCTGCAGTGCCAACAGGGTGTATAAGGGCAGTGGGATTCGTGGTGACCCAGCACCGCCAGACTGTGCTGTCCCCTCTGGCCCAGCTCCATGGGAGTCTGGCACTGAGAGTCACAGTGACCAGCCTGTTTTCCAGGCGTCTCCCCAGGGTGCAGAGGGCTTGGAGAATAAGCTGCTGCAGACGGGGGGGTGTCCCTTGTGGGCCTCTGTGGGGCTCCTCCTCCTTCCCCAGCTCCTCTCTGGGGGCAGCAGTGCTGCCATGTTCCCTCAGCTAGACACTGCCCAGTGGCACTGGTTCCTGAACGTTGTCCTGGGCCTGCGCTCGCTGCCCGGGAACCACTCTGGCCCAGTGCCCTCCTCTCTGCTCACCTCGTAGCCCGCGGGGCCTGCCTACCGAGAAGGTGTCCCGGGTCGGCGCCTGGGCTTGCTGGCCTCTGTGCAGTGCTCCCAGGCAGAGCCCAGCTGCGTCCTGCTGTCCTGGGTCATCTCTCCTGCCCCTAGCCTCGTCTTCCTGCTGCTCTCCACACGGGTGTCCGCCTCTTCTTGTGGCTGGGGCCTCCGCTCCACGCTCCCGAAGCCCCATCTCCATGGCCTGTGATGCCGCATTGTGGGCACGTCTTCTAGGTATTCCTGCACGGGACCCCGGGCCGGAGCTCACTCACGTCAGCACCGAGCAGATGCCTGAGGGAGCGAGGGACCGACATGTGGCCGACTGTGCGGGCAGCGCAGGGAGGGAGGGGCTGTTCCCACAGGAGCGGTGGCAAGAGACCCTTGAGCCGGGCCGCAGACACCCTGGTCCCACTTGTGTTCATTCTTCCCCCGGACTTGCCTTTGGAACGCGTGCATCATTACTCCGATGGACTGCTTTAGCGCGCGTCCCCAGTTTTCCTTCGCCATTGGGTTGAAGTGCCCTGTTAGATGCACAGGAACACGATTTATCAGCCAGGTCGCCTGGCAGCGTGAAGTTGGGTTATTTATTGTGAGGTCTGTGGTTTCTAATGAAGCCTGAACCAGAGGCGGGCAGCGCCGTTGCTGGACCCCTGCCTTGACAGGGCCCAGTGTTCGATGTGGGGCTGGTGCGTGACTGTGTCGTGACTGCCGTGCCGAAGTAACTTACTCAGCGTGCTGTTTGCAAACCCTGGGAGTGGCCACAGCAGCCAGTCCTCCTCACGGGTGGCTCTTCAGAGCAGGGCTGTGCGCCTGTGTGCCTCGCACGATAGCCGCGAAGGGTCCACACGTGGGGCAGTGGCCCGTGGCAGCTCTCTGTCCTCACTCTGAGTGACTGTTCAGAGCGTGTTTACTGGGGGCCTGCGGTGTGAGAGGGCCCCGCACCTGCCCAGCCCTGCCTTGTGAGGGACGTGTCTGCGCGTGTGTGCTCCGCGGGTCCGGACTCTGCTCCCCTCTGTGTGTGTGTCTGGGAGGGCCTGGGTTTTCATTTATTTGAAAATGAAATTTGAAGCTGCCCCTGTCATGGTTGCTCTTAGGTTTGGTCTTCTTTACTTTGGGTTCAGTGAACTGGGATCCTCTGCGAGTTGCTCTTTGGGAGTTTTTGGTCAGTGGGCCCCACTTGTAGCCCAGCATGCACTCTGGGCCAGGGCAGGGGGAGGCCATGCCCCTGTACAGCGGAGGAGCCCAAGTGCAGTGACCCGGCTGTGGTCCACGCGGAAGTCCCTGGTCACTGCTCCTCCCGCCCAGGCAGGAACAGCACAGGAGCGTCGTCCCCTTGAAGGGGTTGGCGGGCTGCCCCTGGCCTTCCTCATACATAGAAACACAGATGTCAGCAGGTGGAGGGACAGCGGTTTGGGTACTAACTGGCCGCCTCCTAGAAGCTGAGTGCTGGCTCACTTTCAAACAGAGGCTTGAGCTGACTTGTTGGATAGTCTCTTCCCGAGATTTTGAGGCTGGGCAAATGTCAGGACTCCTTCTTGATATTATCTCCTTGGTTTATTGTAAGAGCTGCCAGTGAAAGACCCCAGGAAGCCAGTGGATGGAAACCGAGTCAGGAACCGTGCCGAGCCTGGAAACGATGTCTGGGGGACTTGCATCCTCCCGTCCAGGTGAGAGGGCTGGGGGTGCGTCGTTCTCTCCCATGTGGAGGCTTGGAGGAGCTTCTCACCTGGCCTTGCCAGTCAGGAGCCGAGGGAGCCAGACGGGTGCCTCCACTCACCAGGACGGGTGAGTGTGGGATGGCTTAAACTGTGTGTTGGAAACTTGTCCTGAAAACGCAGGGCATCTTGTTTAACCAGCCTGGGGAAAGCGTCATTACCTGCTTTGCTGAAGTGTCACCGGCTGGATACCTGTGGCGGGGGATGGAGAGTAGGACTCCATGGGGTGACACGAGTGTGGCCAGGCTGTGGCCACGTGCCACCCTCTCCCCAGCTGGTCTCTGCCCTGTGCTCTGCAAGTCCTTGGGAAGGGTGCCAGCCCACGTCCACTGCATCGTCTCTGCTGGCATCTGCCTGTCCCCGACTGTCCCGTGTGTCCCAAGTCCAGGGGCCCGCCTGTGTGAGCCACATCTGTCTCCTCTCAGCCGCCCACCTCTCCTTTCCCTTTGTACGCCCCCACCTTGAGGCCTCGCCCTGGGGGCCTGGCTTCCCCTGACCCTCCTAATAGCCCCTCGGAGGGTGGGGCTGCTTTTGCTCCTGCTCTTGGGCTGACCCCCCAGGAGTTAGAGCTGCTTCTGAGATCTGGGTCTGGAGACCGATCCCGCCCCCTGCTGCCCGCGAGTTTCCGGTGTGAGAGGCAGGCGCCTCTGGCGCCTTTTGGGGCCATTGGATGGTGTGGGTGCTAATTCACGTAAGGTGTGTAGCACGGTGCCTGGCTGACTTCATTTTGTGGTCAGTGTCACCGTCATGACCTGGTTACAGTGCCATTCTGGGGCCTCCACCGCGGCCCTCTGCATCACCACCAGCCTTGCCCTGGCGTGTGCGGCCTGCAGTCTGGGATAGGTGGCGCTCCTCCTTGCTCCCCACAGTGCTGGTGGCACTTCCCCCAGCTCCAGCCCGTCCCGCGTCCTGGAGTCCCTCCTGAAACATCCCCCATGCGGGGGAAACCCCCGCTCCCCTGGGCACAGTCCTTCTGTGGCTCCTCCTGGGGGGGGCACCTCTGCTCTTCAGCGTCACTGTCTTGAACAAAGGAAGGCTGCCTCCCTCCAGACTGGGGCTCCTGGACTCAGAGACAGGGCCCCCATCCTTGCTTATGTTCCGTGGGGGCCTGCCCGGCCCCGAGAGTAGAGGTGACTCTTGCGTGAGTACAGGGTCGAGGCCAGGCCGCTGACGGTGCCCAAGCCACGCAGCTGCCTGCGAGCTCTCTCCTGTCTCCCGGCAGAGAAGTTGTGGTAAATGGGGTTGTGCAGTGTCCATGCCTGGACTGAGCTGCTGCCCCCCCCCCCCACGTCATGCACACAGCTGTCTGCATCTGCTGTGCTTTAATGGAGGACCACGCAGGGGCACTGGCTTTCTCGAAGTAACTAAAAAGCTTTTGCCAGAGAAACAGAGGGTGCTGACTAGTTGGTGGCTTTATTTATTCATTTCTGGGCATGAATGGTAAACAGCTTTGCTTCTTGGCTCAGCGGGAACAGATTGGGAGCGTTTGCCTGATTGATTCCTTACCTGCAGGGACACGCGGCTGGAGGGGATCTATCGATTTGGCACCTCCTGCCAAACCCACTCTGAAATAGGCTTAATTACCTCAAGACCAGCTTCCTAGCACCAAGTGTCCCATAAATCTCCACTTGGATTTGTCGCCCTGCTCAGGCTGCTGCCTCCCCTGGGTCGGACGTCTGTCCCTAATGTGTGTCCTTGAAGGAGCCCGGCTCTGCTGGCTGCACCTCCACCTTGGACCCAGAGTCCCAGGACCACCGGGTGGGTTAGTTAGTCGTAAGAGAGGGAAGCCCACCCGTGCCCGGCCTAGGTAAGCATGCTGCAAGTCACCTCCGCGAGCGGCCAGAAGATGGGTGTCGGCCTCAGTCACAGAACCAGTGGTGAAACCGGCGCCCCTCTGCTTCTCTGCCCTACCCGCGGCCCGCTGTCACCTGCTGTCAAGCTTCCCTGGACTGGCCATTTGGCCGCTGGTGGCCTGGAGCCTCTGACCCAGGGTTTGTTATGGGACTTCGTTTCATCCCTGACCGGGTGCGGTCCCTCGCTGCCCCTGGACCAGCTTCAGCACGCCAAGATGGGGCGTCCGTGTGCTTGCCCCTGTGGCCAGGGCGTGATGGACAGACAGTCCCACGGGAACAGGAAGGAGCAGGGAGTGCTGGCGACATAATAGTAGCTGTCCCCTGCATCAGCCTCTTGGTGGACGGAGGTGAGGCTCTGGAGTCTGTGTCTCTGCATGTAGGTTCCGTCTGTCCTTTACTGGCTGTGACTGCTATGCAAGTAGGCCCCCCACTGCCTGCCCTGACTGGCCAGCACCCCCCCCCCCGCCCCCGCAGGCTCAGGGACATGTTACCTCCTCTGGACGCCTGGGCTGTATCTCGGCCAGCTCTCAGCTGCTGGGAGCGGGCGTGAGTGTGTCTGTGCCTGGTTTGTGGTTCAGGATTTGGTGGGTGGATTTTAAGTGGCAGTTACCAAACAGAGGATACTACTTACACTAGGAGAAATGAAAACTAGGGAGCGGACAGGTCGTCTGCGGGCAGCTCTGAATTTGTAGGCTGTGCGCGATGTGTCCTGCTCGCCGTCAAGGTTGAGGCCCAGCCCCGCGGCTGTCCTTGTGCCATAGGGACCACTGCTCCGCCTTCTCTCAGTGATTTCGGCCTTGTGGGCGCTGGAGCTCTGACCTCGTCCTGACGGCTCGGGGCTGCAGGAGACACCAGTGTCCTGGGGCCGGGAGGCGAAGCGGTCTGCCCGCAGTCACATGAGACCAGGGCCCTGGAAACCCGCCAGCTCCGTCTGCCTCCACCAGGGCTGGGCCGCTGCAGTGAGATATTTGTATGTCGCCTGTCTGTGCTTCCCGAGGTATTTAGTGAGAAACTGGTACTGTAGAAATGACTCCTCATCTCCCGTAAGCCCCTAGCAATCTCCCCGCCAGGCTCACTCACTAGGGTAGTCGCTGTGAACAACTTGGGATATTTTCCTGGAATTTTCCCTCCGTTTTTATGTGTGTGTGTACCTGTGACCCTCCCTGCCTGTCTCTGCCCCTTCTGCTTCGTCTGTGTGTCTGTGTGGGTCTGTGTGTCCCTGTGGCGTGGGCCAGTGCCAGGCAGTTGGCTCCTGATGGGGGTAGAGCTTCATGAAGCTCACGGGCGTCCAGAGAGGCGGGTGGAGTGGCATGCCAGGCCTCGGGCGGGCTCTGGTGTGGCGGCCGTTGTTGGTGGGCCTCTGGCCTCCCGCGGGTGCATTCGAGGACTGTCCTGACTGCAGCGGCAGCCTCTGCCCGGTCCTTCCGTGCTGCACTCAGAGGGCTTGCCCTGAAAAGCAAGAAGATAAATGAATCTGCTAATGGGCTTCCCACGTGGCGCTGTGAGCCTGTGCCAGTGTGCACGTCGGGAGTGCCAGGCAGGAGGGTAAGTGCTCCTTGGCTGTGCCGGATGAAGTGCCAGCGTGTGGTTGTTCACAGACCTCACAGCCACCAGTGGGGCCCTTCGCGCTGGTCGGCCGGGAGCAGACGCAGCTCTCTTGAGCCCCCGGGACCCCGTCCTCGGCTGTTCCCAGCGCCTGCACTAAATGTGAAAGCCCAGGTTGCTAATGAAGTCATGGGACGAGAGCTGGCCGTGACATCTCCGTGCCCTCTGGTCCCTGCCCTCAGGGAGCCTGCGGCTGGAGCGTCCTGCTTGGCTGGGGTGCAGACGCTCCATATCAGAGCCCCGCGGTCAGCATGTGTCCAGTCTTCCCGTGAAGCCCTGGGGCTGGACTGTGGCCTCCTGTCTCAGGACCGTGTGGTGTAGCTGCGTGCTTCGTGAGTGCGTCCAATGCGGGCCTGCGCTCCGTGGCCATCTCCCCAGTCGATTGTGTGCTCTGCGCCAGAGGCCGCTCTGTCCCCCTTGCTGGGCTCCATCACCCCATCCCATCTGAGTGCTGTGGGCGGTGTTGGGTGAGGGAAGGAAGGCCCCGTCCTCGCTCCGTCCTCAGAGGCCACACACACCAGGACCATGCTGTCCACCCTCTCGCCTGGGAGAGGTCAGGAGGCGGCTTCTCTGTGGCCCGTGGCTTCTGCTCAGGATGAACTCCCGACGCCTTCCTCACCACGAGGCTTCGAGGTGCCGTTCTTCTCCACCTTTGTCCCTCCCCTCCCTCTGCAGTCTCCACACATGCTTCTGTTTACAGATCTCCTGGAACGATGTGCCAAGATAATTATAATGTTTTATGTTTTAAAAAAGCCCTGGCTTTGTGTTGTTGGGGAAACAAAGGGAGGGCAGACACAGCTCTTGGTGCTTGCGGCGGCTTCTGAGAGCCAGTCTCATCAGGGGCGTGGAGAGCTGAGCTGGGGTGCGTGCAGGGGAGGCGGCGGGTTCCCGCCTCACGAAGGAGGAGCACATTGCCCCGGGTCCAGAAGCTCTGCTGGTACTGCAGGCATCTGCCCCCAGTCTCGGGCACGAGGGCCCTGTGGGCGGCCTGTCCACGTCTCGGGTGGCGCAGACGCCGGGCGGTGCCCCCTCCAGTCCTCCTGGTGCTTTGCGAGTTCTGTCCGTGCACGGTCCTGGTGGACCACGGTCTCGCGCTCTTTCAGAGGACTTGGTTTGTGAAGCTGATTTGTGGCTAGCATGGGGACGGCTGCCCTTGGGAGTGCTGGCTGTATTTTCAGCCTAGGAGGAAGTTATGGAGGGTTTGGGTGGTGGGCGATGGGATCCGAACTCTACTTTGTTGCGAGGTATTATTTGGTATAACACACAGGATAGGTTGCTGGGGTGGGAGCAGCCAGGTGGAAATCAGTAGGAGAGAGGTGGATGTTTCGGGGAGCAGACGGGCTGTAAGGAGGTAGTCCCAGGGTTCAGTGATGGACAGGGCCAGGCTGGGAGCGCGGCGCTGGGGGAAGGCAGAGAGAGCACGGGAGGCTCCTGGACATATGGCTTTGAGCTCCTGTGGTTAGAAGTGCTAATCTGGAGAACTTGGGAGGAGGAACAGGAGTCCAAAGGCTTCGGGCTTAATTTGGGTGTGTGCAAATTGGAGGTGCCCTGTGGCCCCTGTGGGAGCAAGTCCCAGTGGGAATGGGTGGAGCCAGGTTGGCATTAGACCTTGGGGTGGAGAGCGATTTGGGGCTCTTCTGCCCAGGACATTGATGGGGACAGCTTGGGATCCTCCTGGGAGGAGGTGGAGTGAGGAGAGGCGTGCCGAGCGCAGCCCTCGGGGACGGCCCTTTTACAGGGAGACAGGGTGCTCGGCAGGAGAGAGTGGGGCACAGCTGTGGATGCTGCCGGGGGAGAGGCCGTGTCTCCAGCATCTGGCGCAGGGCTCCCCTCCCCATGCAATACCCTGCGTTTTGGGGTACGTTGTCTCTCAACTCAGAGCATCTCCCAAATCTCCGCCCCTTGTCCTTCCATTGACCACCTGCAGCTGAGTTCTGTGTATGGGCTGGAGCTGGGTTTGTGTCCATCCCACAAGGTCAGAGCGCCCGAGGGAGCTGTTGGCTGGGGCCGATCGCAACAGAGCCCGGGGTCGTGAACCAAAGAGCCACTCCGGCTGGCATCTTCCAGCAGCCCGGGGTCGTGAACCAAAGAGCCACTCTGGCTGGCATCTTCCAGCAGCCCGGGGTCGTGAACCAAAGAGCCACTCCGGCTGGCATCTTCCAGCAGCCCAGAGTCGTGAACCAAAGAGCCACTCCGGCTGGCATCTTCCAGCAGCCCGGGGTCGTGAATCAAAGAGCCACTCCGGCTGACATCTTCCAGCTCTTCCCCGATCAAAATGAGTCTGTGCTCTGTGGCGCCCCTGCCTGCAGTGTCCCGGTCTGTGCTCTGTGGCGCCCCTGCCTGCAGTGTCCCGGAGGGGAGGGGACTGTCATGAGGACATTTGTCAGGAGGGGTGAGAGGTGCGTCCAGTGCTGCACGGGGTACACAGCCTCTGGGCTGGCAGCTTCTCCGCTCAAGAAGGGGTGGGGGGACACTTGTTCTGACTTTCACACGGGGGATGACGGGGAGGGAGAGCAGGGAGAGGTGGGGGTGAGAAACGTCAGACACGTGAAGCACAGCAGAAGCCACGTGCATCGCCAGCGGGCACCCCCTGTCCTTGGGCGTAGCACTTGGTGGGGATCCTGGGAACCCGGCGCCCTGCGCAGCCCCACGGGCACAGCCTCTTCCATGCCGACCTCTGGTTGTCCGGGCCGAGGTTTGGAAAGCAGCCCTTGTGCCAGCAGGCTTTCCTAGTGGCTGGCTGCTCACGTGGGGAGTCTGGGGTCTTGAGCCAGGGCTTGTCAGCCATGGTCTGTGTGGGGCGTGGAGGGGAGACGTGGAGCACCTGTGAAAGGGAAGCTTCCTATTCTAGAAGGAAGATGTGGTGCGCACGGCCGCGGATGCCGGATGGTGTGTGCATGGGGCTTCATTTGGCCTGTCGGCTCTGACAGGGATTTCCGGAGGGAAGTGTCCAGTCTGGGACAGTGCTGCCTCCAGACGGGCAGTTCTGGGCAGCGGGCCACTGAGGACATAAAACCCGGAAACTGCAGAGTGGCTCGGGGGCTGGATGCACCACGCCTTTGAGGGAAGGGAGAGTCTGAGCGGGGCTGAGAGGGACACGTCCTGTCATGTGGTCCAGGAAGCCTGGGCTGGCCGGGCCTGTCGGCAGGGACGGTTTCTGCAGCGCTGGCTTGGGAGAAAGGCCCGTAACAGAGCAGTGAGGTGGGCCTCCAGTCCCTGACTGACTGTACATGGTGAGGGCCACACATGTGGGGACGGAGAGGAGGCCCAGCTCTCACTCCGTGCAGGTCAGAGCGGGGGTCATGAGCACACCCTGTGTGTTGGCTGCAGGTCCAGTTCTGGGACGGGGCCACAGAGAGTACAGAGGCTGGCTCTGTCTTCTGGGCCAGGGTCCAGGTCTTTCCAGGACGGGGGTAGGCTGGTCTGAGGCTGGCTGTTCAGTCAGTACTGGCCTCCTGGGAATCTTTTCCCTGCCCTTTTTGGGAATCAGCCACTTTTCCAAGGGGCTCTGATTCCTTTTGATGAAGACCAAATGCCCGTGTTCTGCCCTCTAGCTTTGCCATTTCCTGAGTGCCGTGTGAATGGAATCGAGCCGCGTGTGGTCTCCTGGGCCTGGCTTCCTCCACTTAGCAGAGCGCGCGTAGGAACTGCTGCTCCGTGGGGCTGAGTGGTGCTCTGTTGTGCACTTGGACTGTGCTTTGTTCCTCTCTTTGTCAGTTGGAGGGTGCCTTCATTGCCTTGTTCTTGTTTTTTTTTTTTTTTAAAGATTTTATTTATTTGTCAGAGAAAGAGCACGAGCCGAGGCAGAGGGAGAAGCAGACTCCCCGCTGAGCAATGAGCCTGATGCGGGACTCGATCCCAGGACCCTGGAATCATGACCTGAGCTGAAGGCAGACCCTTCCCCGACCGAGCCACCCAGGTGTCCCCATTGCCTTGGTTTTTGGTGAAATAAATGAGGTGGCTGTATAAACACCAGTTTTCATTTCTCAGGACTGGATGCCTGGGAGCAGGATGGCTGCTCGTACTGTACATTTAACTCAAGTAACCCCACACTGGTCTGCGTTTGCCGGCCGTGTGTGAGCACGCAGCTGCGCGCGTCCTGCCTTGCCCTTGTTCTTGGCACTGTTGTCGGGGTGTGGGTGGTGCACGGGGGTGTACAGCCTGTGACCCCCAGCCCCCACCTGGCCTGGGCACTTGCACCTGGGCCGCCTGGCACCTCCCCTCCCAGCCCTGCTGGCACACACTTCCTGTCCAGATCTTTCTGTTGCCGGGGAAAGTGGACTTGCACGGCCTACATGAGTGTGTTAAGTGGAGCCTGTTTCCTGCCTCTGACTTCCTGCATCATTAGATTGTGTTTCCTCTTCTTGTCGTCACTCGGGAGGCCCCGTGGTCATGCACCTTCCCCCTCTCTCCGCCTGCAGCGTAATTTTTTCACTTTTCTGAGGACCAGAGGGGGTATTGCACCCCTCCTTCCCGGGGCGTGGCTCCTTGCTGGGGCCTGTACTGTGTGCCAAGCATCCCGGGCTCGAGAGTGCATTGTTCCATCTGGGTGCACCTGCCAGCGCCTGCCGGCTCTCCCTCTGGCTGGCTGGCTTGCTTGTTGGCAATGCCTGGACCTTCCTCTTCAGGATGGACCCCCCGCCTTGCCACGGGGGAGCTGTGCATGTGGCATGTGGTGGCCACTCCGGGTGAGGTCCCTGCCTAGCGGTGTCTCTTCTCTGGCCCTCTTTTGTCTTTCACTTACTTTCCCTCCAGCGACTCAGCCTCCTTGTGCCATAGGAGGTGCCATATGAAGATTTTTTCTGCTTTTTGTACTTTACTGTTTCCTGATCGGGTTTTTATTCCTCACTTGTGTGCAGGGTACCAGGGAGTGGGAGAGAGAAGGCTCTCAGGACTTGCTGAGCCTCGGGGACTGTGTGAAGTGCACGGAGCATCTCTCTTGCGGGCGTGTCTTTGGACGTCTTTGCCGGGCTGGTGACGTGGAGGTCTTGATACACGGTAGTTATGGGCCCGTGTCAGCTGTAGAGGAGCCATGAGGCGTGGCAAGAGTCTGAAACAGTGCATCCTTTAGCATGCTGAATTTTATTTGGGAAAAGAGTGACTTCTGAGACCAAACTGCTGTCTACAGTGAGAACGGAGGAGGGGGCCTCATCGGCCCACGCCACGGTCTGCGTAATGCGGAGCAATTCACCGAGGTGCTGTGATGTCAGAAGTAAACTCTTTCTTGGACTGTATTACTCGAAGTAGAGCACCTCTTGAGAGGGGGCGACAGTTCTGCTGCTTGTGGTCCCACAGAGCCGCTGTGTGGTCTGCCTGATGTTTGGGCGTGGCTCCTAGGAGGGACAGCAGGGCAGTGCACCCCAGGGTAGGGATAGTGTCCGTCACTTACCGTGGGCGCACCTGCTGTGTGCTGGAGTCCGGGGTGCGGCTCGGCCACTAACGTGCGGTCTGGCAGCCAGGAGAGGTTTTAGTCTTATTTGAGGCACCGCTCTGGGGATGGGGGTGGGTGTTGGGCACACTGTAGCCGATGAAGAAGCCTTACGGGGAAGCCTTTGTTTAACACGGGGAAGTTCTGCTGGTTTTGGCCCAGAACAGAGGGCTTCTGGGACTGGAAGGTGCCGCCCGTGACGCTCACTGCCCTTCTGTCCCTGGGCTCCGATGGCTCTGTGGCCGTGCTGGGCTGCTGTGTGGCCTCCATTGTGGTCCTAACCCCGTGCCGCGGGGCACAGCCTGCTGCAGTTGCTCACCCAGACCTCTCCTGTGTGCTCAGAAAGTACCCGGATGCGTTCAGAGGAATAATTAGTGTATCCTGTAAGATATGAATCTTAATTCCTAAATTACATATTTAGCAGATGGTCCAAAATAGCACTTGTAATGGCAACATTCAATTAGTGAGTTTAAAAAATGTACATTATTGCAACACTCTCCGTGGGTTTTATTTAGAGGTTTCTAAATATAGCACTATAAAAACACAGAAGTGTTGCAAACTATTTACACCCACATTGCGGCAGTGAGCTCTGTGCTAAACTCCCCACGTTCACCGGGACGCGGGATGCCAGTGTCCAGAAGGACATGGTTTAGTCCTGTGTACAGACAGCGAGGAACAGCGACAGCTCCATTGCCCCCATGCCGCCCAGGCCCATGAGTTCCCACACAGCTGCTGGGACCCCCCACTTCTGAGTGTCTTGGTGGGGCTTCACTCACATGGGGCTCAACGTGGGGCTCAATTCACACTTATGTTGCATGCTCGTAAAATCTGTTTCCTGCCCCTGATTCTGGGGGTGCCCCCAGTGGTCTCGTGGCGGCCTAGCTCGGGTACTGACCACGTTGACAGAGAAGGAACCGACGTTTGAGGACCTGCTGCGGTTCAGGACGGAGCTGGGGTGCCGCCATCAAGGGCTCCGTCTGGGGTCTCCAGAGGCAGGCCCGTCACCCGGGGCACTCACAGTGTTCCAGCCATGCGTGGGGGCTCTGAGCTGAGGGGTGGGCATGGGGTGGCGCTGTGGGTGCAGGGAGCCCAGGGATGGCCCTGCTGAGGCCCCCTCTCGGGAAACACAAGCCGCTGAAGGAGGAGTGGGATTTGATTGGGCTGCCTTCTCAGACTGCTTCTGCCTGGAGACCAGGGGTCCCCCTTGGCAGCCCTCCTCCTCCTGCTCTGTCCGTACCATGGGGGAAGCACTGAGCCCAAGCAGTCACCCGACTCGAGCGCCGTTGTTGTTTCTGCTCTGAAAAGAGGAAAGTTTCTTACCAACTCGAAAGAACGCGAGCCAGCGTGAGCCTCCCCCCAGCCTACCAACCCCTGGATGTCTCTGCAACACAGGCCTTCCTGGTAATCAAGTGTTTACAGGGGAGGCTTTGTTCAGACCCTTCCTAGGGCTCTGTATGTTTCAACAAAGAGCTCTTTGGACCTAAACACAGATGTTCATTTCAAAATGAAAAATCAAATTATGCGGAACCAGCTTTTGAAAGTTAATGCCCTATAGCTAGCGAGACAAAGGGAGGAGACACTGTGTTGTAAATTTCACTTAAATAACTTTTTATTTTAAATAAAGTTTTGAACTAAAAAGGAGTCATTTGAAAGCCGTTCATCTTCCTCTCTGTCGTCCAATGGAACATCTGTGCTGCTTTGGAGGCCGGGAAAGACATGAATACGCAGCTAACCGGCACAGGGCTCTTTTCACCATAATTACACCTTGCTCGTTTCAGAGGCACAATGCCCGCATGAAACGCCAATTAAGCCTGCTATGTTAATGAGTCGGAGCCTGAATGCCGGATTACAGCGGACACGAATCCCACCGGAACGTGTTTGAGAGGACCCCTGAGTTTGTTCTGTTTTAATGGAAGTGTTACCATATGTAACGAAACTCTCCATTGGCTTTTATTTAAAAGTGGTCCATTTTGGGGTTTCTGGTCAGCGGATTTAAAAATAGGTATATTCTGTACCCCAGGAGGGGAGCCTTGTCCCCTGTGCTCTAGGTGGCTGGACAGGGCCTTTTGTTTTTTTTTTTGTTTTTTCAAGATTTTATTTATTTATTCGACAGAGATAGAGACAGCCAGCGAGAGAGGGAACACAAGCAGGGGGAGTGGGAGAGGAAGAAGCAGGCTCATAGTGGAGGAGCCTGATGCGGGGCTCGATCCCAGAACGCCGGGATCACGCCCTGAGCCGAAGGCAGACGCTCAACTGTTGTGCCACCCAGGCGCCCCATGGACAGGGCCTTTTGAAGGTCGCCACGTCCCCTGCTCGCTGCGGGCCTGGGTGCTCTGTGGTGCAGGGCCCTGGGTGTTGCCAGGCGAACTCCGTCCAGGGGCAGCAGTGCCCAGGCACTGGGTCCACATCTGGGGTGGCGGCTCTGATCCATGTCTGGGGTTGAGAGCCTTGGACAGCAGAGCACTGGGGTGTCCGGCAGATCCTCGGGTCCCAGCGTGTCGGTGCCCGTGGAGGAGCCGCCCGCCGCTCCGCACCGTGGTGTCCCTGTCTGTGACAGCCGAGCCCTCTGGCAGTTTCACGGGGGAGTGCAGGGGCCTCGGTGCTGCTGCGCTTGCTGATGCTGCCGTCTGTGCCTCCTGAAGTTGCCTTCCTGAGCCTCGTCCTGAGACGCTGCCCAGCTTGGTGCCCACGGTGGGAGTGGTTTGGCTTGTCTTGGGCAGGGCCCATCACTCGTGGGTGGGTGTTGCCAGCGAGCAGGGCAGGTCCGGGGTGCTGACCCTCTGCTGGGAGAGAAGAAAGCAATGCTCCCTTCCTTCAGCACTGCTGAGTGGGGGGTGCCCCACAGGGAGGTGGGAAGGAGAGGATAGGCAGCCACGCGAAGGGGAAGTGATGGATGGGGGGGGTGGGGTCGAGTTACCTTGGCCCCAGCACCTTGTTGGCCAGAGCGAAGGGCAGCCGTTTAAAGGTCAAAAGTGCAGAATGTCTTGATTAGTTCCTGTGTGAAGACCGACCTGAGAGGCACCCTGTCTCTGGATGGTGAGTAGTAGAGGCCCTGTGGTCAGCAGGGAGCCCTCAGGAGTCAGCCTGCGCTGCCCCCAGACCTCCTGTCTGTCCTGGACTCCTGGCCGCCTCTGACCTGGCCTTCCTGCCTCCATGCACCTCGTGATGGGGTCTGACCGGTCCCGACCGGCCAGGGCCTGTTGGAGCCTCTCTGGGGACGAGCCCACAGCTTGGGTACAGCCCCAGGCTCCTGGTGCCCGGCGTCACCTTTCCTTCTTCCTGGCTGTCGGGGAGGGGGGATGCTTCCAGGGCTGCCGGACGCTAAGTGGTGATGGAGGGCGCGGAGTGCCTGCCCTCCACGGGGTCCCTGTGCAGACTCCTTTGAGAACTCACTGAGGCAGCCCCTGGCTGGCTGCACAGTGGGGCAGACTCATCCCGGTGTCCCCACACGCCCCCAGGGTCTGACCCACAGCGGGTTCAGGTCAGGTCTGAGGGTCTCCACCGAGAACCTGTGCCTCAGCCGCACCCCGCCAGGGTCTGGGGCGGGCGGCTCCCTCACTGGCTGGATCCGAGCCAGGCCTTACAGGGGACTCGTGGTCCATGCCCATCTGGCAGTGTGGGGTCACCCATCGCTCTGTTAACTCCAAAAGGAGGTTCAGTCGAGGCTTTCTCTTTCAGGCCGAGGCCCTACAGGATGCGGACAAAGGCTTCCACATCCCAGATGACAAGGCAGACTGCTGTGCCCGCCTCACACCCCAACCTTGCTGTCCTCAGGGTTCTTAGGGTTGGGGGCCGTGGGAGGGCTGAGGAGAAGGGATCTGCTCAGGAGAGTGTGTCCTGTGCCGTGTGTCTGCCTGTCCCTCTCCCTCCCGGTGTTCGTCCCCAGTGCTTAAACTAGGTCAGAGCGTTGGCTTCCAGAGAGCCACACAGAGCTGGGCAGGTGTTCCCAGGGGCAGGTGTTCCCAGGGGCAGGTGTGTGAGGCTGTGCAGACAGTGCCGTGAGGTGTGTCGGGGGGGCGGGTGGCTAAGTGAACCAGGAGCTCTGGGAATGGAAAGAGAAAGAGATGGATGGGTGGACATGTGGCTTGGGGGGGCAATGTGACATGTTTTTCCTGGGAACCTATCGTCGACCCCCTAGAGGGAGAGGCCCTGGCTTGTCTTGCACCCCAAAGGGTACTGATCCAGTGGAGAAGTGAGCTGCCAGTTGCCTGAGAGCTAAGGGTGCAATGGCCCCTGCCAGGAGGAGGGGAAGTGGTTGGCGTGTTGGCCGAGCTACCAGTGGTGGCCCCCTTGCGGGCTCCCTCAGGAGCTCGTGGGGGCCTCCTGTACAGGGTGAGGGTCTGCTCCGGGGGTCTGCTACACCCGGGAGGCCACCACACTGGAATGTTCGTGGTAGTAAGGGAGAGCCTTTTGTGGGCTTTCTGCCCTCTCTTGTGTTCCAGAACACTGGGAGGGAGCTGGGGAGGGGGGAGCAGGGCAAGAGTAGAGAAGGGCCAGCCAGCCACTGCCCGCTGCATGGCTGGCCTCTGACCCCAAGGCAGGCTGTGCTGGGGCCAGTGTGACCGGATGGGAGTGTGGGGTTCGGGCAGTGATGCGGGCTGGGCGCCTTCACTGCTGGGATGAGACTGTTGAGACCCGGTCTGAAGGTGGTTCCTTTCTGAAGTGTGACTGGGAGGTCCGAGTCCTGCCTTTGCCAGGGAGCCAGATGGTCTTGGGGAGAGAGGAAGGGCTTTAGCTTGTCCTCAGTCCTCCTCTTCAGGGTGACAGTTGCTGTAGCCGCTCTATCCTGTCCCCCGGTTCGTGGCTGGAGTGGGCCTCCGTGGTCTCGGGCTCTCAAAGTCTGCTGCTCTGCTAACGCACGGGCCTCAGGGCAGCGCAGGCTTCCCTGCATCTGTGCCCACCCCACCCCCGAGCTTGGTCTAAACCTCGTCCTGTCGTCTGGGCAGTCCCCCCCCCCCTCCGCTGCTGCTCGTGTCTGCACACCCCTTCTCCAGAGGGAGCCCCATGAGCTCTGGCGGCCCCTTAGTCTCTGTGACATCGGAACCCCACTTTGACCAGTGGGGCCCAGCTTCTGGCCCCTGGAGGCTGGGCTCCTCTCTCAGGCTGCTCCCTGAGGTCACCCAGATCATCTGGCCTTCAGGACACCGCGTGCTCTCCCTGTGCTGGGCCAGCCCTTTGGCACCATCTTCCGCGAGCACTCGGTTAGGTTGGTTGTGCTTTTGTCTTCTTCCCACCACTTACCGTCCAGCGTCAGGGACCATCCCTCCTGGTTCGCTGCTGACATACCCCAAGGGAGACGTGGCCGTGTTGTCGTCTCGGGGAGAAGGCTGTCTTGGGCCATGGTGCCAAAGCATGTCTCACTACCAGACAGCTGTGGGAAGACTGCCAGTCCCTCCCTTGCTCCCGAATCCGGCCGTGGACAGGCAGGACTCTCTTTGGGTGGCTGGGGCGGGGCCCCATCTTGGGCTGGAAACGCACTGTGTGTCAGTCTTTGTGTTTCAGTATTCGGGAGGGACGTGTTCTTGGGCTGGGATTTTATGACTACCCAGCCCCCAGGGCTTGGGGGCATCTGATGTGGACATTTGCACCACAGCTGGGCAGTGGAGGCCGGCCACGCAAGGCCCCCCTGGCCACGCGAGGGCCCGGAGTCGGGCTGGGCGATTGATGCGCCCTGCAAAGCCCGCTCACCTGGGTTGGGATAATTACAGTGGAATTTGGCGGTGCTGTCGTCCATGGAGAAGGCATTTGGGGTGTCAGAATGAAGCATGTAAGTGGCAGACAGTTATGTTTTCAGGTTAAGAATTTAATGAGGAGTAAATTCATTTAAACCAGAGAGCTGGCTTTAGGGGAGCTTCCTCCATAAAAGCGTGCTGTGCGGCGCTCCCTGCTGCTGACACTTCATCCTTCCGCGTGCTCCGGCCCCTCTCCGGGGAGAGCTGCCTCCTGCAGGCAGTGCAGCGTTTGACGTGGGGATCCAGAAGGTAAAGGCGCAGTCTCTGGGGGCCACAGAGCGTCCCTGGGCTGTCCTCCAGTTGCCTGTGATGTCTCCCTTCCGACCTGGGCCTGGTCCTCGTGTGGACGGGTTGTGAGGCAGGCTGCCTGTTGAGTGGTGGGACCGGGGGCTCTGGTCATCCCTCATCTGACCGGAGATGCTTCTGCTCGAGGCGGCTGAAGCACACGTCTTCTCTTAATGGGTGGTTTCACACACTGGCTAAATATTTCATTTTCGGCTGGGTTCTTGGGGGCATTTTCTCCCATGCCTGGGGGGCTGTTTTGCAGCTTGTGATCAGGACTCAAGTGCCCGGTGGCTCCCCCATCTTGTGCTCTCCCTGACATGTTCCCAGAGTCTAGGGCACTGTCTGGGACTGTCTGCCTGCCTCGGGGTGCCGCCAAGGGACTCCTGTGCCGCGGTTCAGTCTGCTGTGCCGTGCGGCAGGCTGCTCTGGGTAGAGGGTGTGCCCCGCCCTCCCCTGGCCCCCGTGTCTCTAACCAGCAGTCCCCCCTGGAGCCTAGGGGCTCGGTCTGCAGCTTCCACAGCACTGGATGGTGAGCTGTGCCCGATTCCCAAGAGCCCCGCCTCTGTCAGATGGAGCCAGGGAGGGTGGCGTTCCCATGAGCTTTATCTCCCCCACCCCCCACTCCTGCGTTTATTCTCTGAGACGGGAGCATGTTGCCGGGCGCCATGTGCCGTCCCAGGAGCAGGCCCCACGGGCTTGATGGTCTGGCGAGGAACCACACATACCTGTGGGGGGCTAGCCCGGAACCCAGTGCAACAGAGAAGGGGGACCTGCCTCGGCTGGCTGGGGGTTGTCAGGGACGGCCTCCCGTGGAAGTGGGTGACCTTGACTTGAGGCCTGGGGCATGAGTAGGAGTTCGCCATCGGCGGAGGGGGGTCTCTGGCTGAGGGAGCCCATGGGTGGGAGAGAACGAGGCCAAGGGCAGGCCTGCGCGATGGGGTCCTGGATGGCTATGCACATGGGGGTGACCCCAGGGTGTCGTCCTTGCTCTCCTTAGGATGCAGGGCTGATGTCTTGAGGAGGGGCAGTGCTTCATCCATCCAGCCTGTTCCGCCATGTACCTTCTCGAGGAGGGAGAGAGCGCTGCACTGTCTTTGGGGGGTGGGCCTCAGGGTCTGGTCTGGATGCATAGTGCACTTGGTGGCGGTGGCGGGTGCAGCCTCAGGGCTGGGTTCTCCTGTGCCCTCAACCGTAGCTAGTTTGTGGCAGCGGACTCTTACTCGTGTGCCACAGAAGAGGGCTCGGAGGCTCTGAGGGCCACACTGCAGGTGCAAGGCTCTGGGTGAGCGAGGCCTTTGTGTCTCCCTCTGTCGCCTGCACCGCTCCACAGAGTGGGCTGCCTTTCCTTGTGCCATCCGAGTATTTATGGGGCGCGTGGGGCACTGTGCTGGCTCGGGGCTGCGTGGGGCCTGTTTGCAGAGCACATAGCCCAGCAGACCAGCACAGCCACAGCTGTTCACTTGGGTCAGCTGATGGGAACAAGTGTCTCTGTTGTTGCTGGTCTTGCTCCGGCCCAGTGCTCTCTGCCTCCGAATGGCCTCCAGGGTGGAGCGGCCTTCGGGGGCAGAGCCGTCTGCATCTGCGGGACACAGTGGACGTGGGTCTCCCCTTGGTGGTGGGCTCTGTGCTTATTAGAAGGACACTGTTCAAGTTGGCTACTGAAGATGCCCGTGATTGGAAGGGGAGCCTTCCCCGTCCCGCATGGCAGACGATTGTAAATCTTCTCTGATTAAAGGGAGCGGATTCGGAGGGTGGGAGAGAGGAGTTGGAAACAAATTGGCAGCACGACTCCCTTCCTTTTGCTGATGGGGAAAGTGGTTAATTAGGTGATTTTTCTCTTCCTCTGACACGTGCAAATGAGACTCTGTTAATAACTGAGCTGTTACGTAAATGGTAAAATTTTAACACCCGTGTCAACTTGTCAGGCATGTCTGCAGAGTGGAGGTGAGCTTAAGGGAGAGACGCTCGAAGGCTCTTGCCCTTCGTAGGAGGGCGGGAGCCCTTCCTCCACAGGCTCCTCTGTAAACCCCAGGCGCTTGCTGCGGGGGGGTGGGGTGGGGGGTGGTGGCACTCCATTCCCATCCCCCAACCCGTCCAGGCCACGTGGCTACGGAAGATGGAGGTAGCAGGACGAGTTGCCAGGATGAGGTTAGTGGTCATTGCCTGGGGTCCAGGCTTGCCTCGCCACGCTTCTCCCCTGCTTCCTGCATGCAGGAGTGCCGGCACCAGGCTCTGGCCGCCTGTGGGTATGCATGGGTGGGGGTCTCAGGAGCCCGCAGTCCCGGGTCGGCGGGGCGCAGAGCAGGACCCCAAGCACTGGCCAGACGAGGCAGTGTTTATCGCCTTCTTTGTTCTCAGAAGTGCACAGCTGAGACATTCTTTTCAGTCTCGTTTCTGCCGAAAACGCTGGAATCTATGAAGCTGCAGCTTTCTTGCACGGGGTTTGGGGAGTAAACAAGGACTCAGACATCCCTCAGGTGGCGTTTGTCGTCCTGCTCCCTGTTTCCCAGCCAGTCTCGGCCTGGGGTGCACTGGGGTGCACTGGGCCTTAGCCGGTGCCTGGCATTTGCTCTCGCTTCATCCCAGGCTCCTGACAGGTGGTTATTGAACACCCGTGCCCACCCCCGCCCCAGAGTTCTAGGCTGCGTGTGGTCCCGCTCTGCAGGCGCCCCCAGCCAGCGGTAGCAACGCATGTGGAACGTGAGCCCATGAGGGCTCAGCCCTCCTCTTGAGCTCGTGGACACCAGGACCGCCTGTGTCTTGGCCTCCCAGACGGGTGGGCCCTCTGGGGGGGTTGTTCGCAGAGCGTGTACCTGCGGGACCTGTGGCCTGGGCCTCGGGACTACCAACAAGAAGTGATGGCTGAGCTGGGTCCCTGGTAGATTTTGAAGCGTGGATCTTCTGGCTCAGGTTCCCGGGGCTTTGATATCTCCCACCCTGACCACACTCCACGCTCCTCTCCTGCCTGGCCTCTGGGCGGCAGGTTGTTAGTACGGTGGAGACGGGTAGCTGTCTGTCTTGCAAATCTAAAATGAGATTTTACTTTTTAAATAAAAAGAAAAGAACGCTTGAATATTTGCAGCTGGGAGATGGCAGAGATTAGAAATGCTACTTATCTCTGCAGCACAAAAGAAGGGGAGCGAGGCGAGCAGAGTGCTGCTGAATACTGATGAGGCAGAGGCAGCGCGAGCTTCAGTGGGGACGGCTGCCCTTGCTGACAAGCTTCGTGGGGCTGGGGCCGGGGCCGGGAGGGCGTCTCAAGGCGGGGTGGAAAGTCACCCTGGCTCCGGCTTGACCTTGCTGAACTCCAGGTGCCTTGTTTCCGGAGTCCTGCCCGGCCCCGGCGCCTGTTGTCCCCGCACCTCCACCGTCTCCTGTGCGGCCTCCGGGCCTGCAGCACCTGCTGTCTACCTCTGTTCCTCCCTCGCTGCCCGTGTAGCCGCTGGGTGGGGTAGACTGGCTCCCTTGGCCCGTGTGCCTTCCCGTCTCCATTCGCACAGCCTGGAGCCCCGCGGGCACACACAGTTTGCACTGCTGCCTGCTGCGCCTTCGTCCGCAAACCCGGCAGCACTGCGTGCACACAGGAGGGCATGCTGCCGCGGGCCCGGCCTCCTCGTGGGCTGGGGTCACGGCTGCTGTATGCAGCCGGCTTCCGTCAGGAGACCCGTGTTGACCACTGCGCTGTGGGCTCTGTCTCCTGCCCTGCAGCCGCGTCTTCGCCTGCTCCGAGCTGGCGCGTTCTCGCTAGGTGGACTCGCGCACCGTCCCTGCGCCTGCAGCAATGGACCAGTGTCGACTGAGCACCTTCTTGGGTGGAGCCTGCCTAGTGGGGCCACGCTGTGGGGCTTCTTGCGGAGGCCAGCTGCTCATGTCACCCCAGACCCCGAGGTCGTCCTGGAGTCCTTTGAGTGGAAGCTGTGTGAGGTGTGTCTTGGGACTAAGTGTGACCCCGAGAAGGCAGAGCTGTGCAGCCCGGGGCCTGCTTTCCCGGGGCCTCAACTAGGCCCTTGTCACTCACGTCTCACCTCATCCCCAGAGGCGCCGCGTGCTGGGCGTGGTCTACTGCTGTGGTGCCTGTGGCAGCTGAACATGTCCGAAGTCATCAGGCGCCCCGTGTGTAGGAAGGGGGAAACTGAGGCACAGAGAGGGCAGCTGCCTGGGATTGAGCCACTGGCCCACGGTGTGGGTTTGAGAGTGGGTGTCCTCGCACCCGTAATGACTTCTGTGGCTGGTCATGCCTTTGTGCCCAGCCCTCTTTCACATCGCTGATCTTACTTCCAGCGTAACAGAGGGACCCCGTATGGGGGCTAAGAAGACCGAGGTTCAGGAGTAGAGACCCTTGCCCAGAGTCACACAGCCAGTCGGGGGCGGGGGTGGGTGGGAGTTGGGGCTGGAGCCCATGTTTTGACCCACATGCATTGCCACGGCTCTGTGCCCTCAGCCCAGCGGTGTTGAGTGGGTGCAGCCTGGCGTCCATTGTTGGGTTCCTTGGAGGGGCTTGAGTTGACTCGTCTGCCTGAAATAGGCATGAGAAGGTTCTCCTGGTGCCACAGCCCTCTGCCACGCAGACTGCATCTTGGTGACCCTGGCCTTGGCCCTTGCTTCATCTGCTGAGAAACTACATGATGTCGCCACAGCCCCCGTGACCCCCTTGCCTCCTGCACATGGTGAGCAAAGCAGAAATGGGCCATGGTGGTAAGTGCCTTTGGCATCCCAGGAGGGCGGCAGAAAAATGGAAAACCGGGTGCAGAGCAGTGCAGGAAAAGACACGGGCTCTGGGGAGCGGGAACCAGAGGCCAGGTTCACATTCAGCCATGGGGTTGCACGTGCCTGGGAACCAGATCTCATACGTTAGCCTGCAGGTGGGAACGCTGTGGGGTGGACGGCCACAGCCCATGTGCTCAAGAGGGACTGGGTTTGCCCCTGACCCACCACACAGGGAAGAGGCTTCCTTTTCCTTCCAGGAGCCCTGGTGTGGCTGACTAGGACAGCCTTTTGATGGGCCAGTCTCTCGGAGGCTGTCCTCCCTATCCAGGTGGGGATCGCACGCTTGTGAGCGGTGCCTGCTTCCTAGTTTCTGTGCCCTCCAAGGCGATGTCACATCCCTATTCTCTTAGGGGGGACGGTTAGTGGCCCTAAGATTTGCCACCCCTCCCAGACCTTTGCTGTCGACATGGTCTCTCCCCCTCCTCAGGGAAGCACAGCCTTCCCTGGGAGAAGACCCTGCAGCCCCTCTGTAACGGGGGCTGCCCCTGAATGTGCCGGACACGCCGCCTGTCCACCACCCTGCGTGCATGTCCACAGACGCTGTGGCTTCTGCACGTGCCCTCCTCCTTGCTCCCCTCCCGGGCGTCCTTCCTGGCGTCCTGGCCCCGGCGGGCTGGCTCGTGCATGTGCGTGCCTCCCTGCGCCCTGCTCAGGCAGGCTGAAAGGTGGCGCCCCAGAGCCTCTGTCCTCACCCCGTCAGGCCTCCCTGTGTGCGTCCGCGTGGTCTTGTTGTAGTGGACCCGTGCCGGTCACATCTCCCCAGTCAGTTCTCCTCGTGCTGCCTTGCTTTCACGAGTGGCTGATCCCCCTCTGTCTCTGGGAGCACCCGGGCCCACGTGGTCCGCAGTTGAAGGGAGGGTGGAGGTAGAAAAAGGTACAGAAAGCTTCTTTTTAAAAAGAGCCTTTGAAGAGATATTTCTTTTTGTAAAAATTTTTGCTTTTTAATGATTTTTCATTTTGAGGCATTAACTGTTGTCCTAACTTTTTTAAAAAGACAATAGCATATATGAGAAAGGCACAAATAACCAGTGAACAGTGTAAGCAGCTCCCAGGTCAAGAAACAGATGCAGTCATCAGCCCCTGAAGCCGCCTCCTGCCCTTTCCCATCGCCTCACCTGTTTCTGGAGATGGCAGCCTGGCTCCCAGCGTCGGAGACGGGTGTGGCCTGTTCTGAGCTCTCCCTCGGCGGAGTCATGGGATTCATGCGTGCAGAACAGCACAGACATGCGTGTGGTCCTGCACTCACATGCAGTACAAGAGTCATGTGTGTCGTGTGTTGCTGTCTGCCCATTGTCACCTCCCCATGGTGCTCCCTCGTGTGAATATTCCCTGGGTTTTAAACCACTCTACTGTTGGCGGGCGTTTGGGTGGTTCTCAGTCCGGGCTGCCGGTGAGGGTGCGCTGTGCGGGTGGCGGGCAGGGTCTCTGGGGCCACCGCTGACGGCAGCCTGTGGTCCCCGCACTGTGCTGGGAGCCCTGCTCACACCGTCTCTCACCACCGTTCGGCGGCAGGCACCGGCGTGTCCTGTGGCTTCCTGGGCGTCTAGTTTTGTGATGTGCGCAGTCGGGCCTTGTGCCCGTTTCCCCGTCGTGCCGTTTGCTCCATACGCACTGACCTGTACGAGTTCCTCAGATAAGCTCTGTTTGTATCTGTAGCAGACTTGTTCTCATCAAGCCCAACTCATCGGTTTTTCTGTGCGGTGACCTCTCTTTGTGTCTTTAAAGAAGTCTCTGCTTACTTAGAAAACCATTCTGTGTTCATTTCAGGAAGCGTTCTCTTCTTGCCTCTCATGTCTAGACCCCCCCGTCCACCTGACGGGTGTGGCATGGTGTGAGGTGCACGGTTTCAGAATCCTACTTTTCCAGGTGGACAGCCAGTCGACCTGGTCCCTTTTGGAAAAGACCACCTTTCCCTGCTGGATGGTAGTGACCACTGTACATGTTGACTATACATGTTTGGGGCTGTTCCCTTAGTTTCTTAGTCTGTCCACCCGTTTCCTTCTGATGAGTGTAGACAGGGGAAGAAGAGGCCGGGAGGCTGAGCTATGGAGGAGACTGGATTGAGGGGGTTCTGGGAGCCGCAGATAAGGTTGTGTCACAGAGCAGGGGTGACCAACATGTGGCTGCCTCGGGTTGACCCGGTAAGATGACCCTTCAAAAGTTTGCAGTGTGGAGTTCGTGGCGGCCTTGACAATAGTGGGTTCTGTGGGGGTGCAGGGGAAAGCCTGTGCGAGCGAGCGAGCATGGGCAGAGCCAGAGCCTGGTGGCTTGACTGGTTTCTGCAAAGAAATGGGCCAGTCGGGCTGGGGTCCTCAGGGCACACGTGCCGACGAGACAGGCTCTGTTTAGGATGCGTGTTAATGAGGGTGGCCCGGACAGCGGGCCTTGCTGGGGATGAGCACATCATGGATGAGAGGAGGTGGCATCAGGGTCTGCCTCGGCTGGGATGTGGACAGGTGTCCGGGCCAGCAGCAGGGGATACAGAGAGTGGGCCCAGAGGAAGGAAGGTGTGGTTTGTTCCGGTTTCTCAATGGAATTCAAAGCAGGACTCCGCGGCTGAGCCGGAGCTTGGCGGAGACGGACCTGAGATGGCTGCGAGAGACAGAGCGGGCCAGGGACGCGGCATGGCTGCATGGGGGGGGGAACCAGCCGGCAAGGCCCCGTGCTCCCTTCAGCAATCCTCATCGGTGCTGCTACAGGGGTGCGGCCGATGCGGAGGGGGCAGCCTGGGGTGTCGTCAGCCCCTGCGGCGAGGTCGGGAGGGGGACAGAAGCGCAGGTGAGTGAGAGGAGTGCTTCTCGCCACTGATGCTGGACTTTCCACTGAGATGACGAGGGGGCAAGGCAAGTGGAATCTGTGGTCTGTGGGCGGCAGGAACTGAGCCGGGTCACAGTTCCTGGAAGGACAGTCAGGCCCCACTGTGGTGGCTGCCGAGGTCAATGGGTCAGGCGCTGGGAGGGCAGGGCAGAGACCGAAAAGGCACATGGTGGGACCAGCCTGGCTGCCAGGTCGGCGTGCTGTGGAATGGCAGCGAGGCCAGAGCCTGCCGGGTCACCTAGTGTCTGGGACCGAACCACTCTGCTTCTGTCACTGTCACGCTGACTGCTGGCCTCCTCGTGATGCCTCTGGCTACTCCCTGAGGATGCCTTGCCCTCACCCAGCAGCGTTCACACGGCAGAAAAATGGGGGTTGCGGTGTTGCACTCTTTGCCAAAACCCTCGAATGGCTTCCTCTCTGGGGGGGGGGGTGCTGCAGAGTGTATGCAGCGACCTCCGAGCCCACTGTGGTCCCCCCAATCCTGCCTGTGACTTCCTCCCCGTCTTCGCAGTCCCCGAGCCCCCACGTTAGGGGTCAGTCTTTCTGGGCTGGCTCTGCCCCCTTCTGGGATGGTTTCCTTTGTTCTCTCCAGTTGTCTTCACGTCCTTGGGAGAAGTTTCTGTGCGTTCAGACGGCAGCCTGACATTTCCATCCCGTGTCTTCCCAGCTGGCTGTGCTGTTCGGGGGAGCACATCCCCAGCCCCACCAGCCCCGGGCAGCACTCCTGAGCTTCCCAGCCGCCTCATCCCGCCTCCTCTGGCCGGCAGCACACACTGTTGCTCGTGGACGTGCCGGAGGCGGGGGCTGGTTCTTCCCCCGGGGTTTGCCAGATCTGCCTTGCCCGTGTGCTGGGACAGAGGTTTCCACACCTGCAGGGAGGGAGGCCCGGAGGCCAGAGCCATGTCAGCACTGTATTTGAGTAACTTTTTTGGACTGCGATTACAAGGAAACCATTTTCGTTTCCAGCATTTGACAAAAACAAAGCAAAACAAAGCCAGGACAGCGGAGAATGAAGGGCCCACGGCCCTTCTGTGCAGTGAAAGCACGGTGAACGTGTTGGCTGAGAGTCTTCCTGACATAGAGTAGGTGTTTTCCTGAGGTCGTTTTTAGGACAATGTGGTACTCTGTGCGGTCTGTGGTTTGGGTCGACTTTTGTTTAATTTCGTATTTTCCACGTTAAATTCTCCTTTAAAACCTCACTTTGGCTGTCAGCTTTTCTTACGAATGCTTTATTGACCCAGACTTGTTAGATACTTGATTCATTTTTTCCATTTTTCTAAATAACACTCTGGTTGATACACACGTCTCCAAACCTCTGTTGGCATTGCTGACCACGTCCGTGGGGGGATTGCTTAGCAGGGGAATGGCTGTTGGGGAAGTTGGCACATTGTCCTATAGGGTAGTCCCTCTGTGCTCTTTTTCCAAGAATCCTGGTACTTGTTCAGCGGCAACGGGAGGGCGACGGGAACCCGCAGCCCTGGGTGGGCGCAGGTCCGGCTCTGTCCCTCATTCGCCGTGTGACCTTGGCCAGGAGCTCGCACTCTCACGGGTTCCCATGGGAAACAGGAGTAGGAGCAATGGGCATCAACATGGCAGACTCCCCGTGCATGACAGAATGTTCTCTCTCAGCGCCTGCTGGGCGTCCCACAGCGCCCCTCCAGCGGCGGCCTGGTTTCTGACCCAGTCGGCTTGTTTGTGCTGTGCTGTTTGGACGCCAAGGCATGCTTAAACTGTTTTCATCAGACCCTTCTCCGTGAGGGGCACACGCGCGCTCGCCCCTCTCCAGGCCTGCGGGACAGCACCCTGTGCTCGGCGCGGGTGGGACTCCGTGCGCGGTGGTTGTACTTCACTTCTGCTCGTGTCCAGTGCTGTGGGCCGAGCACAGACGGTCCCGGCTCCTGTGCTGCCGCAGCCCCATGTATAGACTTGCAGGGCGAGGAACTGGGGTGAACTTGGAAGTCCTGCTTCCAGATGGGTGGTCAGCATCTTGGCCCCACTCTTTTCAAACTTCCGGTGGTCTTGTTTCCTCTAAAGCTCCGTGCTTTAGCTTGTCTGTGACCTCAGCACTCCTGGCTGCTCCTTGCCTGACTTAGGGCACCCCGTTCCTCTGCCACCTTCACTTTCAGCCCGAGAGGAGCAGAGCGGTTGGGGGGCACGGTCCATCCCCTTTGCAGCATCTCCTGGGGCCCACCGGAGGAGGGGTGGGCGGTGCCTTCGTCTCTGGCCATCTCCCGTTCCGTCTTTGTCCTGCTCCTTGTCACTGACTGAGTGATTCGTCTTGTCTCTAATTGGAGGGACACTGACAGCTCTTATCTTTAATCCCCACGTGACTGGGACTCGGTTAGTTCTGAGGCTGATGCCCAGGTGAGGCACTGTCATTACTGCTTCCAATCCTTTCCTGAGGGCCGGCTTCGTCCCCTTCCTCCTGCCTTTGGGTTTGGTGCATTTTGGGAGCCTCTGTTCTTCCCTGTCAGGTGTCCTGGCTGGATGCAGTCCCGTGGGACAGGCCTTGTGAGTTGACTTGCCAAACCCCTGACGGGGTCTCAAGGAAGCTGGCCGCAGGCTGCGCCCTCCAGGATGGGCGTCTGACTCTCTTGGAGCTCGAGGTGCCCACATCTCAGGCCCGGCTGCAGGGAAGAGCTGTCCCGTGCTATGAGGACTCCCACTTCCTGTGGTCTGTTCACCGCAGTCTGATGTCTGATGTTAGGGGAACACAGTATGTCAGCATTTCCTATTAAATAGCACCTTATCGAGCTGTCGTTACATACGGTCAAACGCTGACACCCCACGTATGACGTGACACTTGCCCTCAAGCACACATGTCCTGGGAAATCGGGTTCCCCATGTGCCCACCCCACCAGTGCCTGCCCCGCCCCCTGCTGCTGGGTGGGTTCGGTCCCCCTTGCTGCCCAGCAAGCTTCTGCCAGGGTCCACCACAGCTTGTTGGTCCTTCTCCCGCTAGGAATGTCGGCAGTATTTCTGTGCAGGTGTGTTTGAGCGCTTCCTCGGCACAGAACGTGGCGTGTGCCGGTGTCCGCTCTGCTCGGGAGACGCCGCCGGCTTGCTTCGCACGCACCCTCGCCGCACCTGCGTGGTGGGTTGTGCAGGTGCCGCGGAGGCCCGGGGCGTGGCTGCTCGTGCTGCTCCCACGCACTTTCCTCGTCACCCCGCACACCCCTCCCCTCCTCAAGCGCTTGCTGACCCATCGAGTGTCTTCCTTTCTGAAGTGCTCTCCACGTAGATGTGACTTACGTATTTTTCTCATTTGCTCAGAACCTTTGTCCGTTTTTCTGTCTTGTTAAAAATTAAATTTTAGAGAAGCTTTTAATAGCTTGAGGAAATTAGCCCTTTGTCTGGAAATATGGTTTCCCAGTTTGACATTTCCCTCTGTTTGCTCATGAAATTTTCCTGCAGACATTAATTTTTAGTTGTTATCTAGTTGAGTACATGAGCCTTTTCTTTCAGCGCTTCTGTTTTGTGTTTGCTTCTGAATGAGTGCGGAGAGGACGTCCTCTTTCCCGAGTCGTGAACGCCCTCCCGCAGTTTGCTGTGTCACGGCTCTATGTCTTGTGTCTAGAACCCCTGGCCCCTGAGGCTGTCTTGTGATCGGAGCAATGCGCTCTTACCACGTGTTCCAGAGACTTCCACTTGTCCATACAAGAGTCTGTGGACAGACAGCCTTTCTTGACACTGGGCTCCGCTGACTTAGGCGTTTTCAGTCCTGTTTCCTTGATCTGAGCGTGAGGACACGCGGCTTTGGTTCCGGTGGCCACGTGCGGCGTCCACGTGCCTGTGTGGCGGGGTCCTCCTCACGTCTTTGTCTTCGGCAGAGCGCCTCGTGTCCCGCTTGTTTCTCTCTCCATGTGAACTCCAGGTGTGGTTGCTTCGTTTCAAATAAGAGACGTTCTAATTGCCATTGCCTTACACATACAGGCTAATTTAGGGGAGTGGACATCTTAATGATGTTGACTCTTGAATATTCTGTTCGAGGAGTTGGTTTGACTTTCTCTGTCTTCCCTAGTATTTAAAATTATCTTTGCATTTCACACTGTTACTTTATCTTTTTTGTTGCTCATGTTGGGGTCTTTTCTTCCGTGACGTCGTCTGGCTTTTCCCATTTGGTATGACAGGGAGACAGTGCTCAGATCTGTGGCCCAGGAACCCCACTCACTGCTCCAGACTGTGCTTGAGAGCATGGCCATCAGTCACACAGACCCGGTTTCTGGTCTTGGCTCTGCTCCGTACTGAGTCCGAGTCTTAGCCTTCCTGAACCCTGTTTTCTTTACTTTTCCTTGGGGGTGCTGTGAGCGCCTCCTTGCAGGGACTGCCGCGAGGCCGGTGGAGCCGAGGGTGCGCAGTGCTGAGGGCGGGGCTGGCACCCACGGTGGCCGCTACCCTCAGTCACTGTCGCGATCAGCATCTCGATCCCCGTCTTCACTGCAGGGGCTTCGGGTCGCAGTAACCCCTGCATGATGGCCGTGTGTCTGCGAGTACGTGCCTCTAGCTGCACGACTCCGTCCTGATGTGCACGGCGCTCTCACGCTTGTGCCTCACTCCCGCCCCTTCATCTGCCTGCTGGGCCCGCCTCTTCCTCTCCCTCCGCGCCTCTGGGCCACTTGGCCGGCCACGCCCTCGGCTGCAGCGGAGTGCACAGGAGCAGGAGCTGCTGACGTGGCGCCGGCGACCGTGGCAGGAAGGGAAAGCCGAGTGGAGGGGTCCCCGCAGGGCGACTCTCTCCTGCGGGCGTTCCCGATGGGTTGGGGGCGGGTGGTGCACCAGTCACGTGTGGGCTGCCACGGAGGTGCTGGTGCGCTGGGCACGCGCACGTGGCTGGGGAGCGCTCCCCAAGCCCTGAGCGGCTGATGCCAGCCGGTGCTTCCCGCGTGTTGTAGGTGCTGCCCTCCCGTTGCGGACTGCGCTCCTCACTGCAGCGCTGAAGGGCCTCTCCCATGGCTCCTCCGCAGCTGGGTTGGCCCCAGTGCTTCCTGGGCCTGTGCTGGCAGACGCCTGGTGGGCACGTGGCACTCCCCTGCCACGCACACCCCCTCTCAATCACCCAGCCCTGGGGTGTGCTGGACTCCTTGTCTGCCCTTCACTCGTTGAGGATATTTTGCTGACCACCTCCTAGGTGCTGGGTGCCGTGCATGGCGTTGCCCTCCTGCAGCTCACCGTCTGGTGGAAATGGAGGAAGGGGCCCACTGTGTGCTGTGCTGAGATGCTGTGGGATCTAGGGAGCTGGGTCTAACTTGGGCTGGGCAGGGGCTGGCCCAGGTGGCAGAGACAGCGGGAGATGCCAGGGAGAGACCAGTGGGGAAAGAAAGGGGCGTCTAAAGGAGCGGATGGCTGGGGCGGCGGCTGGGGGAGGGAGAGGCCGTGGAAGCGAGGCTGCAGGCAGGTGAGGTCTCCTCCAGGCGGGTGTGCCCAGAGCGGGTCGGGGCTCAGCCTGAGCAAGCAGTCACCTGGTCAGGGTGCCCCAGCTTGCTGTCCCTGCTCAGTGACTCAGCCTGGCCAGGTATAGGAGGGGGCCGGCAGAGAGAGGAGCAGGTGTGGTCCGGCCCTTAGTCCTTGCTCTGCCAGGAAGCAGTCAGGTGCAGTTGGGATCTTCTTTCCAGAAAAATGCTTTGTAAGCACCTCGCACTATTATCATTTAAATGGGACTTTTTCTACTCCTGTGATGAAGTTCGGGCTCGGCCAGAGCTGGCTGTGTAGCTTTGGGATGCTAATCTCGTAAACAGATGGCCACTTTGAAATCCGTTTCCTGTGAAGAAATTGTGTGGAGGGAAGCACTTTTCTTTGTCGCCAGCCCGCTTCCTCGTCTTGCTGGGCGCCGCAGGCCCGTGGGACTGCTGAGCGGGGTTCTTATCCTGAAAGGCACTGGTGACGTGCACACAGGAAGGGGGCTCCTCGGGAGACAGGGCGGCACTGAGACAAGGCTGCAGCCTTCAGTGCGTGGCTCCTGGACCGCACCTGCAGCGCCCTCCCAGAAGCCCCAGAAACGTTGCCCGCTGTGGTCTCCAGGCCGGGTCCGCCCGTGGGTTTGCCAGCCCCTGCACCTCTGCCCGCGTCTGTGCTGTGGGCCTGTTGCTCCCCGCCTGCCCCCGAGGTTCCGTAAATCACTGCGTCACCCTGGCATCAGCGTGGCGAGCCAGCGTGCCTGACGAGGGAGGAGTGGCACTGGTGTCCTGTGGGCTTACCTTGAGTGTCACCTTGCTCCCACGGTGCCCACGGCTGGTATTCAGACTCCCCTGATGGGCTTCCTCTCCTCGAATTCCTATAAGAAGCTCATGAGGTAGGGGTTTTTGTCCCCATTTGTGGGTGAGGAGGTTGAGGCGAGGAGGCATCTGTGGCGCCCAGATTCTGTCTGATGCAAAAGCCACATCCTCTCCGGCATCCGGGGGCGTTATGTGCGGCAGACCGCAAGCTATGCCACCAAATGCACCTCATTGAAAACGTTCAGAGTCCCACAGAGTATGTTCTCCTACCACAGAGGGATGAATGTTAGAAGTCAGCGACAGAGGGAAATTTGGACAATCCACAGACAGGTGGACATCAAACCACACGCTCCCCAATACTGATGAGTCGAAGGAGAAACACGGGGAATTAGAAATGACTGGGGGGTGAGTGGGAGGCACACGCAGCACACACGGTGCTCGTACGGAAACTTCCGGCTCTAAAGGCCTGCGTTACAAAAGAAAGATCTCAAATTGGTAGCTTCCCACCTTAGCAAGCTGGAAGAAGAGCAAACTCAATCTACAGCAAGCTAGGGGGAAATAATAAAAATGAGAGATGAACGAAAGAGAGGACAGAGAAAAGAACAAATAGAAAGTTATTTATTTGAAAAGATGAATAAAATGGACAAACCTTTAGCTGGACTGACCGAGGAAATGGGAGAGAAGTGTTAGCAAAGCAGGAGTGGGAGTGGGGACATCGCCTCGGGCTCCATGGAGGGAGAAAGGCCTGTGAGAGAGCGTCGTGGGGGGTCGTGTGCCCACACGTCAGGCCGTCTCGGTGAAGCCCATGGAGTGTCAGAACGGATCGCAGACACGGGAGCTACGATAGGCCTGTGTGATCAGTAATCAGCAGCTACAGTATTTTCAGCAAAGAAAGTCCCAGGACCAGATGGCCTCATCGGTGAATTCCATGTTACGTTTAAAGAAGGAACTCACACTAAACTTTCTCAGACTATTCCAAAACATAGAAGGGGAGGAATCCCTTTCTACCCCATCTTATGGTGCGCAATTTCAGAAGCACGCGTTTGGGCCCCAGCCTTCACCTGCACACGAACAGTGACTCAGGTGGGCCATAGACCTGAACGCAAGAGCTAACACTGTGAACTCTTGGAAGAAACACTGGTGTCCTAAGTCTTTGTGACCTTGGACAAGGGAGTGGCTTCTTAAATACGATGCTAGAAGCACAGACTGCTTCATCAAAATTAAACACATGGGTCAAAGGACTGTGTTAGGAAAGTGATGAAAAGTCAGCCCACAGAATGGGAGAAGAGACTCGCAAATCATATATTTAATGAGGATCTGGCATTCAGAACATATAAAGAATTCTCGCAGCTCAATGTCAAAAAGACTAAAAACTGAATTTAAAAACAGACGAGGGGCCCGAACAGACATCCCTCCACAGATGACACGCAGATGGACTGTGTGCGATGGGGTTAGGATGGCAACTGTCAAAAAGCCAGGAAACAACAAGGGTTGACGAGGAAGTAGAGAAGTCGCCACCATTCCATGCAGCACGGTGCTGGTGCTGTGGAAGACGGGACGGCTTGAGCGGGTGCTTGCACACCCATGTGTGTGGGCACGGTGTTCGTGGCAGTCCACAGCGGGAAGCAGCCCACCGGCCTGTCAGCAGGTGAATTAATTAAATAATTAAAAAAAGGGATGTATCCTGACAACGTGGTTGTCACTCACCTTTAAAAGGAAGGGAATTCTGGGGCGCCTGAGGGGCTCAGTCGGTGAAGTGTCTGCCTTCGGCTCAGGTCATGATCTCAGGGTCCTGGGATCGAGTCCCACGTTGGGCTCCTTGCTCGGCGGGGAGTCTGCTTCTCCCTCTCCCTCTGCCTCTCTCCATCTCTCAAATAAATAAATATTAAAAAACAATAGAAGGAAGGGAGTTCTGGTACCTGCTCCAGCGTGGATGAGCCTTGAGGACGTGGTGCTCGGTGAAAGAACCTGGACACAAGACAAACACTGTAGGATCCCATTCACATGAGGTCCCTGGAGTCATGTCGTCAAACTCAGACACAAAGTAGAGGGTGGGGCCAGGGCTGGGGGAGGGGCAGGGGTCAGTGTTTCACGGGGACAGAGTCTCAGTGTGGGAAGACGGAACATTCTGGAGATGGGTGGTGGCGGCTGCACAAGTGTGTGTATGAGCTCGATGCCCCAGGAGTGTAAACTTAGCAATGGTTAAAATGTATGCTATGTATACTTCACTGCAAACACAAAGGGCAAAAATGTAAGTAGACGTTTCTACAGATACGCAACAATCACGTGAAGAGCGTCGAAACTACCGTGAGACGTCGCTTCACGCCTGCAGGGACGGCCAGGAGCAGGGGGAGCACGGCGTAGCTCCTGGAGCAGTAAACTTCTGTGGTCGTGTGTCGTGACGTGTTACGTCTCTAGAACAGGAACGTAAGACGACGGAAAGTAACCCGTGTCAGTTGAGGCTGTGGGGAAACTGGAGCCTTGCAGACTGTGGGCGGGGTGCGAGGCAGTGCGGCCGCTGCGGGAACCAGTGTGATGGGTCCTCGGAAGGATCACGCGGAGTCTGGTCCGGCATATCCACGTGTAGTGCTGTTCCTGAGGGGGTTGAAAACGACATTCACCTGGAAACCCGCACTGGAGCGCTCACAGCCAGAAGACAGACAGAACCCAGACATCTGCCGAGCGTCGTGCAGATAAACCAGGCGTGGCGCACCCATCCCGTGGAGCACTGCTCATCCCTAATCAAAGCCCCGTGCGGACACACCTGGTACTGTAAGGCCGGACCCCGTGGTGCTCAGTGAGCTAGGCCCCGTGGTGCCCGATTGCACGGGATGGAATGTCCACACTAGGTGAATCCCCAGACACGGCAGTAGGTTATGGGCACCGGGGGCTGCGGAGCGGATAGAAGGGGCTGCCCATGGGCTTGGGGTGAGGAAGTCTTCTCGAATTTGTGTTATGTTTGGATACTGTTGCAAATATACTAAAAAACACTGAATTGTTCACTTTAACATGGATAAAATGGTGAATTTTATTTTGTGTAGATTTTATCTCAAACAACAAGTCAGTTATTTAATAAATGGTTTTGTAATGTTAGGGACCGAGAGGCTCATTGAGCAGATGCCCCCCCTTCTGTGTAAGTGGGGTGGGCGGAGGGATGCACAGGGCGGGGCAGGTCCTTGGCCCTTGGTGGTTTGGGGACAAGGGGTAGGTGTGTGGAGGGCGTGCCTCGAGTGGGCTCGGTGCTGCAGTAGACAGCTCACTGGGACCTCAGGTGCTCACTGGGGCCTCGGGCGGCGTGAACTCGGGGCACATCACTCCTTGGTGGGGGCAGGGCTGTGGCTCAGGCTCCTGGGGGTGCATCCCCTTGCGTCAGGAT
>NW_024424452.1:1625600-1628108 GCF_017311325.1 Ursus maritimus | reverse complement strand
AAAGGACTGTGTTAGGAAAGTGATGAAAAGTCAGCCCACAGAATGGGAGAAGAGACTCGCAAATCATATATTTAATGAGGATCTGGCATTCAGAACATATAAAGAATTCTCGCAGCTCAATGTCAAAAAGACTAAAAACTGAATTTAAAAACAGACGAGGGGCCCGAACAGACATCCCTCCACAGATGACACGCAGATGGACTGTGTGCGATGGGGTTAGGATGGCAACTGTCAAAAAGCCAGGAAACAACAAGGGTTGACGAGGAAGTAGAGAAGTCGCCACCATTCCATGCAGCACGGTGCTGGTGCTGTGGAAGACGGGACGGCTTGAGCGGGTGCTTGCACACCCATGTGTGTGGGCACGGTGTTCGTGGCAGTCCACAGCGGGAAGCAGCCCACCGGCCTGTCAGCAGGTGAATTAATTAAATAATTAAAAAAAGGGATGTATCCTGACAACGTGGTTGTCACTCACCTTTAAAAGGAAGGGAATTCTGGGGCGCCTGAGGGGCTCAGTCGGTGAAGTGTCTGCCTTCGGCTCAGGTCATGATCTCAGGGTCCTGGGATCGAGTCCCACGTTGGGCTCCTTGCTCGGCGGGGAGTCTGCTTCTCCCTCTCCCTCTGCCTCTCTCCATCTCTCAAATAAATAAATATTAAAAAACAATAGAAGGAAGGGAGTTCTGGTACCTGCTCCAGCGTGGATGAGCCTTGAGGACGTGGTGCTCGGTGAAAGAACCTGGACACAAGACAAACACTGTAGGATCCCATTCACATGAGGTCCCTGGAGTCATGTCGTCAAACTCAGACACAAAGTAGAGGGTGGGGCCAGGGCTGGGGGAGGGGCAGGGGTCAGTGTTTCACGGGGACAGAGTCTCAGTGTGGGAAGACGGAACATTCTGGAGATGGGTGGTGGCGGCTGCACAAGTGTGTGTATGAGCTCGATGCCCCAGGAGTGTAAACTTAGCAATGGTTAAAATGTATGCTATGTATACTTCACTGCAAACACAAAGGGCAAAAATGTAAGTAGACGTTTCTACAGATACGCAACAATCACGTGAAGAGCGTCGAAACTACCGTGAGACGTCGCTTCACGCCTGCAGGGACGGCCAGGAGCAGGGGGAGCACGGCGTAGCTCCTGGAGCAGTAAACTTCTGTGGTCGTGTGTCGTGACGTGTTACGTCTCTAGAACAGGAACGTAAGACGACGGAAAGTAACCCGTGTCAGTTGAGGCTGTGGGGAAACTGGAGCCTTGCAGACTGTGGGCGGGGTGCGAGGCAGTGCGGCCGCTGCGGGAACCAGTGTGATGGGTCCTCGGAAGGATCACGCGGAGTCTGGTCCGGCATATCCACGTGTAGTGCTGTTCCTGAGGGGGTTGAAAACGACATTCACCTGGAAACCCGCACTGGAGCGCTCACAGCCAGAAGACAGACAGAACCCAGACATCTGCCGAGCGTCGTGCAGATAAACCAGGCGTGGCGCACCCATCCCGTGGAGCACTGCTCATCCCTAATCAAAGCCCCGTGCGGACACACCTGGTACTGTAAGGCCGGACCCCGTGGTGCTCAGTGAGCTAGGCCCCGTGGTGCCCGATTGCACGGGATGGAATGTCCACACTAGGTGAATCCCCAGACACGGCAGTAGGTTATGGGCACCGGGGGCTGCGGAGCGGATAGAAGGGGCTGCCCATGGGCTTGGGGTGAGGAAGTCTTCTCGAATTTGTGTTATGTTTGGATACTGTTGCAAATATACTAAAAAACACTGAATTGTTCACTTTAACATGGATAAAATGGTGAATTTTATTTTGTGTAGATTTTATCTCAAACAACAAGTCAGTTATTTAATAAATGGTTTTGTAATGTTAGGGACCGAGAGGCTCATTGAGCAGATGCCCCCCCTTCTGTGTAAGTGGGGTGGGCGGAGGGATGCACAGGGCGGGGCAGGTCCTTGGCCCTTGGTGGTTTGGGGACAAGGGGTAGGTGTGTGGAGGGCGTGCCTCGAGTGGGCTCGGTGCTGCAGTAGACAGCTCACTGGGACCTCAGGTGCTCACTGGGGCCTCGGGCGGCGTGAACTCGGGGCACATCACTCCTTGGTGGGGGCAGGGCTGTGGCTCAGGCTCCTGGGGGTGCATCCCCTTGCGTCAGGATGGGGCGCTGCTCCCCGGAGTTTGCCGGTTGTGTGACTGGCCGTGAAGGGATCACTTGAGGGGACACAGTCTTCCAGTCACCGATCTTTGTGTCTGATGAGTGGGAGCGTGGCCATGATGAACTTGGGGCCACGGGGAACAGTGTGATCGTCTGTCAGTCTCTGTATGTAGGTGGTTGCTGGAGCCTTGTTGTGTCTGGGCAAAGCAAGGCTGGGCCTTGGAGCATTTTATGGATTTTCAGTCCTTTTGCCTGTCCTCCTGGCCTCTGCTGGTCAGACCCATCCTGCCCTGTATCCTGCCCGTGAGCTCCGTGAAGGCTCTCGCCCCATGTCTGCTCCCCTGGGCTGGTCCTTGACACTCAGCGTGCA
>NW_024424452.1:1597644-1625590 GCF_017311325.1 Ursus maritimus | reverse complement strand
AGGTGAATTAATTAAATAATTAAAAAAAGGGATGTATCCTGACAACGTGGTTGTCACTCACCTTTAAAAGGAAGGGAATTCTGGGGCGCCTGAGGGGCTCAGTCGGTGAAGTGTCTGCCTTCGGCTCAGGTCATGATCTCAGGGTCCTGGGATCGAGTCCCACGTTGGGCTCCTTGCTCGGCGGGGAGTCTGCTTCTCCCTCTCCCTCTGCCTCTCTCCATCTCTCAAATAAATAAATATTAAAAAACAATAGAAGGAAGGGAGTTCTGGTACCTGCTCCAGCGTGGATGAGCCTTGAGGACGTGGTGCTCGGTGAAAGAACCTGGACACAAGACAAACACTGTAGGATCCCATTCACATGAGGTCCCTGGAGTCATGTCGTCAAACTCAGACACAAAGTAGAGGGTGGGGCCAGGGCTGGGGGAGGGGCAGGGGTCAGTGTTTCACGGGGACAGAGTCTCAGTGTGGGAAGACGGAACATTCTGGAGATGGGTGGTGGCGGCTGCACAAGTGTGTGTATGAGCTCGATGCCCCAGGAGTGTAAACTTAGCAATGGTTAAAATGTATGCTATGTATACTTCACTGCAAACACAAAGGGCAAAAATGTAAGTAGACGTTTCTACAGATACGCAACAATCACGTGAAGAGCGTCGAAACTACCGTGAGACGTCGCTTCACGCCTGCAGGGACGGCCAGGAGCAGGGGGAGCACGGCGTAGCTCCTGGAGCAGTAAACTTCTGTGGTCGTGTGTCGTGACGTGTTACGTCTCTAGAACAGGAACGTAAGACGACGGAAAGTAACCCGTGTCAGTTGAGGCTGTGGGGAAACTGGAGCCTTGCAGACTGTGGGCGGGGTGCGAGGCAGTGCGGCCGCTGCGGGAACCAGTGTGATGGGTCCTCGGAAGGATCACGCGGAGTCTGGTCCGGCATATCCACGTGTAGTGCTGTTCCTGAGGGGGTTGAAAACGACATTCACCTGGAAACCCGCACTGGAGCGCTCACAGCCAGAAGACAGACAGAACCCAGACATCTGCCGAGCGTCGTGCAGATAAACCAGGCGTGGCGCACCCATCCCGTGGAGCACTGCTCATCCCTAATCAAAGCCCCGTGCGGACACACCTGGTACTGTAAGGCCGGACCCCGTGGTGCTCAGTGAGCTAGGCCCCGTGGTGCCCGATTGCACGGGATGGAATGTCCACACTAGGTGAATCCCCAGACACGGCAGTAGGTTATGGGCACCGGGGGCTGCGGAGCGGATAGAAGGGGCTGCCCATGGGCTTGGGGTGAGGAAGTCTTCTCGAATTTGTGTTATGTTTGGATACTGTTGCAAATATACTAAAAAACACTGAATTGTTCACTTTAACATGGATAAAATGGTGAATTTTATTTTGTGTAGATTTTATCTCAAACAACAAGTCAGTTATTTAATAAATGGTTTTGTAATGTTAGGGACCGAGAGGCTCATTGAGCAGATGCCCCCCCTTCTGTGTAAGTGGGGTGGGCGGAGGGATGCACAGGGCGGGGCAGGTCCTTGGCCCTTGGTGGTTTGGGGACAAGGGGTAGGTGTGTGGAGGGCGTGCCTCGAGTGGGCTCGGTGCTGCAGTAGACAGCTCACTGGGACCTCAGGTGCTCACTGGGGCCTCGGGCGGCGTGAACTCGGGGCACATCACTCCTTGGTGGGGGCAGGGCTGTGGCTCAGGCTCCTGGGGGTGCATCCCCTTGCGTCAGGATGGGGCGCTGCTCCCCGGAGTTTGCCGGTTGTGTGACTGGCCGTGAAGGGATCACTTGAGGGGACACAGTCTTCCAGTCACCGATCTTTGTGTCTGATGAGTGGGAGCGTGGCCATGATGAACTTGGGGCCACGGGGAACAGTGTGATCGTCTGTCAGTCTCTGTATGTAGGTGGTTGCTGGAGCCTTGTTGTGTCTGGGCAAAGCAAGGCTGGGCCTTGGAGCATTTTATGGATTTTCAGTCCTTTTGCCTGTCCTCCTGGCCTCTGCTGGTCAGACCCATCCTGCCCTGTATCCTGCCCGTGAGCTCCGTGAAGGCTCTCGCCCCATGTCTGCTCCCCTGGGCTGGTCCTTGACACTCAGCGTGCACTGATTCGTCGGCTGCGTGAACACTGAGTCCGTGGCTGCCTCTGGGCCAGGGGTCGTGTCTCGTGCAGGCTCAGGGCTACGTCCCTGTCTCCAGCGGGAAGAAAGATGGGCCACAACAGGCGGGTCCCCTCGTTGAGGTCATGCTCTTGCCTCTGTCCTGTCTGCCGGCTCCTTCCTTCCTGCCCCAACGGTGCTCCCTGGGGCCTGGCCGTGCAAGCCTCGGGGAGGTTCAGGGGCACGGCAGGGGTGAGCCCCAGTGCCCGGAGCCGTGGCCCGGGAGGCTGGCTGTTCTTGGTGTTCACCTGTCGGGTCTGCTCTGGTGGACGGGCTGCTGGATGTCCCTGCGTCGCCCCTGCCTTGTGGGTGTAGTGGGCCCTCACTGTCTGTGGCCGCTCCCACGACCTGCAGGTCACTGGCTCCTCTCCCGAGTGTGGCAGTGGGGCCACGTGGCATGCCAGCACTGCCCTAACTGTCCTCTTGGTTGTCCAGGCTCCTTTTCTCCTTCAGGAATTTCAGAAAACTAGCAAAGTATTTGTAATTACACCAGACCTTTATTTTTCTACACTATCTATTCAGACACTTCCAAACTTGGAACCGTATTGTCCGGTCTGGGGAATAAAGCTGAATGCCCACCACCACCCCATTCCCGCCCTTCTGCCGGCACTCTTGGTTCAAACCCCCCTCGGATGCACACGTTGGAAGGTGATGTGCAGGGCGCACCCAGAAGACGGGAGAGGTGGTGCCCACAGTGTGTCGGGGAGTCTTCGTGTCCTCGCCCCACAGTCCTGTGCTGGCACGTTCTGGAGGCCGGGTCTGAAGCTGGCTGTGTCCCACGTGCCTCTGGGCCCCAGGGAACGCGATGTAGGAGGTCGTCCGGGTGTGTCTGGAGCCCCCACGCCAGCCTCCACTGCCACAGTGGGAGAGCTGGGAGCCCTTCTGCCCAGGCGCCTGGTCACCCGCAGAGGCGTGGTTCCGTGGCAGCGGCCTCCGCACGCGGAGCCTGCCCGGCACCTCTTCTGCCATGGAGCAGAGCCATGCTCCCGCAGTCCCGACAAGCGCTAGCCCTTCCTTCTAAAGGTCATTTCTGTCTTAGTCAGTTGTTAAAGTTCAAGAGGAAATAAACTGCTCGGAGCTGGCATTTCTCAAGTGTCAGCTCTCCAGGCCCCCGAGCCTGGGCTGAGCAGGAAGTGGGTTAATAAGTGAGCTGCTGTGTCGGCACGGTGATGGCTGAGCAGATGCTTCTCCTGTCGCAGCTTCACTAAAAAAATCGTAAAACAGAAACTAATGATTTTTTAAAATCTCATTTTCTCCTTTCATTTCTGTTGTTCAGCAGGGGAAATGCTTTAGAGATGTTTATTAGTGGGGTGCCAGGCCTTAGAGAGCTTGTCAGCCACGGGCACGTGGAGGGAGCGCTCCTCCCCAGCGTGCCCGCACGTGGCCCCCATGTCCTGCCTCCCTGATGGGGGCTCCTCCCCGGGGTGGGGGGGACAGCGGCTCTCCAGGAGGGGGTCAGCATCAGCGTCCCCACAGAGGGGCCACACCTAACCGGGTATTGACTCGTGCTTTGGGTCGAGGACAGCAGAATCGACGGGAAAGTAAACAGGCAGGACGGGCTTTAGTAATCAGGCACCGCCAGGTGGCTGGAAGGACGCTGCTGGAGCGCTGGTGCTGGTCGCCGGCTGTGCCGTGTGAGGCCGCAGCTCTGCCCGCGCAACCGCGGCTGTCCATCGATCCTCGGCATGTCGGGTGCCTCAGCCGTGGAGCTGCTAGTGGGCTGTTGGCTGACGCCAGAGAGAGATGTGGGGGCGATTCTGCCGGCTCATCTGCCACCACCTCTCCTGCCTTGACGCCTCCCGCCTCGGCCGGGCCTCTGTTGGCCTCCTGCCCTCCCTTGTAAACTTAGGAGAGGCTGGGTGGGAGCCCCTTCTAGGGTTTTTACACACCCCCGGCCCCCAGCTTCAGTCTGTGGGGCAGACGGAGTCACTGGGAAGGCGGGAGGACACCCAGGTCTGCTCCTCCGCAGGGCCCAGTGCCCATGCAGCCCGACTTCAGAGGTGCCCCGGACAGATCTCAGTGTTCGCTGTCACATGGGGCGTGGTGGCCGTGGCTTCAGACTGGAGCTGCTCTCGCCCTTTGCAGATGAGAGAATCTGGGGGTCTCACAGGAAGGTGTGGACGTGAGCGAGCAGGTGGCAGTCGTGGGGGGATGGCGTGAGTCTTTGGAAAGGAGCGAGCGCCGCATGCACGTGACCCTGGGCCGTCCAGGCCGGCATGTGTGCCTGTGGCCATCAGCAGGCTGGTGGGGAGCTCCTTGGGGCAGGGGTCTGTCTGCCTCCACTCCTCACGCCTTTCCAAACCTTAAATCCGGCACTTGTGGTAGAGGGCAGGGACTGGTAACCGGTGTCTGCAGGGAGCCAGCTAGTCAATGGCTTTTGCCCTTTTTGGCCACAGAATCTGTTATATGAAAACGGCCACAGATGCCACATGAATGACCAGGTGTGGCTGTATTCCAGCCACATTTTATTTTCCAAAAGCAGGCGGTGGACAGTCAGCCGCGCGTGGGTGGAAGAGCGGGAACGTGGCACCTTTGGCTGGGCTCCCCGCCTGGCCCTACTCCCTGCTCCTTGTGTGACTCCCTGTGTTCTGACCCTGGGCTGTGCACACACCCTCAACCTCAGGGATGTGGTCGGCAGCACCAGAGTGTGTGGCTGTGATCCCGGAGGACTTGAGGGTCCTCACCTGCTGCGTCTCGGTGGCCTGGGGCGGGTGTTGAGCTCATTCTGCCGTGTGCCGGGCACGCAGAGCTCGCCGCACGTGGACTCCCCGCGCCTGTGATTTGGAGGCAGCCCCACCTGTTTGTGTGCAGCTGGGAACGGATCAGCTACATCAGATTATTCCTCGTGGTGGGATTGAATCGCAAGCACAAGGTGATTGTCCTTCTCCCATCCCAAGGTCGTCGGGAGTGTGTACGGCGTGGACCTGGTCATCCGGCTTGAGACGCTGGGGCAGCAGGCTCATCCGAGGCGGCGCTGGGGCACGTGGTCGGGGGCCGGGGTGCGGATGCCTGGCTTGCCCCGCCTGCCCCTCCTTTGAGCGGGGTTTTCGCATTTCTCCTTCTCTGGTTTTGTTTCGTTGTTTGGGTTTCCATTTTTATTTTTCAGAGAAATGTGTAATGACACTGGGAGACATTTAGGATGGGAATCAGATGGCATGCATGAGGACAGCTGCGTGCCACCCGGCCCAGGCGTCGAGGGGTGCTGGGGTGAGGCTCACTGCTCCCTTGCCAAGGCAGCCCCTCCAGTGAGTCTGAGCAGGACCCACCGAGGAGGCGCCGCCCGCCTCTGCCCTCTTCTCCCTTCCCCCTGCACGTGGTGCACGTCGTGCCACAGCTAGCACGTGGCCAGACTGATGGAGCCTGTGGTCGCACTGCTGTCCCCAAGACCTGCCCTCACTGTGCTGGGCAAGGCTGGCCCCACCGTGAGAGGGCGCCCCCGTGCACGTTCCCTCACCAGGGGGCTGGGGGCCCTGTCCTCTGACTGCTGTGGGTCAGCACCAGGACCAGGCGTGCAGGGGTGTCCTCTTCTCACACAGCCCGTTGCATGCCGGGCAGCCTGTCTGACTTCTGTGGAGACCCCGGCTGCTGACCTCTTCTGCTTTCACCTCTGTTCCATGTGCAGCTTTGGAAAGCATATTCTGGTGCAAGTCTCAGCCAGGAGTCTTTCAAGGAGATCTTGGCCAGCACTGGACGAGGCTGCACCATGGCTTCTCCACCCCAGCTGAGCGCCCCCCCCCCACTCCCCGTGAAGGCAGGGGCACGGCAGGGGAGTTCACACTTGCCTTGCACTTTGTATCTGTGTCTCCTTAGATTCCCTGTTGCCCGTTAGGCACAGCAGGACAGAGATCGGTGGCTTCCCTTTTACTGGGGAGGAAATGGAAGGTCAGGCTTGCTGGGAGCACCCGAGCACTCAGATGCTGAGTGGGCTCCCACTGGCTTTCTTGGAGCTCTCTAGCCAGGGGAATCCAGGCCATGGTTAGCGTCCCGCTCTCGCCAGTGCCCTGGGATTGGCCGTGGGCTGTGTGTGTTGAAAGCTTCCAGGCAGGCGTGCCTGGCCACTGTGGTGGCCAGAGCCTCACTTGGCAGGGAATTTGTGAGTAGAAGCCTGCCCATGGCACAGGGCTGCCTCTGGGACAGCGTTTCTGCGTGCCCGCCTTCCCAAGCTGCCGCGTTTCCCAGGAACATAGCTGGGCACGTGTTTTTTGTGGCTGCAGGATGTGTGCGCCATGCTGGGGAAGCTGTCCCGTTGAACGGTTTGCCGGGGTTACTCATGAAGGCGTTCCATTTCAGAGTGTGTGCGGTGTGCACTGCTGGTAGATTCCTCCAGAGTTGGGCAGGGCACGCTCTCCTCAGCCTGGCCTTGAGCAGGGTCCTCCCGTGCCCCCCGCCCTCCCCTCCTATTGGCCAAGTCTCCCAAAACCCATCTGTGTCCCTCTGGTTTCCACTCACGGAAGCCCTTGCTGCACGCTTGCCTGAGTCACCCTTTCCGGAGGCCCGGATATCCGTTCTCCTCTCATCTTGGCTGGTCCGGGAGCCCCGAGCCGTCAGTGAACTCCAGGGGCCAGACTGGGGATGGAGGCTTGCCGTCCTTTGGAACTGTAAGGTGAGCATTTGATGACCTCACGCTTGCGTTCGAGTGTGGAGTGGTGAGTAAATGCCTCCCCAGCCTGGTGGGACGAGTTGGGAATGGAGGCACTAAGCAGATGAACACATGTGAGTACAGAAAGCATGACATGAACACAAACGATGAAGACTTGAAGATGGCGGGAGGGAAGCTGGTGATCTGACGGGTGTCACATCGAGGCTGTGAGATGGTCACGGGAGGTGGGAGGGTGTTCCAGGCCGTGTGCCTGCCGTGCACCGCAACCCAGGTGGTGGAGGCTGGGGGACTGGTAGGAGTGGGAAGGGGCTGAGGCATGGAGCCCCTGTCAACCCACTTAGTGTGTGACCTCGTGCTTGTCTGTGTTGTGTTGAAATGTGCTGATCCCACTCCCCTGCCCCACGCCACTGCCCCGGCCCGGCTACACCTTCCAGAAGGAAACCCGAAGTCCACAGGGGAATCCTTGTCACACAGGACCGGGCAGCCAGCGGGGCAGCCGCTCTGGCTGGAGGTTGACCCTCATCAAGCAGCCTTCCACCTGGGGATGACTCTGAGAGTCATTCCCTGTCCCTAAGACCACCTGAAGCCTGCACGGCCCCTCAGTCCTGAAGGCCAGCTGCCCCACCCCCTTCTCTGTGCCTGGGCCCCCAGTCACTCCTCACCCAGGTAGTGGGGTCTCCCCCGGCCTTTGCCCCTGCGCTGCCCCCTTGCTGTGCTCCGGGTTGGCTGGAGTTTGGCCCCTTCAGGGCTCTGTGCACCTTGCCCTGTCCCTTGGGTTCCTTCTGGCTGGTTGTCCTCCTGCCCTGTCTTTGGCCCCAGGGCATCCTGGCAGCCCTGAGCCATCCAGCTGCTGGTGATCCAGTGTCAGCTGAGAGTCTGGCCGTGTCCTCCAAGCCTGGTGTCACACAGGGTGGCTGTCCTGTGCCCAGGAACAGCACGTGACCTGCACGCCGGTTATACCTCCCTGTGTTGGATCAGCCAGCTCTACCTGCTGTCCACTCGTTGGCCCTTAGCCCTGCCCTGTCCTTTTACGGCTCGTCCCTTCCTTCTGCTGGACACACAGACTTCTAGAATGTTCAGCTTCTCAACATTCCCCGCTGAGCCTCGATGGAACCAAGAGCTTGGCAGCCATGTTTTTGTGGTGTGGGCAGCTGCCGCCAGGCCCTGTGCTGTCTGGGGCTGGACCTGTGTTTCCATCCATCCTGACTCAGCCTGGGAGCCCGAATACCTAGACAGGAAGTGGGGTCACCTGCTTGACGGTGGTTTGGCCTGGGCAGTAGCCCTTGGGGTGCACAGGGCCTCATGTGAGTGAGTGAGTGAGTGAGTGAGTGAGTCACTTGGGGCCAGAATTCCCTGTCTGTTAAATGGGAGAAGTTAGTGCTTTGATCTACATTCTGAGAGCCCTAAGGATTATGCTTTAGGGATTTTGCAAAAAAGCATGAATAAAGTTTTGTGAATGGTTTTTTAGTTTTGCACAAAAGTGTACTTGCTAGAAATCAGTGTTCTATTTATCCTGTCCCCTGTTGGAGACCCCGTGGCTTAGCTTGTGCTGTGCAGTTACTGCTCTTGGGCAGCAGTCAGCAGCGGCCAGCACAGTCCCGCGCTTACGCGCCAACACCTTGTCCAAGTGCACTGGCTAAAGGTTTACTCGGCTCACGGTTGTTGTTTTGGGTTCGAGTGTGGCAATGGCTGTCGGCGTTTGCGTGCTCCGTGTTTATGAGCCAGACAAGACTTGGCACGAGGCCCTGGCCCCACACCAGGCACAGAGCTCTGGGGGATGACTGTCCTTCCTGCATGGACAGCACCGCCCTGTCCGGGTCCTTCCCAGAGTGGTGGCCGGTCCTTGGGCCTTCTGCAGCACGGTGGGGGGTGGCCGATGCTCTTCCCTGGGAGAACACAGACAGCGGGGGAGGGGTGCTGCAGAGGTCTTGCAGGGCCAGAGCCTGCATCTGCCGTATCTCCAAGAAGGTCATTAAAATGTCTCCTGCCGCTTCAGAGTGAGCTGTGTCCTCTGTTCCTTGAAGGTGGGTGCTCTCAGGCAGGGGCCTCTCTGAGGAGGAGGACGTTCGGGGCCGCAGTACAAAGATGCTTCTCCGAAGTGCAGACCTCGTCTCCTTCAGCCAGCGCCAGCTCAAAAAGGCCTTGATCGATAGGCATGCGGACTGTCCTTCAAGCACTGAGCACTTCGTTTTGAACTCCCAGAGGCCTGTGGAAATGCCAGTGACCCCAAAGTTCAGCTTACGCTTGAAACTAGCGGTTTAATGTTTTATGAGTTTTCTCGTTGCTTCCCAAGAATGGCTGAGGTTCACCGGAGAACACATGGCAATGCGAAGAGTTGGCTGTCCGGGCGCTGGTGTCGTGGGTCAGGGCCCTGGGCTCGGCGCGCACGTGGGGTCCCTTTCTGCCCCTCGGCATGTGGGGGCGGGGGCAGGGCCACCCGCTGGCTGGTGGTTTGAACAACTCCTTTGGGACACTTTGGCCTGGGTTCGTGGAAACGTCAGAAAACCGTGCTCCTGTGGGAGACCAGGCCTTCTTGGTTCCTGAGGGCCTCGCTGTTCCTTGCCCTCTGTCGTGTGAGGCCCGGATCCCGCCACGGGGCCGGCCCCCTGAGTGTGCCGCCAGCCGTTACTCTGTCTCTGTGGAGTTGTACGCACAAGTGAGCCCCTCCTGACTCCTCATTCCCGGCCTGTGCCTTACTTTCCTTTGCAGCTGGGTGGGCATCTAAATGGGGAGGTGGTCTGCACTTCCTGACTGCCATTTGCTCATCTGCTCTAACACCATTTGCCCTGAGACCCTCCTTGCCCACATTGGGGTTCCTCTCCCCTGCTCCTTCCCCGTGTGATAGAGCCGTGCCCTTGGCCCCCGCGCCCTGCCCTGCATGCCTCCTCCTGGAAGTCCCCTCGCGTGCCAGTCATGCCTGTGTGTGTTTGCTTCTCGACCGTCCTGTGCCCATGGCAGTGACTGAGTTGCGTGGTTGGACCCTAGTCCCCTCCCCACTCTCTGCTTTGCGGCGGGGGCGCTGGCAGGAGGCTACACCATCCGGGCCCCCACTGAGGTCTGACTCGCCAGTCAGTGGTGCTCGCAGCCCCAGGAACCGAGCTGTTTCCTGTGGCGGCTGCTCCGTGATGTCAGGGCTCTCTCTTTCTGTCTCGGCTGTGACTTGTCACAATGTCTCAGTTCATGTGAGCCATGTGGTTTCTGCGCCCCGTCGGCCTGCAGCCTCACAAGGTCGCGCCCATGCTTCTCGTTCCCTGGGTTTGTGCAGGGCCGCGGAATTGTCGCTGTGGCCCATCCCCGCTGGGCGAGCGGCCGAGTGCGTCTGGCTGCTGGTGGTGCTGGGGAAGCCTGGATGGAGCGTTTGGTGGTGCTCCCTGTGGTGCCCTGGGGGGGGGTTTACCTGCAGTTTTGTCTTTTGAACGGTTGGGCACAGACCGGGTGTCAGGCCTTGGGGCACAGGGCCAACAGCCCTGAGGATGGAGCTCATCCCACGGCGGTGGGCAGGGCTGCCCACCCTGTGCAGGGTCATGCGTCCTCTGGCGTTTTTCTTGCCCTTCCTCGTTTCCTGGAGAGCATTATACCACTGGGAGAAGCAGGTGTTCTTTCTTTTTTTTTTTTTTTTAAAGATTTTATTTATTTATTTGACAGAGATAGAGACAGCCAGCGAGAGAGGGAACACAGCAGGGGGAGTGGGAGAGGAAGAAGCAGGCTCATAGCAGAGGAGCCTGATGTGGGACTCGATCCCGGTACGCCGGGATCACACCCTGAGCCGAAGGCAGACGCTTTAACGACTGCGCTACCCAGGCGCCCCAGCAGGTGTTCTTTCTAACTGGGCCTGAGGGCTTTGCTAACCTGAGCTCAGCCCCAAAGCCCTGAAAGGCCCAGTCCCCGCCAGACGCACGGGGGCGCTGCCTCTGAGTTGACATACTTGTTTCTGTGATGTTTCAGGACTGGGCTGTGGGCTTCGGTCAGACACCGGGGGTCTGAGGCCCAGTGATGCTTTAAGGGCCTGCACGGTGAGCTGGCAGCCAGGAGACGAGGATACAGGTGTCCTGTGTCCCGGCTTGCCCCCCGCTGCCACCTGCTCTTGGGGGGGGGTGGTCTCCCGTCTGACCCCCACATGGCTAAGAGGGCATCGTGTTCCCACATGGCGGGGCTGGGGGCTTGGCAGACTCCCCCAAGGCTGTCCCCAGCGAGCCGGTGCTCAGGACAGCCTCTGAGTAGCTCGGTCGGACGGTGTGCTGGCTGTGGTCTTGCCTTGCCGTGCATGAGCGAGGGAATGGGGCCTTTCTCATTCAGTCGCCCGTGTCGGAGCACAGATTCCAAGCCATTGTGAGCTGCTCACCTGAGCTCAGTGGTTCTGGGGTCGATGGACCAGTGCTTGATTCTCAGGCTGGCCTGTGGAGAGTTTAGATGGAATGAGAACTCAAAGTAGTCTCTTAACAGTTCTGTTCAGGTGAACATGGGTGCCTGTTTTTATGTGTCTGGTCGTGGAGCACCTGGAGGGGGCAGGTGTGGTCGGTCGGCGGTGCAGCTGGGTCACACCTCAGCGTGAGACTCTGGGATGGCCGGAAGGAAGGGAGAGCAAGGGGCCCAGCCCGTTGTCCGTTCTCTCAGTGTGATCACCTGTCCTGAATTAAATAACAAAGCCCCATGCTCAGGTGTGGGAGAGAAGCGAGCGCTGTCCGCCGTCCCCGCAGACGAAGGTTTTCTCCAAGTCGGGCAGTCAAAGCCGAAAGGATGCGGTCACAGGCCAGGTGTGGCTGAGCCTGTAGGCGCCCTCCGCGGCCCCCAGCCCAAGCGGCGACGCGGTCCCGTGTCCCCCGCACCACCTCTGGGAGCGCACCACAGTCCCTGACAGCACAGTCTGAGTGATACTCTGCTTCCCCGGACTTTTGGGATTGTAAGGATTTCCTTCAGAAAGAGGTGCTTTCCCCACCCTGAGGGGTTAACTCCTCACTGAGGGTCCTTTCCCGGGACACCGCCCCTTGCGGCCCCTCTCTGCAGAGCTCCCTTCCCTGGGGGTTTCCCTGGTCATCATCCCGTCCATCGGGCCCTGGGGTCGGCCACTCTGGGTGTAGAATCATGAGGCCGCGTGTTCTCGGGAGCCTGGGACGACTCCTGCTAGTGCTGGGCCCTGGCTGCCCTTGGCTGTTGAGGAGCACGTCGGAAGCAGAGGGCAGCCCCAGGCAGGACTGAGAGACTAAGGGCATTTCGGGGGAAAGAGAGGCAAAGACCAGGCTCTGAAGGTGAGTCACAGCCATGCCAGGGAGTCGGGTGTTAGCCCGTGGGTGGTCAGGAGTGCGGGGTCCTGACCCGGTCCTCCCACAGTCGCCTGCCGTCTGAAGGACAGACCTGGGGGGGGGGGGCTGGCCCAAGGGAGACTTAAGGAAGGTGGGCGTGCTGGGGGTGTGGCCTCTCATGAGCAGCCACCGCGGGGTGCCCTGGCCCACCGGGGTGTCAGAGCCCCTGCTGGCGGCCCGCCGGGCAGCGCGGTGGGAGCGGGCCCTAGCTCGGGGCGGTGGGGCCTCCCCCACACCAACTGCACATCTGGCTGCTGTGATCCGGATGGAAGTGCTTGCTGGTAATTTAGCTCATTCAGAAGTGCTTTCTCCCAAAGCGCCGTGTTGCTGACAATTTTTCCCATTGTGCGTGGGGTTGAGCTCCCCCTCCCCCCGCCGCCTGCCGTGTTCTGGGATCACCCTGGGTGTCTCTTTGAAATCCAGAAACTCCTGAAAAGCTCTAAGTAGCTATTCACCAGTGAGGAAATGGCAGCGTGCCGCTTGCACGTGCGGCTCTATTTTGGGACTGGCGTGACGAGCGTGTCCTGGTTCTGGGGGGCCCGTGGCTGGGCTGGCGTCCTGTGGGCCAGGTCTCACTGCTCTGCCCTTTGGACTTTCTTGTGCAGCGCCCGCGTGCTGGAGAAGGCCCGGCAGCAGCTCCAGGAGGAGGTCCGGCAGGTCAGCAGCCAGCTGCTGGAGGAGAGGAAGAAGCGGGAGATGCAGGAGGCCCTGGCGCGGAGACTGCAGAAGCGGGTCCTGCTGCTGACCAAGGTACGGGGCATGGCAGGGGTGCCCGGGCTGACCCCACTTGGGGTGCCTGCCGTCCCGGCCAGCAGCCGTCAGCCCATCCCTGCCACGTCCAGCCGGAGTGTCTGGTACCCCGGGAACCCATGGTTGTCAGGATCGCTACCCGATGAAGGGCACTTCTAACCACGGTGGTTTATGTGGTTGACCAGGCAGGCTTGTGTGGAGCTGCCTCGTGTCCCCCCACAGAAGAGCGTCCGCTTCCCTGCATCAAAAGCGGGGCGTCCTGGGGGCTTTCTTAGCCTGTGCTCTTATCCTGGGATGTTTGTGGGGTTCTTAAATCACAACAAAGACTTCCCCAAACTCTGGTGGTCCCTTTGGGGCTCAGGGGGCTGACCCGGGCTCCCTCTCTCAGGCAGGGTCCGCCCTGCCCTAGGTTGTGGGCGAGGGCAGCCTTCCCTTCCTTCAGTGACCTATGAGCGCAGGGTGAGTGGTGGTGGGTCTGTGGCCCATGGTTTGGAATGAGAACTGTCTCTGGGTGCAGATGCCCTGGGTGGAATGTTCTTGTTCCCAGCCTCCTGGGTGGGGCCAGGCTCTCTCTAATCGTCCTGGGCCTGAAGAGTTTCCGATGTCTGGCTCAACAGTCTGCTAGAGCAAGAATTAAGGTTTTGTGTGTGAGCGTGTTACTTAAACGTTCCCTTGAGTGCTGAAGTTTCAGGCGACAGGGAAGAGGGAGCCTGAATCTGTCTCTAAATGCTCTCCAGGCACGAGTGTGGGGTGTCCAGCTTGCTGGGCAAAGACTCCTCCCGTCTGCCCCGAACCCGACCCTGCGTGGGCCGAGTGGGCCCATCCTGGGGAGCGACGGTCCACCTGGGGGATGCTAGGACCTGTGCCTCATGCTCTTGGCCTCTGGGACCTCCTGCTTACGAAGCTTTGAGGGGACAAGTCCTGTTTCAGCTACGAAAAGCCCCCCGTTTCATGCCTTCTCCAGCACACTCCTTGCCGTGCCGTGTTGTCGCTTAAGAGCCGTGGCATCACTCAGGGCCCTGGGTTCAGGGGCTTCCCGGGTCATGCTAGGCCGACCTCTGCACACAGGCCCCTGGGGCTGCCCCTGCCCTCCTGGCTCTGCAGGTGGTCCCTGCGGGGGACTCATGCAAAATCCCCTCATGTGCCACCCCCAGGACCTTGGCTGCCTTCTGGCAAAGACGAGGACACGGTCCTTTTGCCTGGGTGCTCGTGGTCGGTGACGGTCAGGGTATGGAGCCGCCCTCTTGTGCCCCCACTTCTTCCTCCCTTCCTTCCCCAGTGTGTACTGCATGCCACCAGCTCGTCTCTGTGCCTCCGCGGGGTCATGGCCTTTCTAGTGCTTACAGTCTAGCGGGGTGGGCAGGAGCAACACACATATTTGCCAATTGTAACGGAATTTTTTTTTTTTTTTTAAGATTTTTATTTTATTTTGGAGAAAGAATGCGTGTGTGCATGGGGGGAGGGGCAGAGGGAGAGGATCCCAAGCAGAATCCCCACTAAGCACGGAGTCCGACACGAGGCCCTGTCTCAAGACTCTGAGATCATGACCCGAGCTGAAATCAGGAGCCGACCACCCAACCGACGGAACCACCGGGCGCCTCATATGACGGAACTTGGGTTGGAGCTGAAGCCATCCATGGTAGAGCTGGGGCCTGAGGGCTCGGTTTGTGGAAGTCGTGTGCAGGATTTGGGGAAATGGACATGGAGGCGCTGCCAGTGCTGCTGGCATCGGTCCAGACCGTGGGGGGCAGAGGGAACAAGAGGTGGACGGCACGCCTGCTTGGAGGGCATGTCCATGGCTTGGGTGGAGTGGTGCATGTGCCTGGGGCGTGGGACGTCTGGACCTAATGTTCTACAAGTGGGGGCAAGGCCAGGCTGCAGTCCCTGACGTGGGAAGCTCAGGCTTTCCTGCGGAGAGAGCAGGGGACCTTCCTCTGTGACCTTGGAGAAGGTGCTCAGTCCCTCTGGGTCCCCGTTTTGCCGTCCACAGAGCAAGCAGGGGTGCGGTGTGCTGAAGCAGCCTCATGGGCCAGTCTGACTGGCTCCCGTGTGGACAGTGCTCGCGAGGCCTGTGAAGACCACAGAAGGAGGAAACAGGATGAGGTCCCCGAGGGATTGAAGCCTGGGACCAGCACACCATCCGGCAAGCCCACCTGGGACATGTCCCCGCAGGAAACGGGAATCAGCGTGTGGAACAGGTGTGTGCTCCCCCACGTTCACGCAGCATCGCTCACAGCAGCCTGGGTGCCCGGGCGGAGAAGACGCGGTGCACAACGGCATGTCACTCAGCTACGAAGAAGAAGGAAATCCTGCCATTTGTGACGACGTGGGTGGACCTGGAGGGCACGGTGCCAAGTGAAAAAACTCAGAGAAGTACAAATACTGCATGATCTCACATGTGCGATCTGAAAACACTGAACTCATGCATACTGGATCGGTGTTCGCCAGGGCAGGGGCTGGGGGTGAATGCGGTCAGAAGGGACAGACTTCCACTCGTAAGATACGTCATAGAAGGAAAAATACAAGCCACAGATGTGTTGCGTGCCCCCTCTTCATGGGAGGCTCTGGGGCACCCTGTGCCGTGGGGGATGCAGCTCCCCTTCCTGGCCCTTGCACCCCCCGATGTGTGTGGTGGCATCAGAGCTGCAGGTCTGCTTAGAAGCGGGGTGATGGGCTCGACGGCTGTGCACGCCAGCCCTGGGTGTGCAGCCCTCTTAGGGAAAAGAAGCTTTGGGAGGGTCTGTCGAGGGCGTCTGGGATGAGGCTCGTTAGCCAGGTTGATGGGCACACTGGTAGAAGGCTTTCCCGGTGGCGGGGGTGTATGTGACTCACTTTACCTTCCTCCAGGTCATAGTGAATGGTGGGCCACCGGTGGCCTGAGCCGCAGGACACAGTGGCGGCCCCTCGTGTGTGGAGCCCGTGCGTGGGCAGTGGGCAGCCCCGTCTGGCCCCTGTCCCCATCACACATGGGCGTGTTCCCCGCTTAGACCGGCAGTGGGGGCCACAGTACTCTGTGTCCCGTGTGGATGTGCTCACACTCACTGGGCTGTGTCTCTGTTCCTCATGCATCTGGAAAGCGCCTGCTCTGTCCCCCACAGGGCAGCCCTGTACTCCAGTCTCCGGTGGCACCTTGGCCACAGGGTGGTGTGGCTGGTCCAGGAGTCTTAGTGGGGAGCCCGTGACTGCCGCCGTGTGCTTGCCCGTGGGCGAGTGGAGCTCCATCTTCAGGGCTGTCTGCCCGGCCTCGCGGTGAGCTCTCACGGCTGGATTTGTAGGCGGCCCGGGGCTTCTGGGGCCATACTCCCTGCGAGGTCCGTCCTGGTTAGTGTCCAGCTGGGGACAGCGCCCTGTCCGCTCCTGGTGACTGCTGTCCTCATGGGACATGGTGATGGGGTCTTATTTGCCTTCAAACAATTATCGTTTTTGCTTTCTTTCTTTCTTTTTTTTTTTTTTAAGATTTTATTTATTTATTCGACAGAGACAGAGACAGCCAGCGAGAGAGGGAACACAAGCAGGGGGAGTGGGAGAGGAAGAAGCAGGCTCACAGCGGAGGAGCCTGATGTGGGGCTCGATTCCATAACGCTGGGATCACGCCCTGAGCCGAAGGCAGACGCTTAACGACTGCACCACCCAGGCGCCCCTGTTTTTGCTTTTAATGAACTTTATTTTCTACAACAGTCTGAGAGTTATAGCAAAGCGGCGAGGATAGCTCAGAGTCCTCACACAGTCTGCTGTGCTCCGTCTCCCTGGTACTACTCCTCACTTCAGCATGGCGCGGTCGTTACTGTTCATGAACCAGGCCTGACCGGCGTCACTAACTGAGGTCCGTACTTTCCTCCTGTTCGCTTAGTTTCCCCTCAGCCCTTGCTCTGTCCTGGGATCCCGCGGGACTGTGCGGTCACCTCTCCTTGGCTCCTTGGGCTGTACCGGCTCCCCCGACTCCTTGCCTTGGATGACTCCAGTACCTCAGAGTGTGGCCCGGCCATCCCGTAGCAGGTGCCTCGGCGGACACCTTGCCTGTAGCAGGCACCTCGGCGGGTGTGCGTCTGAGGCTTTCGTCCTTCTCACCTGGAGGAGGGGCACCAGCCATCGACGTGACTTGGCCGTGTGGACACAGACTTGGCTCCTGTGCTGAGCTGTGTCTGCCAGGTCTGTCCATCTACATGGTGGACTTCAGAAGAAAGTCACATGCGTGGCCACGCCTTGGGAGAGGGGGGTTATGCCCCTCCCTGAGGGCAGCAGCTCCTGTTCCAAATTCTTCTGCGTGAGATTCAGCTCTCTTTCCCATTTAGTCATTGATTCAGTCGCGTCCTTATAACAGATGGGTCATGAATGTTGACTTTAGGTTTTGGTTTTGATTCAGTGCTACTTGACTTCATTGCTTTGGCCACTGGGAGCTCTTTCAGTTAAGCCTCGGTGTGGGGGCTGAGCACATCGTCCTTCCTTGCCGTCTGCTGCGGCAAGGTCCCTGGGCTCATCCCGAGCGTATCCTGCCCAGCCCGGGCACCAGCCGCAGCACCAGGACCCCACTCGCTTCCCGGCAGAATGGGGTCAGGATCCGCGCGTGGGCGTGGGTGTGCTGGTTCTTCCTGGTCCCGTCGGCTCACAGAGCCAGAAGTGCGTGTGCGTGTGTGTGTGTGCACGTGTGCATATCCATAAACACTTCCCTGGGCCTTTTCCTGAGTTCCCGTAAGCCACACATGTTCACACGGACGTGTCCACCTCCAGCCCATACCACGTGGGTCAGCCAGCTCCCCCAACCCTGACTGCTGCCGTCCACCACCCCTCACCCAGCCGTTCCATGCAGTTGTTAGCCCCGGGTGATGACTCTTTGTATTTTTAGCATTTTGGTTTTAAATCATTACAGATGACAGGAAGACGCTAGGGTAGCACAGAGGGTTCCTCACACCCTTCACCGTTTCCTCAGTGCTTCTGCTTTATGTTACTGTGGTACCACGAGTGGGTACTGGCACACGTGTGTGTATTTCTGTCTTATTGTCACATGTGGATTGGTGTCGCTGCCGGCGGCAGGGTGCCACGTGACCTCACGCACACTCAGCCACCCCCACCTCACCTGCCCCACAATGGCCCTGACACGGCGGCCACTCCTCTGTTTTCTGTCCCTAAAGTGTTGTCCTTTGAAGAGCGTGGTCAGTGTGGGATCGTCCTGCGTGTGGCCTTTGGCTTCTCCACTCAGCGGACTGCCCCGATCTGCCCAGACCGTGCTCCCTCTTTGCTGTTGAGCAGGACTCCGCAGAGTGGGTGCGCCATGGACGTATGATCGGGTGCCGCTCGGAGGGCGTTTTTGTGGTTTCCAGGTTTTGCTGTTACGAATACTGCTGCTAACAACGGTGCCCAGGTTTTGGGTGGCTGTGAGTTTGCTTTCCTCTGGGCCCGATGTGGAGCCCTGCATCCGTGGCCCCTGGGAGCTGGGGACAGGCTGCTCCTCGCTGGCCTGGAGGTGGTGGCCAGATGGTGTTTCTGGGGCTGCTGCTCCAGGCTGGTCTCCACGTGTGGGTGTGGGGACGTAGGTAAGCACAGTTCTTCCTTACGCAAAGCCTGCGTGCACCAGTTTTCTGTTGCTGCTCTGGTGGTACCATGGCTGTGGCAGTGAATGTGGCACAAGTGTGTCATCTCACAGTTCTGGGCAGGCCCGGCTGCTTCCTGGACCCCAGGTCCCCCCAGACCGCAGCAGGGTGCCACCTCTAGCCTGCGGGGCTTTGGTGCGGAGGCTGTCGGGGAGAGTTTGCGCCCAGGTTCGCCGGGCCTGTTGTGGAATTCAGTTCTGTGGTTGTAGGACCAGGGGTCCCGCCCATGCCGGCTGTCCTTGCTGCTGGCACCTGCTCACATTCTTTCTCACGCTTTCTCTGTGGCCCCTCCAGCCGCAGGGGTCGAGGCCACACTGCACTTCTCTGCGGCTTCCTTTTCTGCCTTCGCTGGCGAAGCTCTCTGCTTCTCCAAGCTTTCGTGATTTGGTCAGCCCAGCAGCCTAATCCTCTGGTTTCAGGGTCCCTGACTTCAATTCCATCTGTAGAAATGTCCTTGTCTTGCTGGGTGACCACGTCACATCATGGCCCACCACCTGCGCAGATAAGGATGGGTGGTGCTGTGGACGCCAAGGCTTGGAGACTCAGATGCCTCCATGGCCGGGCAGGCAGCACAGATGTGGGGAGTGGTCCTGCGTGGCGGAATAGGTGGACTGGGGATGGGGGCGTGTGCCACCCCGAAGGGGCAGCCTGGCCCGGCCCCAGCCGCCGTGTGCCGCAGGAACCGTCCGAATCCAGGAGAAGTCAGCACCCCTTACGTGAAGTGTGTCCCTGTGGGAAGATCTGCCCGTTGGCCGTCAGCAAGTATGAGAAGAACCTTCCTGTCAGCACAGTGGCCACGCCGCTCTCCTCCGTATCCTCCGTTTCAGTAGGTGTGCAAGCGAGCACCACACCAGGGGGGCCAGCGACGGCGAGCCCTCTCTGTTGGTCAGGATCACTCGGGTTCCAGCAGACATGCGCCTCCCCTGGGCTAGAATCCCGGTGGGAGATCCCTGTCACACCAGTGCCTCATGGCGGGAACTTGCAGGTGTCCAGTGTGTCCCCCGTGTGCGGACCCCTGGCCCTCCGTGCCCACACTGCACCCCACCTTTGTGAGGTTTTGTCCTGGCTGCCTTCTTGGGTATTTTCTGTCCCACCAGGTGACTGCCCGGGTCCCAAGGCAGGAAATTTCCATCCCCCCTGTCTCAGCAGGTTGGAAGCCGATGGCCCTTCCTGGCCTCATTCCGTCCTCACCATGACCCGCGGCGCTCACGGGCCTCGCTGAGTTTGGGAGAGAGTGGGTATTGATTGCCTGGTGCTGACTGATGGCTTAGACTGACTGTTGCTCGAAGGCACGTTCCCGATGGGTCGATAGCAATCTCCCGCGCAGCCCCGGGTCCGGCTCGCAGGGACCTGTCTCGCCAGCCAGTGGGGTGATGAAGCTGTTCATCAGGCCTGTCTGTGTGCACGGGGGTGCGGCCGGCCTGCCGCGTCCTGCTCCGTGCCAGGTGCACGTCCGCTGGGTGTCCACATTCGTAGTGACCCTGCGAGCTCCGCGGTGTGTCTGTCAGACGCCAGCCGGACCTGCTCCTGTGCAGTTGCTTCCTCCCACGTGGCGCTTCTCGGGCTCCGAGGAGTTGGGGTGCCGGTCTCCCCGTCCTTGCTGAGGAGACAGCCGCCCCCGCCCTCCTCCCTGGGCCCGGGCAGAGCAGTGTGTGCCACGCTCCCGCCCCACCCCACCGCGGCTCTGTGCCGGGCCGGCTTGGGCTCTGGGTGCCTGTGTCCCGTCGAGGGCCCTCTTTGTGTGCTTGACATTTCCATGCACGGCGCTTGGAGCGTGCGGTTTTGTTTTGAGACCTTACTAAGCGGCTCCAGTCTAAGGGTTTAATTGTTACTGATAGCTGAGAGCGTAATCACCTTGGTAAAATACCACGACTATTTTAAGCAATTGAAAATTGGCTTCCAGAACTGGGTGAACACAAACCATTTTCCTATTTGAAATGAGCTATTTCCAGTGTGCCCCTAATATTCCGCAATATGGTTATAGAATTTTGTTATTTATAGAACCTCAGCAGTAAAAGCTAACTTTTTAGCAAGAAATTAAAAAAACAAATGAAAGTAGAAGCTTCCCTTAACTCTTTTTTCTGTATCCTAACTGTTCTCTCTCCCAGATTCCAGGGTGCAGTGGTTTCTGAGAGGAGGACGCAGGTCACGGTGTCTTACTGACCACCTTGGGGATCAGAGCTCATGGTTTGGTAGTGATGATGCCCTACCCTTGAAAGAATGGGGTGGTGGTCCTCCCCACCACCACCAGGGTGGTGGTGGCTTCCTCTGTGTCGGGCATGGCAGGGTGTGGCGTGCTGGCTGGCAGAGGACGTCCCTCACGCTCAGTGTCAGTGGGGCTGCAGGCTGTTTTGCGGACACCTGCCCCTGTGGGTGCCCCTGGGTCTGCACCACAACCTTGTGGCTCTGGCTTCAGTCGTGCTCTGGTGGGCTGCGGGGGTGCCACGCTGTTTCTTGGGTCCACTGGTGCTCGGCAAGGTGGGCCCTCCCCGTGTGGGGATTTAGAGGCTGTTTGCCCTTGTCTCGTGGAGTTCTCTCCATATTCTGACTGCGAATCTCTTGTTGGAGACGTGTACTGCCACATCTCTGGTCTGCGGCTTGCTTCTTCTCAGTTGTGTCTGTTGACTGATAGCAGCTCTTTTTTTATTTTTTATTTTTTAAGATTTTATTTATTTATTTATTTGACAGAGAGAGAGGGGGAGAGAGCATGAGCAGAGGGAGTGGCAGAGGGAGAGGGAGAAGCAGGCTCCTCACTGAGCAGGGATCCCGATGTGGGGCTCGATCCAGGACCCTGGGATCATGACCGGAGCCGAGGGCAGATGCTTCACCGACTGAGCCCCCCAGGCGCCCCCGAGTAGCAGCTGTTAGTGTTAGTACAGACCAGCTTACGGATTCTGTTACCGTTGTGTGGGCGCTTCCCGAGCCTTGGTGACCTCGGTGGACACAGTCTTTGCTGCCAAAGTCATGGAGAGAGTTAGCCTTTCTCTTCTAACTGCTTTATCGGCTCACCTTTTACAGATTGGTGTTTGGGTGTGACAGGCGGTAGGTGTCAGGATCATTTCTCCCAGATGTTAACTGGATTTCCACTGGCGGTCATCTTGCCGCAGGTGCAAACACCGAATCGCTATGTTGTACCCCTAAAACTCACGCTACGTGTCAGTTACCCCTCACTTCACGTTCTCAGAAAGATGATTTTTTTTCTCCGTTGAACATGCGGCTGGCCCGGCACCATCTGTTGAGAGACCAGCCCTTTCCCCTGGAGTGTCCTGGGGCCTTCGCCGCCTGCCACGGGCTGCTCCTGGGCAGTCCAGCTTCTGGGTTCTCTGTTCGCGGCCATCGCCTCTCTTTACTCTGCTACCTTGTCTTCTGTGTTACGGCTTTATGGCGTGTCTGTACCTGGGAGCCAGCCTTCACATCTGTTCTTCTGTGAGATTCTTTGGCTCATTTTGGTTCTTTGCCTATCCTCATACATGTCAGAATCCGTTTGTCCATTTACCTGGAAAACTCTGCTGGACTATGATAAGGATTACAATGAATTTGTAAATCAGCGTGGGAAGACATGACATCTGCCCATTGTCTTCTGAACGAGAACATCACGTTAGATGCATTTTATTAGACACTTTCCCAAGTATTTTCTGTTTCCAGTGCAGTTTTAATGGCCTCTCTGAGGACTCTGACCCCGTGCGTGTGTGTTGCTTGGGTGCGGACATGCGGTCGGGTTTTCGCTGCTGCCCCGTGCGCAGCAGTCTTGGGGAGCAGCTCCGGCAGAGCTGAGCCTGGTGTCTGTGAACGTCGTTCCCGGGCTGGCCTCTTCCTCTCCGGTCCTTGTGCCTTTCCTTTCCTTTTTTCTTTCCCCTCTTCTTGCCGGGACTGCCAGTCGACTGTGGTGTGGAAGTGACACGGGCCATGTCCTTGTGTCACGCAGGTCAGGAAGCTTCAGTACTTGGCCAACGAGGATGACGCGTGCGGTTTGTCTTGTACGTACTGTTTATTGAATTAATGGAATCCCCTATTTGTTTTTTTTTTTTTTTTAAGATGTGTAAGTAATCCCTGTGCCCAAGGTGGGGCTTGAGCTCACAACCCTGAGATCAAGGGCTGCACGCTCCACCGACTGAGCCAGCTGGGTGCCCCATTTGTCATTTTCTAAAACGCCTACCCCATCAATTTTGATGTGGGCTATTTTTATTGTTCTGAGTATTTTCGCATACTCTCTCTGGATTTGTGAAAGCCGGCCTTCAAGCAAGGTGTCCCGTGCTCAGAGCCACAGTGCAGGCAGATGGGATGCTGGGAAGGGGTGGAAAGAACCCATACACACTCTCCTGCTCCTTTGCTGTCTCATCCTACAGATCCTGGTGGAGTGAGTCCTGCGTGCCGGGCTCTGTGCCGGTCACTTTGGGGGCAGAGCTCGTGCACAGGCCTGCGCTCCAAACGGAAGGGCGCCTCCCTCCAGGGGACAGAGTGGACAGTGACGCCGTGGCGACTTTGCTGAGCTCTGGAGTCCATCGGGGGAGGGGAGGGGAGGAGCCCCGGGTGAGCCTCCTGTGCTGGAGCCTGGGCGCCACCTTTGGGTTTCTGTGCACGTTTGTTGAGTAACTGTAGGTCCGTCGGAAGTTGTGGAGACAGCGGGACACCCTCTGCCCTGGAAACATTGCCCATGATTGTAGTGCAGTTTCAAAACCAGGCATTTGGCGTTTGCTGTGTGCGTGTGTGTGCGCACGTGTGTGCGTGTTTGGGGCTGGGTTCTGTGTCGCGCTAGCACGTGTGTCGTTTCACGGAAGCACCACCAGCACAAAGACCTTCCGCCTGCTGTCCCAAAGGCAGAGCCGCCCCGTTGTCCCCTGCTCTGTTTTTCATCTCTGCTGATTTTGGCATTTCAACGATATCATATAAATGGCACGATACAGTATGTGACATTAAAATTTGTATGTTTTTAAACGAATAGACTATTTTTCAGAGCTGTGTTATGTTTGTGGAAGAATGAAGGGGCAAGTACAGACTTCCTGTGCACCTCTTCCCCTGGCTCAGTACTAGTGCCGCTGTGAGCACCCTGCCTCAGCGGGGTGCGTCTGGTGCAGTCCGCGATCCGGCTGCTCCCCGGTCGGTGACTCAGGTCCGTCCTTACCACAGGGCTGCTGTCGGGGTTGTGCGCGTGTGCTTTGACAAGTGCGTGATGTCACGTGTGCACCTCTGCAGGGTCACCTCACAGAACGCTGGCACTGCCCTCATTCCCCTGTGCCCCACACCCCCCCCTTCTCCCCCAGCCCGGGCAGCCCCCGGCTTTCCCTGTCTCCGTCGTGCCTTTTCCAGGATGTCCTGCGGTTGGAACCTGACAGCGTGTAGCCTTTCCAGACGGGCTGCTTTGAGCAGCGATGTGTTTGCAGGTTCCGCTGTGTGTCCTCAGGGCTTGACGGCTCCTTTCTCTTCAGCGCTGGACCTAACAGCGCTCGCTTCACGAGGGGCATCTTGGTGCCTCCAGGTCTCGGCAGTTTTGAAGCTGCCGTACACACTTGTGTGCAGGTTGTTGTGTGCGTGCGCAATTCCGGCGTCCGTGTCTGGATCGCACGGTAAGGGTATGTGTCACTTGGAATGCTTAACACCAGTGCTTCCTCGAGTATCTGTGTCTCCCCCTCCTGCAGCTTTTCACACAGCGTGTTTCCTTCCCTGTTTGTAGACGCTCTTTGGGGTGGGGTGTTGCTGTGTTCCTGATGGGCACATAGGACATGGAGCCCGGGAAGGACTGACCTTGAGGCGGGGGCGCGTGGGTGGGCTCTGGCTCCCCGCCCCCGGCCTCCTGCTGGTGACCTCTGCCCTCCGGCCGCCCTCCTAGGACAGGTGTTGAGTCATTTCACCTCCTAGCGTGTAACTGGGTGTGCCTAAGCCTTCGGGGCACGTGTCTGTTTTCCCGGGTGACTGTGACGGTTAACGGAGGTGGCACCCATGGGGACTAGGGTCATGAGGGGCCGAGCCCTGGGCGGGGAGCAGGTGCGGATGGTGCTCCTCCCACTGTCGCTCCAGCTGCCCGTCCCTGGCCACAGGCTCCTCTCCTGGCGCCTGAGCTCAGGCGGGTTGCTGACAGCTCGACATCCTGCACTCTTACCTCCACGAAAAGCAGATTATGTCCGTTTCTCTCCCAAAAGAACTTAAACAGCAGCTGCTTCTGATCCGCGTCGCCATCTTCTTCCCGCGTCCTTCTTCAGAGCCCACGAGTTTCCTAATCTTATTAAAAGGATTTCTCTTGTATGCCTTCCTTTTTAATGCTGAAAAGTCCCGGGCTTAGGTGGCATAGAAGGGAAGGCTGAAAGCCCCCGGCGCTCTCTCAGATGCGCTCCCCCTGCCCACCCCCCGGCGGTGACTTGGATCACTCTGCACCTGCCCCCACCCTCTGCCCGAAGCCGGCCGCCACACGAGCTTCATCCTGCACAGCGACCTGTGCTCTACACGGAGATGGTGAGCTCGCTCTCTCCTGACTGTGTTTACGTCTGCAGCCGTCTGGTGGGGGCCTCGGAGATGGGCAGGGACGCACCTGGTGTGTGCAGGTGGGTCGTGCCTGAGGCCCGGTCTGTTTTCAGTCTTGTGTCCGGGGGGTTCTAGCTGTCCTTGTTGGACTGCCGCTGCTGTGGGGCTCATGGCCATTTCTGAGTGATAGGGGTCACTAAGCCACAGCATGTCTTCACTTTCCTACTCTGGACCTGCATTGTCAGGGTTTCCCATCCACACACATGCTCTTACTGATGTCCTGGGGCCCAGTGACCTGGCATGTGGTTTTGGGGGCCTTGCCGAGGTGTGCTGGGCTGAATTGGACCAGAGCCCTCTGTCCCTGTGACTTGACATGAGGAAGCTGAGGAGCTTGACCGTGACCAGGTTGGGGGCTGTTCTGCCCACCCTGTGGCCCACCCTTCCTGGGGCACCCTGGCCTTCTCTGCTGTCCCCCTTCTCTCTGTCCTGATTCCCAGCCTGTCCTCTCCACGCAAGACTTCCCACTGGGTCCCCTGGAACTCTGGGCCTTTGGTGTAGATGGATTTTGGAGGGCCGTGACTGCTTTCTCTGTAGGCCGAGAGGAGTGCTGACGACACCGGGTTTGATGTTACAGATAAGCTCTGTGGCCAGGCAGCGGGCTGAGTGTGCCCCTCATTACCACCCCCCCGACGTTAGAGAGGTTGAGTAATCCCGGTGACTCTGCACTGTCCCTTGGGAGGGCACGAGTAGGTCCTTTAGGGCGTAGCTCCTCCGTGTGCCCGCACGTTAGGTGAGATCCTTTGGAAGTGCAGAGTTTGAGTAAGCGGCCCTGGGCCTGTCTGCCCGGCTCCCAGGTGGTACCTGGGCTGTGGGTCAGTGGACAGTTTGAATAGCAGACTCCAGTCCATTTCAGAGCCAGTACAAGGGGACCCGTGATGGACCAGGCCCGGGAGCGTGCCACAGCGGAGACATCGCACACCATGGTGACACGTGTTTCTGTCCGCATGGTGTCCAACGCTGACGGCTGGGCCTTGGTGTTGCCGGTGAGGTCTCTGCAGATGTTGGCAGGTCCCCCACTGTCCACATCCAGCACTGGTCCGTGCTGCACCCTGCTCTCCTTCGGTGACCGCGGTCCTCGCTGCATCCCCTCCACCCCCCAGAGCAGCACCTTTCCTGCTGTGTTCCTTTGTTTATCCGTTTGCCCTCCGGGTGTCTGTCCCGCTGTCCCCGCACCTGCACCCTGCCGTCCAGCGGAGGCTGGTGGCTCCTGAGGGGCAGGGTCTGCGCTGCACATCCTCCTCTTCCTGCTTCGGTCCCCGAGCCTCGCGCCCAGCCTCTGGGGAGCGGCAGGAGCCGGGCTCGGGACTCGGCAGCACTCTGCAGGGTGGGGTGGGTGGCTCTTCTGTGAGTTGGGGTCTCAGAGCCCCGCACCGCCATGGGGAGGGCCTGGGCAGTGATTCACACCCTTTAAGTTCAGGCTCAGATTCAGACCTTGCTTCTTCCTTCCTTCATATGCCCCCTTCACTTTTGCCTGATCACCGAGAAAAGCCTGGAGGAGGGTAGTGTACGTCACTCGGCCCGTGGTTTCTGATTTAACATTTGTCCTGCTTAGCGCCGCGGCCCTCCTCCTTCCAAAGATAGGCAGGATCCTCTCGACTTTAAAATTTAATTTTCAGGTGTTAATACATTGTCCTTTCAGCTTACCTTTCTAGGCTGACATTTCTCTTACATCCAGTGAGGTAGAAAAGTGCACCTGTTCTGTTATGGGAGCGTGCCATTTGCAGGGTTATTAGAAAGCCGGGCTTGTCACCAGTGTCACTGCATTACCCACCGAGGGGGCGGCTGGAACCGGGTCGGGGCAGCGGGAACAGTCCTAGAGAGAAAAGCAATTTTAGGAAATGTAATGAAATCAAAACAAAATGCCTTTTATCCCTCCGCAATTTGAAGATGTTTATGAAGATAGGGTTTGACAGGGTGTTGGGGGGTGGCCCCCGGACCTCCCACCATCCATCCGCAGGCCTCGGGGCCGGTGCTGGTGCTTCTGCCCTGGTCCTCTGGCTCTCAGGCTCCCCAGCTGCGTGGCTCACTTGTCCTCTTCATGTCTCCTGAGAGGGAAGGGGCTCTCATGTTTGGTTCAGCAGCAGTTTGCTGTTCGGAGGCTCTTAGTGTCTAGTCAGGGGTCAGGAAAGCTCTGCCGAATGTTCGTTGGACCAGAGAGGGTGACTTGCCCAGAGTCTGTGTTACTTAAGGGGCAGTGTCCCACCTCTGTTCCCCATCACCTCTGCTCCCCGTCTCCTGCCCGCGCTCGCCGCCTTTGCCTGCCAGCGGCCCCCTCCCGCCTTCCTTCGGGCACTTGGGGTGTGGCCTGTGTGAGCAAGGGCTCCCGCCTCTGCCAGTGGGCTCCTGAGACGGGCAGCCCCTCTGCCGCCTCGTCTGCCCGCCCCTGGATGGGTGTTTGGGGCCGTCAGAAGTGGTTGCAGCGAGATCGTGGACACAGATGTGTCTGCATTGAGCGCTAGGACTTAAAATTAGACGGAGCTGCTGGCGAGGGCAGTGGTGGCGCTCAGAGCGCTGGTTCCCCGCCCAGTGCCTCTCGGGTGCCACTGCTGCCAGTAGCCACACATCCTGCTGCTGCGGGACCTGCCTCTAGGCCATCCTGCTGAAGGCTTCAGGGGCACCCAGATGTCCTAGACCTCTGCTGGCGGCCCTTGGCCTGGGGCTGCTTGGCTGTAGGCCTGCCGAGGCAGTGTCCGCGTTCTGGGTGCTCCCAGGCTCTCGCTGGCCTCTGCCCCCGACTTGTCCTCCCTGTCCCCACCCAGAGAGGGGGTCCTGGAAGGTGCCTATGTCCTCAGTGTGGGGACGGGACCCTGCGCCTTCTCTCTGGGGGGGGTCCCCACAGCCTCAGTGTGGGGGAGGGACCCCGTGCCTTCTGTCTGGGGGGTGTCCCCACAGCCTTAGTGTGGGGGAGGGTCCCCGTGCCTTCTGTCTGGGGGGTGTCCTCACAGTCTCAGTGTGAAGGGGGGACCCTGTGCCTTCTGTGTGGAGGGGTGTCCCCACAGCCTCAGTGTGGGGGAGGGTCCTCGTGCCTTCTGTCTGGGGGG
>NW_024424452.1:1568001-1597634 GCF_017311325.1 Ursus maritimus | reverse complement strand
CTCCTCTTCCTGCTTCGGTCCCCGAGCCTCGCGCCCAGCCTCTGGGGAGCGGCAGGAGCCGGGCTCGGGACTCGGCAGCACTCTGCAGGGTGGGGTGGGTGGCTCTTCTGTGAGTTGGGGTCTCAGAGCCCCGCACCGCCATGGGGAGGGCCTGGGCAGTGATTCACACCCTTTAAGTTCAGGCTCAGATTCAGACCTTGCTTCTTCCTTCCTTCATATGCCCCCTTCACTTTTGCCTGATCACCGAGAAAAGCCTGGAGGAGGGTAGTGTACGTCACTCGGCCCGTGGTTTCTGATTTAACATTTGTCCTGCTTAGCGCCGCGGCCCTCCTCCTTCCAAAGATAGGCAGGATCCTCTCGACTTTAAAATTTAATTTTCAGGTGTTAATACATTGTCCTTTCAGCTTACCTTTCTAGGCTGACATTTCTCTTACATCCAGTGAGGTAGAAAAGTGCACCTGTTCTGTTATGGGAGCGTGCCATTTGCAGGGTTATTAGAAAGCCGGGCTTGTCACCAGTGTCACTGCATTACCCACCGAGGGGGCGGCTGGAACCGGGTCGGGGCAGCGGGAACAGTCCTAGAGAGAAAAGCAATTTTAGGAAATGTAATGAAATCAAAACAAAATGCCTTTTATCCCTCCGCAATTTGAAGATGTTTATGAAGATAGGGTTTGACAGGGTGTTGGGGGGTGGCCCCCGGACCTCCCACCATCCATCCGCAGGCCTCGGGGCCGGTGCTGGTGCTTCTGCCCTGGTCCTCTGGCTCTCAGGCTCCCCAGCTGCGTGGCTCACTTGTCCTCTTCATGTCTCCTGAGAGGGAAGGGGCTCTCATGTTTGGTTCAGCAGCAGTTTGCTGTTCGGAGGCTCTTAGTGTCTAGTCAGGGGTCAGGAAAGCTCTGCCGAATGTTCGTTGGACCAGAGAGGGTGACTTGCCCAGAGTCTGTGTTACTTAAGGGGCAGTGTCCCACCTCTGTTCCCCATCACCTCTGCTCCCCGTCTCCTGCCCGCGCTCGCCGCCTTTGCCTGCCAGCGGCCCCCTCCCGCCTTCCTTCGGGCACTTGGGGTGTGGCCTGTGTGAGCAAGGGCTCCCGCCTCTGCCAGTGGGCTCCTGAGACGGGCAGCCCCTCTGCCGCCTCGTCTGCCCGCCCCTGGATGGGTGTTTGGGGCCGTCAGAAGTGGTTGCAGCGAGATCGTGGACACAGATGTGTCTGCATTGAGCGCTAGGACTTAAAATTAGACGGAGCTGCTGGCGAGGGCAGTGGTGGCGCTCAGAGCGCTGGTTCCCCGCCCAGTGCCTCTCGGGTGCCACTGCTGCCAGTAGCCACACATCCTGCTGCTGCGGGACCTGCCTCTAGGCCATCCTGCTGAAGGCTTCAGGGGCACCCAGATGTCCTAGACCTCTGCTGGCGGCCCTTGGCCTGGGGCTGCTTGGCTGTAGGCCTGCCGAGGCAGTGTCCGCGTTCTGGGTGCTCCCAGGCTCTCGCTGGCCTCTGCCCCCGACTTGTCCTCCCTGTCCCCACCCAGAGAGGGGGTCCTGGAAGGTGCCTATGTCCTCAGTGTGGGGACGGGACCCTGCGCCTTCTCTCTGGGGGGGGTCCCCACAGCCTCAGTGTGGGGGAGGGACCCCGTGCCTTCTGTCTGGGGGGTGTCCCCACAGCCTTAGTGTGGGGGAGGGTCCCCGTGCCTTCTGTCTGGGGGGTGTCCTCACAGTCTCAGTGTGAAGGGGGGACCCTGTGCCTTCTGTGTGGAGGGGTGTCCCCACAGCCTCAGCATGGGGGAGGGACCCCGTGCCTTCTGTCTGGGGGGGTCCCCCACAGCCTCAGCATGGGGGCGGGACCCCGTGCCTTCTGTCTGGAGGGGAACAGCCTCAGTGTGGGGGAGGGACTCCGTGCCTTCTGTGGGGGGGTGTCCCCACAGCCTCAGCATGGAGGACCCCGTGCCTTCTCTCTGGGGGGGGTCCCCACAGTCTCAGTGTGGGGGAGGGACCCCGTGCCTTCTGTCTGGGGGGTGTCCTCACAGTCTCAGTGTGAAGGGGGGACCCTGTGCCTTCTGTGTGGAGGGGTGTCCCCACAGCCTCAGTGTGGGGGAGGGTCCTCGTGCCTTCTGTCTGGGGGGTCCCACAGCCTCAGCATGGGGGCGGGACCCCGTGCCTTCTGTCTGGAGGGGAACAGCCTCAGTGTGGGGGAGGGTCCTCGTGCCTTCTGTCTGGGGGGTGTCCCCACAGTCTCAGCGTGGGGGCGGGACCCCGTGCCTTCTGTCTGGAGGGGAACAGCCTCAGTGTGGGGGAGGGACTCCGTGCCTTCTGTGGGGGGGTGTCCCCACAGCCTCAGCATGGAGGACCCCGTGCCTTCTGTCTGGGGGTTCCCCACAGTCTCAGTGTAGGGGTGGGACTCCGTGCCTTCTGTGGGGGGGTGTCCCCACAGCCTCAGCATGGAGGACCCCGTGCCTTCTGTCTGGGAGTTCCCCACAGTCTCAGTGTGGGGGAGGGACCCCGTGCCTTCTGTCTGGAGGGGGAACAGCCTCAGCGTGGGGGAGGGACCCCGTGCCTTCTGTCTGGAGGGGGAACAGCCTCAGCGTGGGGGAGGGACCCCATGCCTTCTGTCTGGAGGGGGAACAGCCTCAGCGTGGGGGAGGGACCCTGTGCCTTCTGTCTGGGGGTGGCCCCACAGCCTCAGCGTGGGGGGAGGGACCCCGTGCCTTCTGTCTAGGGTGTCCCCACAGCCTCAGTGTGGGGGAGGGACCCCGTGCCTTCTTCTGGGGGGTGTCCCCACAGTCTCAGTGTGGGGGAGGGACCCCGTGCCTTCTGTCTAGAGGGGGAACAGCCTCAGCGTGGGGGAGGGACCCTGTGCCTTCTGTCTGGGGGTGGCCCCACAGCCTCAGCGTGGGGGGGAGGGACCCCGTGCCTTCTGTCTGGGGTGTCCCCACAGCCTCAGTGTGGGGGAGGGTCCCCGTGCCTTCTGTCTGGGGGGTCCCACAGCCTCAGTGTCTGGGCGGGACCCCACACCTGCTCTCTGGGGGTTGGGCCTTTCCCACTCTCAGGTCCGCTGTTCCCTTTCCCACTGCAGCCTGCCTCCAGGGGCCCCGGGGAAGCCAGGCACTCAGCATTCCTTGAGACTGTCTTCCAGCACAGGGTAGTTCCTGGCCTCTGGAACTTCACCGCCCGCTGTAGCAGAACCAAAGGCTGCAGCAGCCTTTGGGGTGTTCAGTGAGGTGGGTGCGACTCGCAGCAATGATTTGTCCTGGAGGAGAGGCTGTGGCGCCCGTGCCCCCGACGCTGCCCTGGGACTCCTCTCGCTGGGGGTGTGGCAGAGCCTACGTGTTACATGTATGTGACTGTGTGATTTGTGTATGCGAGCATTCGTGTAGTGCCTTGTGAGTGTGCGTTTGTGCACTGTGTATGTGCGTGTGAGCGTGCGTGTGTGTTTTCAGTCTGGAGAGCCGGTTGTTTGATGTAGTTGGCTACTTTTCCCAGGAGATCCCCATGGAACATTAGGCCCAGAAGACGAGGACCAGCCCTGGCTGTCGTAATAGTTATTAAGTAGCAATAAAGTGGGATCTGTATTTACAGACCCAGAGTGCACTCAGACTGGAAGGTATTAAATATCATCCATCATCAAATGGAGAACAGTCAAATGCAGGGAGAGTGGTTCAGAGTCAATAATCTTTTGGTTAACTTCACCCGTAAAGATCCAAACTGCCCCTAATAAACTTCCGAGGAGGAGGGAGGGAGTTCTTGCAGACCACAGCGCTCCCAGCACTGCCCCGGACTCAGGCCCACCGTGTGCCATGTCTCTGGGCTTGCGGCATCGTTCCGAGGTGACTGGATGTCCACTCTGGCCTCATGCTGTGGCTATGGCCAGGACAGAGGCATATCTCTGTCCCTTCCCAGAAGTCTGGTTGCTTTCTTCTGCCGTAGGTCATTCCCAGCTTGCACCGTGTCTGGAGAGCAGGGAGAACGCAGCAGTCCCGTTTGCCGGCAGTGACTGGGGCTTGGGGAGGGAGCGTGCTGGCTGCAGGCTGTCGGCCCAGGAGTGTGGTGCTCAGTAAGGAGAAGCTTGGCGGTGCCCTTGCGTCCGTGGTGGGTCGTGGCCCTCTCTCTGGCGGCCCCTCCTTCACCAAGGCTGTGCGTCTCCTCGGCACATGCGGGACGGGTGCATGTGAAGGTCTTACTCGCAGGAGTGGCCATGTGTGTGCCCCATACGTAGCTTTGTCCCCGGGGAGGCCAGGTGGAAGCAGGCCAGTGTGGACTTCATCAGGGAGCGACTGTGGGCTCCACAAGGCCCTCAGTCTATGGGATTGGCTCCTGGCCGAGGGTCAGTGGCGCTGCTCCTTGCCTGACTGGGGGCTGAAAGTAGACTTGAGAGGAAGCCGGAGGCTCGTGGGAGGCCAGTGTGTAAGCAGCGGTCTGTGTCGTGTCTGCCATGCGGCCGTCCTCGTAAGGGGACATCAGCCCTGGAAGGTGTTTGCGTAGCTTGAATAGATGCGCTTTCCAGGTACAGGGCCTGGTTTCTGAAAGAATATGAGAGAATTTGGACAGTTACTGAATTTGCCCCTTCTAAAGTTTTTATTTTCTCTAGAGGTTTTGAGGAAATTTTACCATTTGTTTTAAAGGGTTCTCTCCTCATGCCCCTCAAGCCTCCGGCCAAGGAGCCGGGTGGTGCCCTAACAGTGTAGCCAGCGTGACAGGTGCCCCGAGGAGAAGGGGACGGGATCTCCTGCCAGTCCTGTGCCTGTGGAGTCCAGTGCAAGGTGGGAGAGGCGGGCCGGCCCTCTGCTATGCAGTGGCAGACAGGCTTCCAGGTGGCCTTCTGGTTCCGAGTTCCGATCGGCCGGTGAATAGCAGTGAGAAGCTGCGTCATCGCGGAGTGCTGTCCTCGAAAGGGAGTGCCCCCTACCCTGAAGATGTGAGCAGGGGGAGATTTCAGCACAACCCTGCCTGCCAGTGGACCACCCACCTCCAAGTTCCCTGCGGGTGTTCAGAGATGCTGATTCTCTGGCTGGGAGCTGGCGAATAGCCGGTGGGGGCTGCCTGCCGCAGGGAAGCGGGTCCAGCCCTGAGCCCACCTGCCACCGGCTGGCCGCGCAGCTCCTTTCTGTAATGCAGGACCCACCCACCCCGAGTGGTCTTGGGGGCTCGTGCACGTGGTCCGGGTGGGCTGCGTGCTGCAGGCAGCGCTCTTCTAGGTGGGTGCTTTGGCCTCCTCTGGGTCCCCCAGGAGAGCCATGTGGACTTTGGTCCTACTGTGTGCGTCACGTGCTCCCCAGAGCTGAGCGCTCCGCCACACACACTGCCCTGAGGAGCTGTGTGTGGGCATCTGCTGACACCTGGGCTCCCACTTTGCTGTCCCCTCCCCTTCCTTTGAGGGATCCGGTAGCCTTACCCCTTGCTCTGGGGCCTGCAATTCCCAGTCAGGGACGTTCTCTTTTCCAGGGCTTCCTCGGGGCTCTCCGTTAAGCTTTTACAAAGGGCTTTATCCCCAGCTTTATGAAAGTCTCTAAATAAATTAGATCCATTGGTTAGCCTTTGCCAGTGATTTTTATTAACCTCCGGTTAAAGAAATATTGCTAGTTACAGAAGCGTGATTTATTCCTGTATAAGCCAGCCTCGTTTCACCACCTGTAAGCCCCCGGGAGGAATGGCGCCGTATAAACTCGAAGTGCTGGGCGGTAATGAGAAGCATATATAAGGAGAGGGCTTGGTGGCTGGAGGGGCTGTGAATCTGTCTTTTGAAGGCACTTTTCCCTTTCACGTGAAGTTAACTGGGGAGAGTTACCTGGAGGGGCGTCTCCCTGCCCTGCGGGTGGAATGCTGAGCCCTGCCCATGCCTCCTGCAGCCCTGAGCCCTCGGCCTCCCGCTCAGATGCCAGACCCATGTCCAGGGACTGAGTTCCAGGCTGGAGAGCGGTGCAGACTGCAGGGTGCTTAGGTGAGGGGGTTAGCGACCCTCCCCATCATTACTGGCTCCTGGTGGCTCTGCCCTGGAGGCCACGATGCTACGGGGCAGGCTCAGAGGCCTGGGCTCAGGTTCTGTACGGCTTGGGGTGTGGGACCTCCCACCTGAGCTTCTGCTTCCTCTGTGGGATGTTGGGGTGCGGGGCATGGACCTGACATGGTACCGCTCCTCCTCTTAACTTCCCTCCACTGTGTCGGGGACACGCAAGTGACCTGTGTGCCTTCGATACAGTGGGAATGCTTGTCGGCCTCCTTCCCTGCTGTGCTCGTCACTCAAGCAGGTGGCTTCCGTGCTCGCACCACCTTCTCTTCCGGGCGGAACCCAGTGAAGTTGAGCAGAAGCGGGCACCACATGGGCTGCAGGGCACCGAGGACGGTGGCGGCTGGAGCAGAGTGACAGATTGCCCACGTCAGCCCTGATCTCCAGTCTGCTCGCCTGGCTGCCTCCGCCGTTAGATCGTATTTGTAAATCCTTGTGAGTGAAATCCAGATCACACAGCAGTGTCTTTTGGGACCTGGTGCTTGTGTTCTTAAGGAACCGTTTCCAGGTATGTGGCTTCTCTCTGGCCCCCCGTGGCCAGACCTGAAGCCCTGTCATGGTGGCATGGCCCCCAGAGTGAGTGTGTACGTTTCAATCCGGCTCCCCTGGGCATGCCCTGGGCATGCTGCTTGTGGTCTGGCCGTGCTCTTAGTGGGCCTGCAGCCCTCTGCCGCCTCAGGAGAGACTGATGGTAGCGGCGCCTCCGTGTCAGGCTTGGCAGCTGCCTCCTTAGACCCGAGCAGGCCGCTGCGCATGGACTGCCCGAGCATTTGCTCTGGTCTGAATCCCCTCAGGCCTGACCCCCATGTGCTTCCTGCTCAGCCCGGAGCATATGCCCGCTTTGGACCCCTTGGCCTCCTGTGTACTTCCGCATGTCCCTGTACCCCCTGCTGCCTGCTTCAGACCATGGCCAGCGGTGACCCGGGGTCCTGTGTAATTGCAGAGCCGCGCACTGCGAGCCCGGCTGGACCCAGTCACAGCCCCAAAGCCACTGCCACCTCCCTGTTGCCTGCAGAAGGAGGGGTGTGGAGCCGTCCAGTGGCAGGTCTCCGCGGCCGGTTGGCTGCCTGCTTCCACAGCCGCGGGACTCAGCACTGTCTCTGTGCGGGCGGGGTGGGTGTTGTTGAGGCGGATGGCCTGGCCGGCGGCCTGTGATGGGAGAGGGCTCAGGGCCCAGAACCCTGCGTCTGGGCAGGTGTGGCCCGGTGGAGCAGCCCAGATTTTCCAGGGAACAGCTGTAGCTCGGCCTTTGGTGAGCACATACCCAAGTGTCCCTTCGTCAGGCCGGTCCTTCCAGACACTCTCTATGCTGGCCTGGCAAGACAGCCCAGGCCGGTGAGAGCCTCCTGTCAGAGCAGATTGCTGCGTGGCTTTTCAGAGGATTAAAGTTAATTAAAGAGCTCTTCCTTGCTTTCATTTCCTGCTATCTGCCAGCTATTTACATGCTAATGTAGGCCTGCCGCCCAGAGTGAGGAGGGCGTCAGCTCCAGGCACCTCATCACGCAGGAAAACAGTGGGAATGAGATGAGCACTCCTTTATATATTTATGTTGTGTCCCTATGGGTAGTGAGAGGTGTGCGGATTCAAACACATTTGAAAGTCAGTGGCACAGTTTTTTTTTTTTTTTTTAAATATTTCCTGAAGAGTCTACGAGGCTGACTTGAATATTCTCCATCAAGGCCGCATCTTACGCTGCATAATTGAATGCATTATGCATGGTAATCTCTTTGCATAAGCAATTTTATAAAGGAAGAGGATGCAGAAAGTGGGGACCAAACTTTGCAAGTGCAGCACTGTCCTTGCTGGCAGCCTGGCTTCCTTGGTGAGGGGCTTTCCGCCCAGAGGGTCAGCTGGTGACGGTGTGCTCTGAGTACGCTCTCCAGGAGAAGAAACCGTGCGGGGCGCGTGGAGGGACCTGTTCGATGTGTTTGGGTAGATGAGGGAATGCTGATGCCATCATGCAGTGTGCTTGGGCTGCAGGGGTCCAGCGGTCTGGGGTTTGTACCTGTGGAGGGGGTGTGTGTGTCTTTTTCTTCGTAACAGCAACTTTTACAGGGGGATCGTTCCCCCGGACCTTTGTTGGTGTGCCTTGCTGGAACAGAGCTGGGTGGACGAGGAGCTTTGGTGGCAGGTCGGTCAGGGAAGGATGGGCACCAAAGCGAGTCTCTCCTCCGGCCTTCCCCTCCTCCTTGGCGGCCTTGGTGGTCGGTGGCATCTTCGCAGCATGGAAGTGATACCGTTTTGTTGGAATCTTACTTTCCTCAGCCAGAGAGGGTTTAGTGGTCTATCACTGAATTAGATGCACGCGAAGCCCTTCCTCATCTGGTTCGATTCACACATTTGGAATATCACCTGTGAGCCCAGAGCAGTGCTGGACACCTGTCTAGTTACTGACCTGAGCTTCTGAGGGCAGCATTAGCTGCAGTGCCCAGCACCTAGGCTTGCTGAATGCTTTGAAAGAGCAGCTAACACTTCTGTGTCTACAAGACGGAGAAGTCGTATTTTCTTCCCCTGCTGCCAAGTATAACTAACAACCCTGCACATTATGTGTAAAACAAACGTAAAAGACGCAGAAAGGTGGTGGCTGGGGACCTCGGGACCGAGGAAACAACATGTGGAGAGTTTCCCGGGTTTTGCTTTTTCCTCTTATCCCACAGTTGGAGCTGGAGAAGTCACCAGCCCAGAAGCGCCAGGGGCCCCGAGCGCCCGTGGGGCCGGACGTGTTAGGCTGTAGCTGGACGTACAGTAACCTAAGCGAGCACATAGTGGCGGAGCTCAGTAGTGGAACGCGGGGGATAGTGGGAAGCGTCCCTGCACCTGGAGACAGAGCAGTGGGAACCACCCAGTGTGAGCGACACGGAGGAGTGCACCTGGAGAGACGCGGCAGAGCCTCCGGGACCTCTGGCATCTGGACAGAAGCTCGCACTCACACGGACGTCCTCTGGTCCTCAGGAGAGGAGAGGCAGGGCTGACGGTCCTCCCAGGGATGCCGGTGAGGTCGTGGTGGCTCCTTCATCTCTTAGGGTTTTCATTTCTTCCTGAGTCAGTTTTGGTAGTCGTGTCTGTGGGACTTTGTCCATTTCACTAGCTTTTTTGAGTTTTGGGTCTAGTTGTTGGTAGTGTTCCTTTATAATTCTTCTTATTTCTGTAAGGTCCGTGACCCTGCCTCTGTCATTTCTGATGTCAGTTATCTGAATCTTTTCTGTTTTTTCCTGGGCTGGCCTAGCTGAAGGTTTATCGATTTTATTGATTTTTTTAAAGAGCCAACTTTGGGCTCAGCTGATTTCTCTATTGTTTTCTGCACTCTTTTTTTTTTTTTTTTAAAGATTTTATTTATTTATTTGAGAGAGATAGAGACAGCCAGCGAGAGAGGGAACACAAGCAGGGGGAGTGGGAGAGGAAGAAGCAGCCTCATAGCAGAGGAGCCTGATGTGGGGCTCGATCCCATAACGCCGGGATCACGCCCTGAGCTGAAGGCAGACACTTAACCGCTGTGCCACCCAGGCGCCCCTCCGCACTCTTTTTTATTTATTTCTGCTCTCATCTTTCTTATTTCCTTTCTTCGGCTTGCTTTGGGTCAGCTGGTATTTGAGGAAGATGCAGCGGCAGTTCGGTGAAAGAAACATGGCCTTGTAGCAGGTCACACCGGAGCACTCGGGCACCCGTAGGCAAAAACAAGTGCGAACCTCGGACTTTATACAAAAGGTAACACAAAAATAAATGTAGAACATAAAAGTACAAAACTTTTATTTAAAAAAGAGAGAGAGAGAAAATCTTCAGGGCGTAGGCAAAGAGTTCTTAGACTGGGCCATCACAAACACGTTCCGTAAGAGAAAAAGTGATAAACTGGAGTTTGTAACAAGTGCACACTCCGCCCCACGAGAGACCCTGGTCCGAAGTGCAGAGGCGCGTGCAGGCGGGATTGCGTTTGTAGGCCGCGTGTCTGACGAAGACTGTTAGCTGGGATGAATTAAGAACCCCGAATACTCAACAGCAGAGAAAATCTAATTAGAAAACCGGCACACACAGATGGCAGGCGAGTGCAGGCAGAGATGCTCAGATCATTACCAGCAGGGAAATGCAAGTAAAACCACAGTGAGAGATCACCGCACACCTCAGAACGGTTAAAATGAAAAATGGAGACACCACCAAGTGCTAGCAAGGATGCGGAGACACCGGGTCTCGCACCGTCCGCGCGGGAATGCAAGCTGGCGCAGCACTCTGGGTTGTAACGTCTCCATTTGTTGAAAGCTGGACTGCGGTGACCAGATGGCCCCACAGGTGCACTCTGGACATTTATCCTGAGGAAATAAAACTTCTGTCGGGACTGCTCCGAGCTGCGTTATGTGGGACAGCCCAAAGTGGAGGGCGCGCCAGTGTCCACCAGCCCTGCGTGGTACGCGAGCCCTGCGTGGTACGCGAGCCCTGCGTGGTACGCGAGCCCTGCGTGGTACGCGAGCCCTGCGTGGTACGCGAGCCCTGCGTGGTACGCGAGCCCTGCGTGGTACGCGAGCCCTGCGTGGTACGCATGGCAGTACGGCCGTTGGTTGGGGGTTGCTTGGACCCAGCTGACCTTCTCCCTCCAGCTCCTCCAAGCTGCTGTGATTCCTTCTCTCCTACTCTGTCCCTGGGCGTTTTCACCCTCGGACGCTGGCGTGGGTTGTGGCCTTGCCCCTTCCGGGGCTTTGACTCCTTGTGGAGTGGCCACAGTCAGCGTTGAGAGCGAACCGGAGAAGTGTCCCCTTAGCTCGCTGGGCTTCAGGCTGATGTGTCTGGAGGTGCCTTGGAACGCCCAACCTCTTTAAAACCTAGAGCACCTCTTTTTTGTTTCTCAGTTATAATACTGCACATTGTGGAGCATTTGGAAACTTCTGAAAAGTATAAAGAAGACATTTTAAAAGACCTTAATTAATTTACCCAGAGGTGGCATTGAAATCATGTTTGGATGTTTCCTTCATTTCTTCATTCCTCCCTCCTTCTCCGTTTATCCATCCATCTGTCCTTCCATCCATGCATCCGTTTATCCATCCATGTGTCCATCCACCTATCCGTCTGTCCATCTGTCTGTCAGTCCATCCATGCGTCCATCCACCCACCCGCCCATCCGCCCACCCATCCATCCATCCGTCCATCGCTGGTTGATGACGTAGGGCCAGGTGCTGTGGGATCAGCTGTGCTCCTGTAGCTATCCCAGGTATTAGGAGAACGGGCATGAACAGGACAGACAAAACCTGTTTGTGTCCTGTGTTTGTCACTTAACATTTATTGTGACAAACGCTTGGATCGTAAAACAGTTTTTGAAAATAACACCCTCAGTGGCTGTGTAATGTTCCTTTACACAGATGTATCAGATTAAACTCTTTATTGGAAATTTAGATTGTTTTTAATTTTTCACTAGTTTTGCTGGTGGGAGCAGCGTCCTTGGATACAGCCCATGGCTGTATCTCTGACTCATTTCTTAAGATGTGTCTCAGAGCCTGGGATTGCTGGTTACGGGGTAAGAGCAGCGTTGGGACACTCGGTCGTGTTGCTAGCTCCGTGCAGGCCCCTCCAGCCGGCGTGCCCTGTTGGCACTATCATTTGCGGTTCATTTCCTATCACTCTGGGGAAGAAGTGGATCTTACTGGATTTATGTGGCACTTGCCCAAGACTCTGCATTCAGTCCACTCCCATCTTAGACGACACTGTTTGTTCTCCAGAGGAGGGAGGAGGTTTCTGGGGATTCAGTAGCTTGCCAGAAAGCATTGCCAGGAAGTGGGAGAGCCAGATTTGCAGCCCGAGTCCAGTCCCTCTGCAAAGGGAGGGCAGCTGAGAAGCAGGGAAGGTTCAGCAAATTAAGGGTTTTTGAAGTCAGATTTGTACAGTAGTTGCCCTGTGGCTGTTCCTTCCTGCTCTGAAGAGAGACAGCTGGCCGCTTGAAATGTCTGCGCCGTGTCAAACGTTCATTACTGTTTGACCTGTGTGGCCTTTGCTGCCGGAGGAGCCCGTGCACGGTGGCACAGGACGTAGGTGATGGGGGCCCTTAGTCAGATCCCGCTGTGGTCCCGCAAGCACCCGGGCGGTGAGCTGCCCGCGTGCTGGGCTGTGACTCGACCATGCAGGCCACTCTCCCGTCTGCCCCGCTGCCTGTCTTCAGCAAGAGGAGAGTGGGGGGTGGGAGGGGGCTGCAGGGGTGCGCCGGCCCCCTGTGTGGGGAGACCGCCAGGCAGGGGCTTCTCTGCCCTGCAGTGACGGTGCTGGGAGGCTGCCGCCAGTATGAGCAGCCACCTTGGCTTCTCTCTCCGTCCTGCCACTGGCTTGCTGAGTCTCTGGGGCTTGTGTCCCCAGGCCCACAGATCGCTGCAGCTTTCCTCGCTGAGGGCAGTGGGAGTCTGTTTTTGTCCTCCTGGCAGGGCTTCTCTGTCCTGTGACATGTTTGTTCTTCGAGTCTCAGCTGAGCTGGGGTGAGAGCAGCTTTTGTCCCTGAGTCCTGCAGCCTTGCTGCCCTGTTCGCTGTCCGGTGGGCCTGGAGGGGCAGTCGCACTCGGGGGCCTTGCACAGCTGTCCCCTCGGACCCAGCACCACGTTGGGCCTGCTGGGCCAGTGGAAGGGCAGGCCTGCAGCTGGCAGCGGGAGTCGGCTTTGTGAGCACTGGGAGCAGGGGATACTCAGTGTGGGGATGGAGCCTCTCTTTCGGCTCCGCTCGAGGCCGATGCCAAGAACCATCACGTGTGATTCAGAAAGTCGGGGGCCAGAATGCCCTGCAGGGCCTGACCCCTCCCTGCATCCCGAGTGCCAGCGGGGGCCTGTGGGACCCTGGGAGGGAGCCCGTGACTGCGGCACGGGCAGAGGGAGCATGGCGCAGTTCCCTCCTTCCCCCAGAGGCTGGGAGGAGGAACCTGGAGACCAGAGGGCCGAGGGAGCGGCTTCCCAGCCCTCCTAGCCTGTGAACCTCACTCAGAGCCGCTGCAGGGGCATCGAGGCAGGTGGCCCTGCCACAGCGGCTGGCCCCTGCTCTCGTGACCCCCAGGGTCATGCGCTGGGGGACCAGGCACCGAGAGAGCCCTTCTGCCAAGTACTGCGAGTCGTTCAGCGTTATATTTTTAACACCTTTTCCTTGCTGAGTATCGTCTTGGGTGTTGAAAATTCAGCTGTGAAAGACAAAGAATGTCTCACCTACCCTGTGGAGCTCGCCTTGTGGTCAGGGAGGCAGGGAGAGTACTGACCTAAATAGGAAGTTGTGATGATGGCTGAATGGTGGGCCACAGGGTGTTGAGGGACCCCCCACCCCACATGGGCCCCCGTCCTGGGACATCCCCCACCCCCCAGTGGATCCCCATCCTCGGACCACCCCCCCACCAGAGTGGGCCCCTGCCCTGAGACACCCACCGGAGTGGGTCCCCTGTTCTGGGATAGCCCCTCACCCCTGTCCCGAGCGGGCCGCCGTCCAGTGGGAATAGCCAGGTTTGTATTCTGTTGTTTAATGGGGGAAGACATTCCAAGAAGGTGGAGTAAGAGTAATAATCAACAAGAGCTGAAACTTAGAAAATGAAATTACGGGTTTTACATAAATGATCTTACCTGGTCTTAAACATAAACCTATGAGAGGAGATTTCTTGTCTTTCACGGTTGACAGAACTGAGGCTCCGGTGGAGTCCCTTGCTCACGCCTGCCTTGGTGCCACATGGGGTCTGGGGTCCAGGGTCTTCTGTAGACGTGGTGGCGTGAAGAGCTGAAAGCAGGCCTTTTTGTGCGTTGCTCTGTCCCGTGGGCCCGGTGGTCGGTAGTGGGTGATGTTTATGAAACGAGTGAAGGCGGTGGGTCTGGGTGTGAGCTGTCTGGTGTCCTGGGCTCTGCGGAGGGGTCTGCACACGAGCGTGTGCTGAGACCGTGACGCGTGTGAGGCCGCGCGACTGAGCCGAGAGAGCGGCGGGCAGGGGTTCCGGCGGGCCCAGGTGCGGGGTGCACCTGCACTGTGAAGTGTTACAGTGTAGAAGGTGGGACTTGGAAGGTCCTCTGAGCCGACGCCCGTTTGCCGTCCTCCCGCAGAGGCGCCTTACGCACCCCTCCCTCCGCGCTGCTCCCGCTTCTGCTCTGGCACTGTGGGCTCCTACCAGGGAGGTCTGCCTCAGGTGCCGCATGCCCTGCCTACCCCCACCTCCCGCACCCTCCCTCTTTCTGTATCCTTTTTGCTTTTTTGGCATTTACCTCCAACTCCCTCCTGGGCTGGGAGAGCAGGGCTTCCTGCAGAGCTGGGCTAACCCCAGATGGGCGCCCGAGCCACTGGACGTGAACTTTCAATAGAGGACGCAGAACAGCGCAGCCTCCCTCGGCCTTGCTGGGGATGCTTCCCAGTGATTGGTCATCGTGCTCGGAGCCCTTGTCGTCTGGATTTCTGTCCAGTCAGCAGAGCAGTGTTCAAGGAGGGTCTGGCAGAGGGAGCCCCTCCCTGAGCTCTCTGGTCAGCTCCCTCGGGAGGGCCCGGGGGGGAGGGACGAAGCCCATCCGGTGCCTGACCTTCCCATTTGAGGAGGAACTTTTGAAAGTCGAGCTGTTTGGGTCGTGTCCTGTGTCCTGGAGACTTGGGGTTTGGGTGCTTTAGTGAGTGGTGAAGACCTTGGGGTCACTGTTGCCCGTGATCTCCTTGTGCTCTGCAACACAGGGCCTTGGGCCAGGAGCTGCCATGGAGCCTTGGTTTGTAAAGTGCGTCTCCATGCTGGTGTCCGTGTCACGTTCAGCGTGACAGCTGAGCCACAGACCCTGCTTCCTGCGGACCCGGGTTCAGGTCTCAGCTCGGTCACCAGCGTCTGAGGACCGTGAGCATGTTAGGGACTCAGTAAACCCGTTTCCTCATCAGAGAGGACGCGCCCCTGCCTGCCGGCGTGGTTCTGAAGATGGAGTGATCGACGGTTTCGTTCATTCACACTTCGGTTGAGCAGATATTTTACTTCTTGTTCAGTCTGGTTGTTTGGTTGTGTGTGCTCTCTCTCTTGAGTTGTCTCGTGAAGAGTTCATCGGTCTTGTCAGCCCCTTGAACGAGCCGGCTTCTAGCATTCCTGATTCTGTACCGTATGTCTTCTGCTTCATTAATTTCTATGTTTATATTTTTTCCTTTTCCTTTTTAATTTGATGGTGGGTTTTTCCCTTCTCTGCCTTTCAGGCTGTGAACGTGGATGCCGACTGCATTTCTGATACACCATATTGTTCTTTTCATTTCAAAATACCAATTTCAGTTGTGATTTTTATTCTGACTACCAGGTTACTTGGAAATAAACGTAATGTCCAACATTTTGTGATCACCCAACTGTTTATTTATCGCTTAGTGTCATTGCGTTCGAGGACCATACCCTGGGATGTGTGTATGACCCCCTTGGGAGCCGGTGTTTGTGAACGGCCCGTGCACGCTTGAGAATCACGCGTGGCCTGCATGGTAGGACGCAACGTCTTGGAAATGCCTGCATTTCAGCTGTTAATCATCCTGTTCTGATTCTGCATGTCCTCAGTGACATTTCTCCCGTTTCCTCCCATCCTGAGAGACCTCTGTTGAAATTTCCCAGCTTCACTGTAAGTTTGCCTATTTCTCCTTTTAATTTTGTCAATTATGGCAGCATATCTTTATTAGGCGCATATAGACTGAAAATAACTACCTTCCTGGTCCATTTAGCCTTTTATTATCGTGAAATAGGCTTTATAGTTTCTTTTGATCTTTGAACCGTCTTTGTCTGATATTAATACAGATGTATCGGCTTCCTTTTTACGTAGCCTTTGTGTCTTTAGTATCTCGTTTTATTTTGATCATTTCTTCATTATTTTATTACGATGTCGCTCCTACACAGGTTAGAGATAGAGTTTATGTTTTTATTCAGTCTGAAAATCTTTGTTTTTTTAGTTGAATTATTTAATTTAGTTGCAATTAATGATACATTTGCTTCTATTTTTTTAAAGATTTCTTTTTTTATTTCAGAGAGAGTGCATACGGGCAAGTGAGCAGGGGCAGAGGGAGGGGCAGAGGGAGGGAGAGAATCCCAGGCAGAGTCCCCACTGGGCGCCGAGCCCAGCACAGGGCTCCCTCTCCCAACCCCCAGATCACTACCTGAGCCAGACTGAGCCGCCCAGGCGTGCCAATAAATTTGCTTTTAGATGAACCATCTCACTACTTGCCTTTTGCTTGTGTTCTTTTTTGTTTAGTTTTAATGCTTTATTGTAGACTAAACCATCCCCCCCTCGTTATCTTATAGTTATGCTTTAATGCAATTTTTTAGTGCCTGTTACGTTGATTATAACAGACTATCAAAGTCTCACAAAAATAAATACTTCTCTCTTCTCGCTGATTCAGGGGACCTTAAAACACAGCATCTGTTGACCTTTTGCTCCATTTATAGACTATTATTGTTGAGCCCTTTACACACACACACTGTTGTAGCTGGAAAGACACCATTGTTACTTTTCTAAAAAATGCTAATTCCAGGGTAGTTGACTTACAGTGCTACATTACTCTCAGGTGTGCAACAGAGCGAGTCATCACTTCCTTACAACGCCCGTGGTGCTCATCACAGCAAGTTCACTCCTTAGTTCCCCCGCCCCCCCGCCCCCTCCGCCCCCTCTGCTGACCATCAGTGTGTTTGTTCTCTGGAGCCGAGAGTCTGCCCCTCCGCCCCCTCCGCCCCCTCTGCCGACCATCAGTGTGTTTGTTCTCTGGAGCCGAGAGTCTGCTTTTTTGTCTCTTTTTGCCTTTGCTCATTTATTTCTTAAATTCCACATATGAGTGAAATCATGTGTTTGTCTTTCTCTGACTTATTTCACTTAGCGTTATACTGTCTGGGTCCATCCATGTCATTGCAAATGGCAAGATTTCATTTCCTTCTTGGCTGAATAATATTCCACAGTGTGGAATGAATATATATGTATATTCATATGTATGAATGTATGTGTATGTATATATGCACACACAAGCCGCACCTTCTTTATCCATCCATCCATCCGTGGACACTCGCGCTGCTCCCACAGTTGTACGTAATGCTGCTATAAACATAGGGGTGCGTGTATCTTTTCTTATTAGTGTTTTCGTATTTTTTTGGTAAATACCTAGTAGTGCAATCTCTAGATCATAGGATGGTTCTATTTTTAACTTTCTGATGAGCCTCCATACTGTTTCCAGAGCGGCTGCGCCCGTGTGCATTCCCAGCAACAGTGCATGGGATTCCCCTTTCTCCACATCCTCGCGGACACCCGTTGTTGCTTGTGTTGTTGATTTTAGCCGTCGTGACAGGTGTGAGGTGGTGTCTCATCGCGGTTTTGTTCTGCGTCTCCCTGATGACGAGTGATGTTGAGCATCTTTCCACGTGTCTGTTGGCCATCTGGGTGTCTTCTTTGGAGAAATGTCTGTTCGTGTCTTCTGGCCCTTTTTTAACTGGACTGTTTGTTTTTTGGGTGTTGAGTTGTATCAGTTCTTTATATCTTGGATACTAACCCTTTATCAGAGATGTCGTTTGAAAATATCTTCTCCGCAGGTTGCCTTATAGTTCTGTTGATTGTTTTCTTGGCCGTGCAGCAGCTTTCTATGTTGACGGAGTCTCAGTAGTTCATTTCTGCTTTTGTTTCCCTTGCCTCAGGAGACAGATCTAGTAAGAAGTTGCTATGGCCGGTGTCAAAGAATAACTTTGAGGGGCGCCTGGGTGGCTCAGTCGTTAAGCATCTGCCTTCGGCTCAGGGCGTGATCCCAGGGTCCTGGGATCGAGCCCCGCATTGGGCTCCCTGCTCCACTGGGAAGCCTGCTTTTTCCTCTCGCACTCCCCCTGCTTGTGTTCCCTCTCTCACTGGCTGTCTCTCTCTCTCTGTCAAATAAATATATAAAATCTTAAAAAAAAAAAAAAAAGAATGACTTCGAGGATTTTGATGGTTTCAGGTGTCACATTTAGGTCTTTCATCCATTTTGAGTATTTTTTTGCGTATGCTATAAGAAAGTGGTTAAGTTTCATTGTTTCGCATGTGGCAGTCCAGTTAGTTACTGTTGTTTTTGTGTGTTCGTTTATATTTTTATGTGAGTGTGTGTGTGTATATATATATATATATATTCATCCTTTTATTCTTCTTCATTCCCACCTGCATCTTTAGGCATCCACCTGGGATCATTTTTCTTCTACTCGCAGAATGCCCTTTGGTGGGGTCTGACGCTGAGGAATTAATTCAGTTTTTCCCAGTGTGACTTTGACTTCTGAAGAATACTTTTGCTGGGTATGGAATTCTCAGTCAGCTGCATTGCAGCTGTGCCCATCGAGCCTGGACTGGCATGTCTTTTGACTTGCACCAAGTGAGCTCAGGGGCAGGCCGCCTCCTTTCTGGGGCCAGTCCTCGCCCACTGTCTCCTCTCCAGCTCTTTGCGGGGTTTTTTTGTTGTTTTGTTTTGAGAAGGGATATAAATATTCTGCTATATCTAGAATTATGTTTTAATCAATAAACTACTTTTGGAACAGTTTTGGGTTTACAGAAAAGTGGAGGAGATGGTACAGAAGCCCCTCTATTATTTCCCCCACCCCACAGTTGGGCCTAACGCCAACATCCCGCATTATCCGTGGGCATGTCCGTCATGATGAGTGCCTCAGTATGGACACATTACCGCTAACTAACGGCCGTGGTTTAAGGTCTGCTCTTGTGTGGGTCTCTGGGTTTTGACAAATACATGTCATGTGTATACCGTAACAGTATCACACGCAAACATGTATGTATGACTGCTTCTGTTTTCTGCAAAAGATTTTAGGGGATTGGTACAATTTCCTGCTTAAATATTTGGCGGAATTCCCCATTGAACCATCTGAGCCCGGTGCCTTGTTCTTAGGAAGGTTATTATTAATTTAATTATTAATTTAACTTCCTTCAGCAGCTAGAAGCTGACTCAGATTTTCTCTTTCTCTTCTTTCAAATTGTGATAGTTTGTGCCTTTCGAGGAATTGGTCCATTTCATATAAATTATTGTGTTTCTGGGCATGGATCTGTTCACAATACTCCTGTTCTTTTACATATCTCTGCGATTAGTAGTGCTGACCCTTCTCTCACATCCGATATTCGAGTTCTGTCTTCTCTCTGTTGTTTAATCTTGGTCACCCTGCTAGACGTTCATCGATGCCATTGATCTTTTCAAAGAACCAGCTTTTGGTTTTGTTGATTTTTCTCAATTGATTTCCTGTTTCCAATTTCATTGATTTCTGTTCTGATTTTTATTACTTCTTTTCTTTTGCTTGCTTTAGGCTTACATTGCTCTTCTTTCTTCAGTTTTCTAAGATGGGCGCTTCGAGGATTGATTTTAGATGTCTTTCCTAAAATATGCATTCAGTGCTGCATGTTCCCTCCAGGCCCTGCTGCATATTGTTTTAAGTTTCATTTCATTTAGTTAAAAATACTGTTCTGTTTCTCTCAAGACTTCTGTGACCCACGTGTTATTTAGAAGTGTTGTTTAATCTCTAAATAGTTTGGGATTTTCCAGCTCTCTTTCTTTCTTTCTTTTTTTTTTTAAAGATTTTATTTATTTATTTGACAGACAGAGACAGCCAGCGAGAGAGGGAACACAGGCAGGGGGGGTGGGAGAGGAAGAAGCAGGCTCCTAGCGGAGGAGCCTGATGTGGGGCTCGATCCCAGAACACCGGGATCACGCCCTGAGCCGAAGGCAGACACTTAACCACTGTGCCACCCAGGCGCCCCTCCAGGTCTCTTTCTGTTATTGACTTCCTTAATTCTGGAGTGCTCTGAAAGCTTACTCAGTATGATTTCTTTTTTTTTTTTTTTAAAGATTTTATTTATTTATTTGACAGAGATAGAAACAGCCAGGGAGAGAGGGAACACAAGCAGGGGGAGTGGGAGAGGAAGAAGCAGGCTCATAGCGGAGGAGCCTGATGTGGGGGCTCGATCCCATAACGCTGGGATCATGCCCTGAGCCGAAGGCAGACGCTTAACCGCTGTGCCACCCAGGCGCCCCACTCAGTATGATTTCTGTCCGTGTAAGTGCGTTCAGGTGTGTTTTATGGCCCAGAATGTGGTCTCTCTTGGTGAATGTCCCATGCGAGCTGGAGAAGCATGTGTGTCCTACTGTTGGCGGGTGAAGGATTTTGTCAGTGTCGGTTCGATCCAGTTGATTGGTGGTGCTGTTTGGTGCTACTGTGTCCTTACTGGTTTTCTGCCTGCTGGATCTGTCAGTTACTGACAGAGGGTGTAGAAGTCTGCAGCTACACCGGGAGATACGTCTGTTGCTCCTTGCAGCTTTATCAGTTTGCCTCACGTATGTTGACCCTCTCTTGTGAGGTCCATGTGTGTTTAGGATTGCTGTGTCTTTTTGGGAATATTGACCTCTTTATCATTATGTCATAGCCCTCTTATCCCCGGTAGGTGTTTCTCGTTCCTGAGGTCTGCTTTGCCTGAGCTTAATAAAGCTACCCCGTCTGCTTCACTGCCTTCTGATGGAGGTTAGCACGATGTGTCTTTCTCTACCCCTTAACTTTTACATCTGTCTGTGTTTATATTTGTAAAGTAGGTGTTTATAGACATGTAATTGGATTTTTTTTTAACCCCATGTTGGCAGTATGTTTCAGTTGGCGAGTTTCAGTCATTCGCCGTGATCCCAATCTCGTTCGGCATTTGGGGTGTTTGTTGGCGTTTTCTGTGTGGACTCTTGTTGTTTGGCTCTTTTTCACTTCTCCCTATTGATCTGCCTTGTTTGGTTTAAATGAGCATTTTATAGGGCTCCATTTTTTCCTTTTTCTCTGTTAACGCACGAGTTATACTTCCTAAGTAACGCGTCATCACAATTGGCCTGGGGTGTGCGGTTGTACCCTGGTCCGAGTCCACTTTGCAGTAGCGCTCTCCCTCTTCCCAGGGCGTGCAGGTGCCTGACCCCAGTGCCCCGGCCCTCCCTCTGTCCCTTATGACCACACGGCCACTCACGTACCTCCCTCCTGCGGCACTGCGGCCCCGTCCCTGGGAGCGTCTTCTGTTAGAGCAGAGCAGACCGAGGAAGTGACACACTGCACTGGCTGTCACTTCCCCTTCCCTGAAGCTCACGCTTCCTTAACGTAGACCCGTCTTCTGACTGCTACCGATTGCTTCTCTCTGGAGAACGCTCCGGCGTGTTGTTTTTGTCTGAGGATGTCTGTATTTTCCCTTTACTCCTGAAGGGTGGTTTCACCCGACGCGGCGCTCCATGCTGGTGGGTGTTTCTCTCAGCGCTTAGACGTTTTGTTCCCTCTTGCTCTCGCGTGCTGTCTCACTTCATTGCAGTTTCTCTGTCTTTGGTTTCCTGAGGTTTGAACGGGAGATGCCAAGGTGTCGATTCTTTGGTATTGATCTTGCGTGAGGTTCTCTGAGCTCCCCGGATCTGGGGGTTTGGAAAATCTCCCGCGATAGCAAAGTGCTCCTGGTGTCTCGGTGACGCTCCTACCCCTTATTCTGAGATGCTCCGCTTTTCTCTCTATTCCTCTCCTTGCATCTCAGTTTGGGGAGTTCCTATCGCCACATCGCTGTGTCTTTGTTTCCTGTGGCTGTTTTGTGCCCCTGTTTTCATCCTAACGCTCTGTGCCTGTGTGGTTTTATTCTTTTCCTTATTTTTGCGTTGACTGGTTGGCTTGTTAGTTTTCAGTTTTCAGGGTCTATAATATAGACACTAAAGTTATAGACTTCCTGCTGGATTCTTTTCTCTTGCATTGTTTTTCTCTCTACTATTTTTATCTGTTTCTCCTCTTTTAGAGGTTCTCGTGCTTACTTAATGTAGTGGGTGCTTAATGATATCTTCATCCCTTCTGGAACAGCTTAAGGCCCCAGGCCTCCCTTTAATGCTTTTATTATATTTTATATTAGTTCTTTTTTCCCTGAATTTCTGTTTCCAATTTGTACGTCAGTGGATGGTACAGCCACAAAGTTGAGAAGTTATGAACAGGTGCACGGTGAGAAGCACACCTCTACCTGCCCTGTCCTGCTCACCCACCTGGAGGCAGCCGGGGGTCTGGTTGAGCTCCCGAGAGTGTGGATGTGCAGACGTGTGTGGGTGTGCACGTGCATGTGTGCTCTATGCGTGCATCTCCTCCCCCACCTGCTCGCGGCCTTTAGCGTCTTGGAGCTTTGTAAGTCCCCAGTGCCTGTCACTGCGCGTTCCTTGTTGGCGGGCCAGGAGCTGCGTTCATCCGCCCTGTCCCGCTCCGTGAGTCAGGCACCTTGGGATCTCGCGGTCACGGTTGCCTGGGTTGGGACACGGCGTGAGTCCGTTGCTCATTTTCCTTTCCTGTTTCTCAGTCTTGCTTCTGTGACCCCTTGCCTTAGTCCTGGAACACGTCCGGTGTGCTGTCCTCTGGGGAAGTCGTTGCTGGGGAACGGTCCTCCACCCCCCGCCTCCGACTCTCTGTCGCCGCAGACGCGCGCGTCTTTCCACCCTTCCTGTGGCCAGCCTGCTGGGGGCCGCGACCGTGTGCACGCACTCTGGGAGGTCTGCGGGCTTCTGCATCTGAGTGTGGGCGCTTTTAATCACTCTGGAAGTTTCTCAACCATTGTGTCCTTCCTTGATTGTTGCCTTCCTAGCCTTTCTCCCTAATTTTGATAGAAACCCTTCCCTCCCCTGTTCCGCCTTGGCCGTCAGCCACTGGCTCCCATTTTCTCTTTGTCCTTTGTTGTTTCTGGCTTGTCCCTTGGAGTTCTCTTCCAGAGCACCGAGTCTCTCTGCAGCCACGGCTGAAGTGCTGTTCTACTTAGCTAAGTTTCTAAATTGTTCTTTTACCTTGTTGAGCTTCATGTCGTCTGCTTTTTGTTTTCATTTTAAATTTGCTTGTTTCTTTGATGTATTGTTTCTCACTGATAATTTAAATCGCTTTCTTTATTGTTCTAAACACACCATGCCCACCTTCGATTCTGCTTTCGATGATTCTGTTACCTGATGCTGTGGGTTTGTGTTTGCAGGTCTGCTTTCATTTGTATTCTGTGATCTATTTTTATTTTTTTACTATGACCTTGTGATCCTTAGAACTTTCTCTCTGGAACTTGTTTGATGCCTAGAGCAAGGTTCTGCTTTTCTAGCCAGGATCTCTGCTTGCTCCTGCCATGTGCCCGTGCGCAGTGCGGTCTCTTGCTGGTGTGTGTATGAGCGTGTCCCACTGTGTGTTTTGTTCTGAAGATTGCCCTCTGCGGATACTGCCGTTTTTGGGCCTGCTTCTTGCTCTGATCTCCCACCCAGTTCAGGCACCACGTGTTTTGCTTCTCCCCTGCATGAGGGGCTGATTCCGTTCCACCCCAGGGAGCCTGCTCCGGGCTCCAGGGCTGGCCGCTTCCTCTGGACTCAGGAAGAGACCAGGGGGGTTAGAGTCCGTTTACGTAGTGGCGGGGGGGCACGTGTGAAGGACCACGTTTGTTAGGACCGCGTGTTGGGGTACTTTTGTGTGGGGGAGCCCGTGGAGCAGGGCGACCCTGTCCTCTGGGAACTTGGGAGTGCACAGCACATCTGGGCACTGGTCAGGGTGATCTTGCCGGCTGTGAGAGTGGCACGTCAGCTTTGGCCTCTGTCCCTGCCGTGGCTCGGCAGCACCTGAGGAGACAGAGTCTCTGACCCTGTGAGCCAGACTTTGTCGTGCCTGCAGCTGCTGGCTGATTTGCTTACATGCCCAGCACACGCTGGGGGCGAATGGGGGGCGTGGCGCCTTTGCAGGGCTGTTGCACGAGGAGAGCTGTCCTTGTGATGGTGGCAGGATTGGCGAGCCCACCCGTGCCCCGAGTGCAGCCTTCTCCCTTCTGGGGCTCCCAGCACCTGCTGGCCCCCCACATCGGGCCAGCGCCCGTCCTCCCCGTGACGCGTTGGACGAACAACCCGGCACCTGTGCGCCTCAGCTTTCTTCCTGGAAGACCATGGCCTGGACTTGATGGTCGTTCTTTCCCAGGGTCAGGATTGGCTCCCCACCGCTACTCAGCACTGCTGAGACACTCCATCCTGTCGTTTCCACGGAAGGAAGCATTGGCTTGTCCAGAACCCCTCATCTCTGCCCTCCTCGGACTCTGGGCCCTTATGGGGCGTATTTCAGAGCTTCCAGAGGACTCCTCCTGTCCCTGGTACCAGTCTGCCTGCAGAGCTCAGCGCCGGTCAGGGAGATGGGCAGGGTCGTGAGCTGTCGGTCTTGTCCGCACTCGGCCGGGAGGCTCCATCTGTAGGACGGAGGGGTGCTGTCTCCCAGCAGTCTGGCTTCTTGGGGCCCGGGGGCAGGAGGGCCACGGAATGTTACCCCAGACGTGAGGTTGTCGGGGCCCACGCGCTCGTTCACAGACGGCTGGGGCTGGCAAGGGTGCAGTAGGGTCCCAGGCACCACCGTGGCTCTGCGGCTCCCCTGAGTGGTGGCCCGCAGCCCCTGCTCGTCTCTGCGCGGGTGCACCTGCCGGCGTCCGTGCGGAGCTGCCCTTGGTCCTGTGGCGAGCAGCTGTGCCGGCCTGCACAAGGACGGCTCCGTGCCGAGGAGAGGCGCTTGTCGGGAAGCGGCCTCTTGGTCGTACTCGGGGCGCATCTCTGCGGCTTCTGCGGCCCAGACCGTCCCTGTTTGTTGAGGGATTAATCGCCGGCACTTGCTCCAGTGGAAATGAAGCAAACTTCACCAGAAGCGCAATCGCTCATTAAAAAGTCATTATCACATCAACCCCGCACATTTCTCGGTCTTTCACTGGTAACGACAGAGCGGCTGCTTGAACACACACGAACGACAACTTGCCAGTTCACGGGCTCGTCCTCGCCAGCCGCGGCTCGCCTGGAGCCGTGATGGAGGAGCCGCGCGCGGAAAGCAGCGTCATGGGGATTGATGGGTCCGTCGAGGAGACGACTGCAGCTTGTTCATGAAGGGAAGCCCCCACCCCCGCCCTCCGGGGCGCCGGCGCTCTGGTCGCTCCAACTGTAAAGTCAATACCAAGAGAGAGGATTCCAGTAAAATGAGGACACTCGATAAACCTTCCTGTGGAGACAGATTTCCCACGGACGTGCAACCAGTTCCAGGTGGATTTGTAACGTTGGTTTCTCACTTACTGGATTTCTTGTCATCAGCTAGTTGTGGAGTCCACGCCAGGGTGATGACCGGGTCCGAGGCCTGTGAGCTCTGCCCCTCGTCCGGTCCCACCCGAGAAGGAGGGCCTCTCCCACTGAGAGAACGCGAAGTCGAGGGCTCTTTTGGGGCCGTGAATGTGCCTTTGAGCCCGTGCTGGTACGGACTGTCCTGGACGGGTAGAAACCGTGAGGGAGCGGGGCCGTGCCAGGGCTGGTACAGCTTCACCCGTGACCCCGTGGAGGTCTGTTTGCTGACTTGGATGAGACCACTGGGCCGCACTTGCGGGGCAGTGCGCGGTTGCAGCGTCCATGACGGCATTGATCCTCACGTCCGTCCTTTGAGACGGTCAGATCATCGCACTAATCTGGGAACTGAGGGTGGGGGTGAGTGCTCTGGGCTCGGGTGCCCAGTTAGCCTGGGGCAGTGTTGGGACAAACCTGCCCCAGGCAGAGGCCGTGGAGCTGCGCATCAACCTCTCTGGGCGCCTGTGTGTGAAACAGACTCTCAGGCCCCACCAGGCTGCTGAGACTGAGCTGACATCCCACAAGCTCCCCAGAATGTTTGGGTGCATGAGGGTATGGGACGCATGCTCTGAGCCCCTGGCTCCCCACATGATGACTTGATTTTCTCCATGTGGCCTTCCCTGGGTGACAGCATGTAGGCAAAACATGGGGCAGGAGGGCAGGTGCCAGCCCCCAGCTCAGGCTGAGGAAGAATCCAGGCCCACTATTAGGGAGTGAGAAAGGGCTGTGGGCGGCCCACAGGGCAGACAGCAGCTCCTTTCCCGGCATGGGCGCCCTTTGCGTAGGCCCTCCGGAGCCTCTCAGTTGCTGGACCCAGGGACCTTGGGTCCCTGCAGCCTTTCCTGGTTGGCCTCCAGAAGGTCGTCTCCCTCCACAAACATCTGAGGAAGGGATCAAACAGTCCTGGGCAGGAGAAGCCGTCTACCTCTCCCAGGGTCCCTGACTCTGGCTTACGGTCAGCCTTTACAGGTGTTTCTGGCAGGGTACCACTGAGCAGTGGCTTCTCTGTGGCTTAGTCCTGACGCTGTGTGACTGGTACATCCTTCCACAAAACCTGGGTGTGTCTTAGCGTGGCTGGTGCGTGGTGATGCATCTGTGGCCTGGGGTTGTGGCCCCAGGCATCCCATGAGCTCTGTGGGGAGACAGGGAACTCGCCGAGGCCCGAGCTGTTAAGCAGGGAGTCTGGGGCAGTTCAGAGTCTGGGCGGATGGAAGTCTCACTCTAGTTCTCCCACCCGGACACCTCCTACTTAGATGAATCTCTCCAGACTGCTGCGTGGAACCTCGCTCAGAGTGTTCCTGGCTCAGAGGCCAGGTCAGAAGTCATGGGAGGCAGGGTATTCAAACCTCCTTCCTGGCCTGGCCCTGCCAGTGTGTTCCTGGGACCGTTCCTGGAGTTTGGTAGGGCCTGGCGCTGGCTGGAATGGGGTAGAGTGCTTCTGCACAGCTGGGAGTCAGCGGGCTCAGGGAGGGGTCTCTGTCCGCTGCAGGTCTCCACACACCCTGCAGCTCAAGGCCAGGCTGTCGTGCGGAGTGCCTCAATCAGGGCTGGACCCTGGGCGCGCTCAGGCTGCTGGTTCAGGGCAGCTCGGGGCCCTATGGTGGCCTGGCTGGCGTCAGGCCATTGTGAATCCCAATACTACTGAGCTCTTTGAGGAACCGTGTGAGGCCACCCCAGCCTGACCGTGTGCCCTCTGTGCCCACAGGAGCGGGACGGAATGCGTGCCATCCTGGGTTCCTACGACAGCGAGCTGACCGCGGCCGAGTACTCGCCCCAGCTGACACGTCGCATGCGTGAGGCCGAGGACATGGTGCAGAAGGTGCACGCGCACAGCTCGGAGATGGAGGTGAGTGTGCAGGCGGGCGCAAGGCCGTCCACCTGCCTGTCTTCGCGTGCTGGCTCCGCGCTCTGACCCGGTGGCCCGGGAGAGGAGGGCCCGCCGAGGGGCTGCTGCTGGTACTGTCATCGCGGGCAGACCCTCCCTTCTGATTTGAAAGGTTAGCTCCAGCTGCACCGAGCACGTCATCATAAATATAAGTGCATTAATAGCCATTTTATTACAACACATTTGGCTCCACATGAAACATTAATGAAGAGAGATTTGCAGGGAAGGCTCCCTGACACCTTCAGTCGTCCCTGGCATTTTTTACATTGAGAGATTCCTCCTGTGTGTGCGCGCCCTGTGCGCCCTAATCAGTTAATTACGAGGCTGACAGTTCTCGCACCTCCGGTGACATCTGTTTGGGTTTTGTGATGAGGGGCTGCCGGCGTGGTTACCCCGTCTTACCTCGCTGCGCCTGCACGTCTGGCCCGCAGCCCTGAGGCTCCCAGCACGGGCTCACCCCTCCCCCTGATGGGTTTGAGGCAACACGAGATGCAGAGGCTTCTGGCGGACAGACGGGCACGAGCTTTGTCTCAACTCCCGCCACAGGCCCCCACTCTCCTCCTGTCTTCCCCTCCTGGAACCCTGCCTGCTTGCTCAGGACCGGCCGAGTTTCAGCCGAGAAAGTCGCTAACTCCCTTCTCCCGCATCTGTGGTCAGCAGTGTAGCAGGGCATCGCCCAGCCTTCCTATCCACCCCCCCACCCCCCGGAGGCCTGGGCGAGTCCGGACAGGTGGGCGACACCCAGGCTCAGCCGGCCTCACCAACACGACCATCTGTTCCTCTCTGTCCTGGTCACTGTCCTTTTCCTCCTGGATGTGGGCACGGATGGACCCCTCCAGAAGCAGGCCAGCTGCTGGCTGGTTTCCTGCCCTCTTCCCAGGCCAGACTGACCCAGATCTGTATTGGGATAGAGACTCCCCAGTACGTAACTCCTGCTCCCTGAGATCCCCTGTTTTTGAGGCTGGGCGCTGACCCTGAGACACGCCTCAGAGCCCTGGACACTGGCTCAGCTCACCCTCCTGGCTGCCGGAGGAGAGGCCCTGGTCCTCCCAGCAAAGCCTCCTGGGCATCTGGTGCTTCCCCACATGCCCTCCACACCCCGTTGGACACAACAGGCTCTGTTAGCTTGCACAAGAGTCCCCCGGGGCCCATGCTGCTGTCTGCAGGGAGGACCAAGCGTAGTGAGACTGGCAGCCAGGCATCCCGGGTCAGGCCCACCGGTCACTGTCCCCTGGTCTTTCTGGAACATCAGCAAGCAGGTGAAGAGAAGCTTACTGCCCTCAGGTGTTACTGATCAGCTCCCTGGGCATCGGGCCTGGACCCGGTCCAGTCCTGCTCAGAGGCCTGGGTCCACCCCGTCGAGAGCTGTGAGCCTCCCGGTCCCCACCAGGTGGCAGCAGACAAAGCCATGGGTCCTGTTCCTGTGTCCAGGCCTTGGGTGGGGACAGGCGGGGTCTCCTCAGCCTCTGTTCCTTCTCTCATGGATGCGACCCCCTCTGGCCTCCCTGTAGCCCTCTCTTGGAATCTGTGCTGGGAGGAGGGTGTCCTCCCCGGGAGGCAGAGAGGCGGCTATCCAGCACACGTCGTGGGGGTGGTGTGGGGTGCGGTGGGGACGAGGGGTCCCAGGGTGGGGCAGCACGCGAAGTCCACAGAGCTCCTTCTGCCGGAGGACCGTGTGCATGACGAGCTCAGTTCTGTGCTGGCCGCTGCTGGAGCTGAGGCGCCTCTGCTCTCGGTTGTTCGTGGGATCAGGACACGGCGTGCAGTGTGAGGGGACCTGTGGGGAGCCCTGCCTCGTCCACTTCCGGGGACGTCCATCATCCTCGCAGAGAGGCCGCATCGCTCACACTGTCCCACGCCGTCTAGTCTAGTCTGGCTGGTTCTCCGGCAGTCCGAACAGAGGCAGTTCTCAGCGGCGTCTCCTGAGTGCTTGGTGATGTCACAGAAGTGCTCCGGAAGCCCGTACATAGCAAACGGTCTCTCTCTAGTTTGTGGAGGATGATGGTGTTTTAGACAGAAGTACGGTGCAGAAGGGTGGAGAAGGTGGGAACGCACAGCGTATCCCCCATGTTCCCGTGCATTACAGCTGCGGTCCCGTCAGTGGCGCAGAGACCGGGCTCCCTCCGTGGGCCCCACGAGGTCATCAGTCTGCTCCACAAGTGGCCATTCTCACGTGGGCCCTGCGGTGGCTCCGTCAGCATCTTGGAGGGTGTGCAGCCCTTAAAGGGAAGGGCCCACTTTGTGTCAAGACCTTCTCTCTTGCCTGGCAGCACGTGGGCTCTCCTGCAGCCCTGGGACCACCCGCTTCCCCTGTGGGAGGTCGCTGCCCGCCGACGCCCTGGGAGCTGCTTGCCATCCAGGAGGAGGTCCGAGTCAGGGAGGAGGCCCCAACTTTAGGAAGTAAGCCCATCACAACGAGAAGGAAGGGATTTGTCGGGGGTCAGGGGTTGGGGGTGGGTCTCGGGTTTAGGAAAGTGTTGGGGCGAGCTCGCGGCTGAAGTGGGTGTGAAGGTGGCTGTGCCCGCTGTGCCCAGAGCAACAGCACCGAGATCAGCCCGCCTAGTGACGCCAGCAGTGAGAGGTGGGGGTGCCATGTGGCAGCTGGCGCCGAACAGCCCTGCCCCTCCCACTGCCACTTTCTGTGACGGGCCTTAGTCTTCTGACTGAGGGTGGGTGGGTGTCTTGTCGTATTGCCCCCCCCCCCCCCCCC
>NW_024424452.1:1565103-1567991 GCF_017311325.1 Ursus maritimus | reverse complement strand
TCCCCCCCCCCCCCCCCCGCGCCCCGTGAGGGTGGGCCCATCCCCAGCCACTGTGCTGACGTTCTTCAGGGGGAGGAAAGCACCTGGAGGCATTTCGGTGTGCACGGTTCAGGCTGGGCGGGGGACCCGGCTCGGGCTGGAGATACAGTACCCCCCCCCCCCACCGCCACCGCCCCACTTGTCAGCGAGCGGGGGTTTTGATGCACAGGTTCTCGGGAGCTGGTGGGGCCAGGAGAGAAGGAATGTGGTGCCACCCTGCTGGGCCTGTGTGGCTGCGGGCTGTGAGGTGTGGTCTCCCGGGGCCGGGAGCCTCGGGGACGTCCAGCGGGCAGCAGCAGAGCCTGCCTTTTAGATGGAACACCAGAACCCAGACACGGGCCTGGCAGAGCTGAGTCCTGCACATAGGGTGTCCCCGTTGTTGGACGGAGGGTCGGCAGGCATGTGAGGGTGCAGGGGGGTTCACTCTGTTCACACAGGCTCACGGAGCCCCTGGCTTTGTGGCAGCCTGGGGAGCCCAGCCCACCCTCCCTCCTCCTATCTCCAGCCTGCCCTTTCTGGAGGACAGCCCTCTAGGGGTCCAGACCATCTGTGGGGCAGCTCTGAAGCTGGGGTCTCTGAAGCCCGTTTTACCCCTTCTCAGCTTTGGGGCTGCATTCCAGACAGGAGCCCCGAGCATCTCCCTGCTGAGGTCCTGGGTCCTCGGTGGCTGCTGCGCGGGCCTGCCAGGCCGGGGGCTGTGGCCTCGGCTCTGCCTGCCTGCTTCCTGACCCTCGGCGGGCAGCCAGCCCTGGGAGAGACCTGCAGCTCAGTGAGCGGAGCCGTTCGTCCGGCTTGGGCAGGGGCAGCTCGCTGGTCCAGGGAGCAGGTGCGGGGACCCCAGCTTGGACCCCACCCTGCAGGCCAGGGCCACCTGCTGACCCCGGGCCCTGGAGGCCATGGGGTGCTGCTCTCCAGGGCTTGGGGCGGGTTTTCCTATTCTTATTAAACAGTAGTGTTTTGTGTATTAGGAGCTCAAGAGCTTTAAATGCTGCTCCAGAGGGCCTGCCGGAAGTTTATGGGCTGAGCGTCATATACTGACACATGGTAAAAAGTCATGTCGCTTCGCAGAACCTGGTTGTTAAGGTTCCTTAGTGTCTCCTGGACAAGACCTCTGTCACTGCACGGATGCGCCCCCCACTCGGGGGGCGCACGCGGGCTCCGGATGAGCAGCTGTGCTCCGAGTGCTCACTGGCGACTCCCCAGAGTCGCCTGTTTTGTTCAACTGCCCTAAGGAGCCGCGGGGAGCCACGAAGTGCATGCAGGGAGAACACCCCCACAGCCCTCGGGGTCTGATTACGGAGGCGGATTAACTCTCCGCAGCTCCCCCGCCCGCCTGATGGATTGCCTGTCTAGAAGGCAGGGTCCAGGGGGACAGAGGGAGAGAACATTACCGTGCTGGAGCTCAGGGTATGCCCAATGGGTGTCGGCTGTGCGCGGCTCTGCCTCTCCCCGCCACCTGCTGCTCCCTCCTTTCGTTTCCTTCCTTGTTTTGTGTTCTGCCTTCATGTCTGCCCTGTATGTCTTCTCCCTCGCTCCTCCCCCTCTCCGCAATAGCTTCCCTCTCCCCCGCCCCTCACCCCGAGCTCCTGTGTCTTCTCATTTGGGTTGGCAGGTTGGCCTTGCCCATAAGGGCCAGACAGTGGGCTGTGCGGCCACATGCTCAGCTCTGTGGTTGTGGCCGCTGGAAAGCAGCTTTGGGCCATCTGTGAATGGTGGGTGTTGCCACGTGCCATAAAACTTTATTGACAAAACAGGTGGGGGGGCCTGGGTTTGGGTGCCGGCTGTCATTATCAGGCGCCTGTGCCAGCCCCACGCTTCCTGGGACCCTCAGCATGCTGCTGCTTGTGTGAAGCCAGCACGACTGTGGGGGCCCCTGGGCCAGGTTGGCAGGTGCCCTCAGGCAGGTGCAGGGAGGGAGCTGCTCCAGGGGACCTATGTGTTCACCGATGGGGAGGGCCGGGGGGGCGGGCGCGCGGGGCCCTGGGAGCTTGACAGCCTCCCCTGCTCCTTCCGAGCTGCCGCATTTCGCGCCTCCGGCTTAATCAGGTAGCTCTAACATGGAGCACGTTCCGAGCCCGCCAGACACGTTTCAGTGGATCAAACCGGAAGTGTTGAGATGGGGAGAATCCCAGTAGCCTGTCCCTGGTGAAGTTTGTGCCGCTTTGCATGGATTTTATTTATTCCACTTAATAAAGCGGCTGCCGAAGTTGGTAGCCTAAGTCATGAACCTTCCTCTGTCGACAGAGCTATAAATATGCAGCTCATGCCACCTTGATTCCACATATCAGCCTGATTTGTTTTTCTAATTTATTTAATTAAAACAGATTATGGTGCTGCTGGCTTCATGAAGGTATGTGGAAAATCTCAATTTCAGATTACTTCTGCAAGGGCCTGATGACAGTGCTCGCGCCCTCCTGCCCAGGCTGGGGGTGGTTTGGCCTCCGGAGGAGCCCCGGGTAATTCGGCAGGTCCAGGGTCCGTTTTTCTTACTTAGGAAAGTATCTGCTTGCTCTCCTTGCGCGAAGAACTTGGGGTCACTGTCCTGTGAAAAAACACAGAGTGAAAACAGTGAAAAACCTGCAGACAGTGTGAAAAGACGGGCACCGTATTAAAGACAAGAGGAGACGAGCAGGGGTCAGTGAGACGAGCCAGGCTTGCAGAACCCTCCGTGCAGCGCGAGCTCCGAGGGTGCAGGCGGGGAGACGACGTCGGGTGGAGGCTCCAGCTCCCGTGCTCAGGGCAGAGGCAGGAGGTGGGGGTGCAGGGCTGGTGGCGGGCTCTGTGCGGGACACCTCAGCGGAGCCCTGGCCTCTGGGATTGGGCATTGCCCCCCCCCCCCCCCCCCCGGG
>NW_024424452.1:1456359-1565093 GCF_017311325.1 Ursus maritimus | reverse complement strand
GGGATTGGGCATTGCCCCCCCCCCCCCCGCCCCCTGGGAGAAGAGTGGACACTAGGCTTGCAGAGCCAGCACTGCCGCTGCGCTGAGGCGTGACGGGCCGATACAGATCACATATGTCCGGGGCTACAGTGTGCTGTTTGGGTGTCCGTGCATGCAGTGCAGTGACCACCACAGGCCAGCTGGTCAGCCCTGTGTCGCCGGGCCTAGCCCGGCTCTTTTCTGTAGTGACAACACTTAAGATCTGCTATTCCAGCACGTCTCAGGCACATGGAGCAGTGTCAATGCCTGTGATCGTCACCGGGCTGTGCACGAGGTCCCCAGGTCTTGTTCACCTTTCACCCGGCACCATGTGCACGCGCACCCATACCTCCCTGCCCCGCCCCGCCCCGGCCCCGGGCAGCCACACTTCTGCTGTTTCTGGGAGCTCAGCATTTTCAGAGTCTGCATGGAAGTGAGGTTGTGCAGTATTTTTCTTTCTGAATCTGTCTTAAGTATTTTCCACTTTGCATAATGTCCTCCAGGTTCATTCATCTTGTCACGAATGACCAGGGCTAATTCTTTTTTAAAGCTAACGAATCTTCCCGTTGTGTGCATATAGCACGTTTCCTCATCTGTTGCGTGCTGGCAGGTGTTCCGGTTGCTTCCGTGTCTTGGCTGTGGTGAACAGTCCTGTGACGAACCTGGGGGTGCAGGCACGTCTTGGAGGGAGTGATTTTATTTCCTGTTGACATATTCCCAGAGGTTGGAATACTGGATCATATGGGTCATACTTCTATCTGTAATTTTTTGAGAAGCCCCCATACTGTTTCCCATGGTGGCTACGCCAGTTCACGTCCCCACCAGCGCTGGCAGTCTGGTGTCCAGTTGAGAATACCCGCCCTAACTGGTGTGAGGTAAGACCTCATGTGATCCTCATGTGGGTTTCCCTGATGATGACGGGTGCTGAGCACCTTCTCGTGGACCGGTTGGCTGTCTGTATCCTTTGGGGAAATTTCTATCTTGATCCTTTGCCCACTTTTAATTGGGTGTTTGTTTTTTTGCTGTTGAGTTGTGTGAGTTCCTTACGTGTATTGGATATTAACCCTTTATCTGATAGATGGTTTGCAAATATTTTCTCCATCGCCTTGCATTTTGCTGAAGGTTGGATGCAGTCCCCTGGTTCATTTTTGCTTTTGTTGCCTGTGCTTTGGGTGTCAAAATAAAAGAAATCATCACCAAGATGAACCTCAATGAGCTTTTCCCTTGTTTCCTTCCAGGATTTTTATTTTTTTTTATTTTATTTTTATTTTTTTTTTTAAAGATTTTATTTATTTATTCGACAGAGAGAGAGACACAGCCAGCGAGAGAGGGAACACAAGCAGGGGGAGTGGGAGAGGAAGAAGCAGGCTCCCAGCAGAGGAGCCTGATGTGGGGCTCGATCCCATAACGCCAGGATCACGCCCTGAGCCGAAGGCAGATGCTTAACCGCTGCGCCACCCAGGCGCCCCTCCTTCCAGGATTTTTATGGTAGCAGGTCTTTATATTGAGCTGATTTTGTGTGTGTGGTGTGAGATTGGGGGTCCGTTACTGTTGTTCTCCATGTGGCTATCTGGTTTTCTTAACGCTGTTCCTTGAAGAGCCTGACCTTTCCCCACCGTGAATCCTTGGCATCTTTGTCGAGTATTAGTTGAATGTATATGCGTGGATTTCCTTCTGGGCTCCGTATTCTCTCCCATTGGTGTGCGTGTCTGTTGTTAGGCCAGTATCATGTGGTTTGATTACGACCGTTTTGTGGTAGTTTGAAATCAGGAAGTGTGATGCCTCCAGGCTTGTTCTTACTCAAGATTTCTTTAGCTACTCAGGGTCTTTTGTGGTTTTATACTAAATTTAGGATTAATTTTTCTGTTCCTGTGAAAAAATTTTGGTAGTGGTTGCATTGAATCTACACTGTGCTTTGGGTAGTACGGACATTTTAACAGCATTATGTCTTCCAGTCCATAAGCACAGACGGTCTTTTTATTTGTGTCTTGTTAATGTTTCTTTCATCAGTGTCCTACAGCTTTCAGTCTGCAGGTCTTTCACCTCCTTGCTTAGATTTATTTCTAAGTGTTTTATTGTTTTTTTGATGCTGTTGCAGTAGAATTGTTTTCTTTTTTGGATTGTTCGTTGTTAGCGTATAGGAACGCACCTGACTTTTGCATGTCGATTCTGTATGCTGCGACAGTCTACTGAATTCACTGGTGAGTTCTAACAGTTTTCTGGTGGAGTCTTATTTCCTACATGTTAGATCATGTCATCTGCAGGGACAGTTTTACTCATTCCCTACAGAATTGGTTGCCTCTTATTTCTTTTTCTTGTCTGATTGCTTTGGCTAGGACTTCCAGTACCATGTTGCATAGGAGTGGAGAGAGTGGGCATCCTTGTCTTATTCCTGACCTCAGGGGGAGAGCTGTCAGCTTCTCACTGCTTCTCACTGCTGAGTGTGATGTGAGCTGTGGGCTTTCCCGTGTGGTCGTTATTATGGTGAAGCACTTTTCTTTGGTACCTAGGTAATTTTTATCATTAAATCATGTTGAAGTTTATCAAGTGCTGTTTGTGCATCTGTTGAGATGATCGTATGATTTTTATCCTACATCCTGTTAATGTGTTGCGTACCATTGCTTGATTTGTGCATGTTGAACCATCCGTGCAGCCTGGGGATAAATCCCATTCAGTCATGGTGTGCGACCCTCTTTTTTCTTCTTTTTTTTTTTAAATTTATTTATTTGAGACAGCGAGTGTGCACGTGTGGAGGGGAGGGGCAGGGGGAGAGGGAGAGAGAGAGAACCCCAGGCAGACTCTGCACACTGAGCATGGAGCCTAACATGGGGCTCGGTCCCACGACCCTGAGGTCATGACCTGAGCCAAAATCCAGAGTCAGTTCAACCGATGAGTCACTCACGTGCCCGAATTGTGACCCTCCTAATGTGCTGTGGAACGTGGTTTTGTAGCACTTTGTCGCGGATTTCTGCACCTGTGTTCATCAGGATATTGGCCTGTGCTTTGGTTTTCCTGTAGCATCTTTGCCTGACTTTGGCATCAGGCTAATGATGCTGGCCTCGTAAGATGAGTTTGGAATTGATTCTTCCTGATTTTTGGGGAGGATTTTGAGAAGAATTGGTAATAATTCTTCTTTAAATGTTTGGTAGAATTCACTGGTGAAACCAACTGGTCCTGGGCCCTTCTTTGTTGGGAGATTTTTATTACCAGTTCAGCCTCTTTACTTGTTACTAGTCTGTTTGGATCTTCTGTTTCTTCGTGTTTTGTGTGTGTTTTTTTTTTTAAGATTTTATTTGTTTGTTTGACAGAGTGAGCACAAGCAGCGGGAGCAGCAGACAGAGGGAGGGGGAGAAGCAGGCTCCCCGCTGAGCAGGGAGCCGGATGGGGAGCTCAGTCCCAGGACTCTGGGATCCCCACCGGAGCCGAAGGCCTGAGCCCCCCAGGCGCCTCTTTTCGTGGTTTATTCTCCGGTGCGCGAGTGTTCCCCAGGAGTCTGTCCGTTTCTTTGAGGCTGTTCTGCGGTTTGGTGGTCGTCACCCATAGGTCTTACACGCCTTCGTGTTTCCGTGCTGTCTGTGGCAATGTCTTCCCTTTTGTTTCCGATTTTATGTCCGTTGTATTTCTTTTTTTACTGAGTTTAGTGAAAGATTTGTCAATTTTATTTATCTTTTCAGAGCGGCTCTTAGTTTCTGTCCTCTTTTCTGTCCTCTTTTCTGTAGTTGTGTCAACCTGTGCTCTGCGGGGTGATGGCAGAGACTCCCGCCCCACCATCTTTCTGACGTCCCAGACCAGTCCTTCGTTTCCTGTCTCGGTGCAGGAATGTGGCGACTTTGGGACGGGCCTCTGGTTGTCCAGCTCCAAATTACACCTCTGTGGCAGTGGTTCTGGAACTTGGTGCACGTCTGAATGGCCTCAAGGCTGTGGGTCCCTCCCTGGGAGGTTGTGACTCAGTGGGGGGTGTGGGGGCTGGGCCGAAACGTCGTACCTGTGGTGAGTTCCTGGACAACGCTCCTGCGCTGGTCCCCACCCACACTCCGAGAGTCCTGCCCCCGTGTGAGCACCTGGCCTTCTGAGCGGAAGGGACCGAGCCCTGCAGGGGGTCTGAGGCTCTACCGCGGAGAGCCTCTCGGGGTGGGCCTGCTCTGGGTGTGGGAGAGGCGTCGGCTGCTTGGGTCACAGCAGCGGCCTCAGGGGTGCAGATGTCTCCTTCTGATGAGCTGCACTCAGCCAGGGTCACCTGCCAGAACCCAGGCTCTGGGTGAGCAGCACACCTGCTTGCGTGGCAGCAAGCTTGTCTTGTGGCTGCCATCCACGTGGGGCGGGCTCTGCCTCTTGGGGCCTCTGCCAGAGGAAAACCACGAGCGGGTGGGTGCTGCTGCCCGGTTCGGCCCCTGATGACTGGCCGGTGTCTCCTTTTCCCTTCCACTTGGTCACAAATCGACGTGTAAAGTAGAGAAGAGGCAGGAGGCCTGAGGCTTTTGTCTGGCAGCGTGCTGGGGTTTCAGTAGCAGCTTCTCACCTCCAGATAAAAATAGCCACACGAGGTCTTGGTGCAGCCTCCACCTGTCACAAGGGGCGTGTGGGCCTGGGACATGTGTCTGAGCGCAGTGGTCACCTGGGGGCCTGGCTGGAGGACGTGTCCCTGGACCAGGAAGGGCTGTGGGAGCTGCTGGGCCTGACGTGGCTCTGTGGACACCCCAGTTTCTCTGCACGCCCTGTCTGCCTGATACGTACTCCCGCGTGCCGCCTTCTGTGGAGCGCCTGGCTCTGTGTCCGCTGCCCCTCTTCCTGTGTTGCCTCCACGCTCTGCGCTCCCAGCCAGCCCCACTGACTGGCAGACCCTGGGTCAGCTGGGCTGGGGTGGAGCTCAAGGGCCCAGCTCCAGCCTTGCTGCTGTGGCCGGCTCGGGATGGTGAATTTCCAGCCAGCCTGCTGATCCCCGGCCCCTGGCCTCCCTTCTGAGCCCCTCTGTAAGCCTCGTGCCTGAGCAGTCCCCCCATTACCTCCAGACCCCCTGACGCACAGGACGAGCACCAGCGTGCTGGTCACATACGTCCTGTCCTTCCCTCCCTTCCCAGTGGGAGACTGCAGTGCGGCATGCCAGGGGTCAGGCAGGCTCACAGGAGTGACAGATATCTGAGTCCCCATGCGGGGCACACGTGGGTTCCTACAGGCCTCCATCCAGCCCCCAGCATGTGAATGCTGGCTGCTTCCTGCCTGGGAACCTGAAACTGCAGTCTGTGGGCCCTGCTCGGACTCCCTCCAAGACCCCAGGCAGCGACCACTGCCGCCCGGCCCCCAGACCTCGTACGCCTGTCCGACGGCTCGGGGTGCACTCTCGTCCTCTTCTCCTGGGTGTGAGCTGGGCTTTCCTTGAGGCCTCAGCATCTCTGGAGGAGCCGGGAGCCTGGACGTTGGGGAGTGGAAAGGACACCGCAGATGCCTGAGGAGTGTGGGAGGCCTGACAGCTCGCTCCTGCTCAGGCGGCAGCCTGGCCGTAGCAGGAATCTCAAGGGGAAGGCGGGAGTAGATCACTGCGGAGCCAGGCGGGATGCGCCGGACAGACGCAGCCTGGCCAGCAGCTGCACCGTAGACAAGCGGCTTTCTCTGCGGACGCAGGACACCTCACAGGCAGACCCATGCCCGCCTGCCGCCTTAGCCGGGGACTTCTCCCTGCTCCCAGCTGTTCCCCGCTGTTCCCCAGCTGCCTGGGACATGCCCATGCAGGTGGGGTGACACTCGTAGGGACAGTACCGCAGGAAGGAGTGATGAGCTAAGGCCCAGCGGATGGGCTGTGACCAGCGGCCTCGGGGGCTGGCAGGTACCTGACCTGTACAGTGGGCCCGGACTCCGTAGGCACACACCTCCATCACGGCTGGTCGAGCATCACGCCCGCTTCCCAGTCTCTGGAAAGACTGGCGGCTTAGAGCTGTCTAGTGTCAGGTGTGGGCCGGGAGGTGCAGGGGTCCTGGTGTCTTGGCCACCCACGGGGATGGGCGGTTGAGGCCAGCGTGTTGCACAGGCTTCCTTGTCTGTGTGGCCTGCCTCGACTTAGGCCTGGTCGCCAGCTGACCTGCTTTGCAGTAGCGTGCTTTGGGGGGGGGGGGTCAGTTGAAGAGGTGCCCGGCACTGGGGGAGGCACGTGGAGGCCCTGGACATCTTTCTGACCAGTGCCCTGTAGGGTATCGTCTCTGGTGGATGCACTTGGACGGACTGTGTTTCCTGCTCGACCGGGAGCGTCTCCTGGGCCGCTGCTGGTGCCCGTTCTGTCCCAGTGTGGCTTGTCGGGCCACCAGCTGTGCTGCCACGCTCTCCCCGCCCCACGGGGAGCTGCACGCGCACCCTGCCCTCTTCCTCTTGTCTGCCCACCCACCCATTGTCCCTTCTGGAAGTCTAGCTGCCGTGCGACAGGAGCCTCCCCGCCCTCATCAGCACTGGGGCCACAGTCCCGGCTTGGCGCACATGTCCCCTCTCCCTGGTGCTCTGTGGCCTCTGTGTCTCATGATGTGTAGATGCAGCCAGTCAAGGCTGGTGGAGTCTGGGTGAGGGTGACCATTCTTCAGTCCTGTGGGGGCCTCTCTGCTGCCCCTTCCCCAGCTCCCTCGATGCTGCCAGCTGTCCTGTGCGCGTGAGCCAGAGGGCGCATGCCCCTCCCGCACCCACAGGTCTGGTCCTGAGGAGAGTCGGCACGCCCAGCAAGAGGCTCTGTCCTGTGCTGCCCGCCCATACCCGTCCCATCCCCTGGTCGTGCGGCTCCTCGGCTGTGGGCTTGAGTCAGCAGCCCATCCCGTGGCCTCCCCAGCCTGAGCCCCCGCGTGCTTGGGGTCCTGGACACACAGGGCCTCCTATGGGGGACGTGTGACAGGTTGTGGGATGGCGTTTGGGGATGGCGAGCTTCCTGCTCTTGGAAACTTCTTCCTTCGTTAGTAGAACAGACCCTCTCCCCCTCCCTGACTTGTCCTCCAGGGTGCGGGGGGCACGTGCTCCAGACCGCGTTCTCACTGGAGCGTGACGCACACGCCGTCTGCCGCAGCAGTCCCTCCCTGCCTGTGGGCACGCTGCTCTGACTCTGTCCTCTGGGTGGAGACGGCCCGTGTCTCTGGCTCAGCACCTCTGGGGTGGGGGGCGTCCTCCGCTGTCCCATCGCCTCTGCGGGACACGTTAGTTGTCAGCGTCTGTCTCGTTGAGCGTGACGGATCCCCTCGTACGGTGTGGGCTCTCCGGCCGGCCCGGAGGGAGGGTGGCAGAGCCTCCCGGCCTCCCTCCCTGGGCGGCATTTTCCTGACGGCTGCCCCGAGGAGGGACTCCCTCAGGGAGATGCGGGTGAACGCTTGGTTCCCAGTGCAGGGTTGACTTTCCTCCAAGTCGGGTTTCTGCCAGCTCCTCTGCTTTCCCGGGATCTCTGCAGCCCTCACAGGTCTTCGTCATAGTTGTGCCGTTTCCAAGCCCTGCATCGTGCGAGGATTGGAGAAGCATGGCACCTGCATCTCTCTCGTGCAGTGACTGGGATGTTGAGCGGGGCACCAAGCCTCTTGGATCAGCGTCTGCCTGTTCATCACGGTCTCTGCACCCCTGCTCAGCCGTGTCCTCACAGAGACCGTAGTGAAGTGTCTGCACCCCTGCTCACCCATGTCCTCGCAGAGACCGTGGTGCCGGACCCCTGCTCACCCGCGTCCTCGCAGAGACCGTAGTGAAGTGTCTGCACCCCTGCTCAGCCGTGTCCTCGCAGAGACCGTAGTGAAGTGTCTGCACCCCTGCTCACCCATGTCCTCGCAGAGACCGTGGTGCCACACCCCTGCTCACCCGCAACCTCGTAGAGACCGTAGTGAGTGTCTGCACCCCTACTCACCCGCGACCTCGCAGAGACCGTGGTGAAGTGTGTGCACCCGTCTGCAGTGTCCTGGCCGCTGGGCCCTGTCTGCTGCCCAGACTGCCCCGGGGGTCACCGCTCCATTTCTGCGGCTTGCTTGCCGAATCTGCGTGCAGGAGCCCAGCTGACGCCTGGCGAGCCCATGGGCTGACTCTGCCCTGCACTGTCCTCCGTTTCTGGCTGACCTGCAGGGGGCCGTGCCCGAGGCCGTGTGGGGACACTGGTGCCGCCACTGTGCTCACAGACGCAGCGCAGCGTGTGGGTTCGCCCCTTGCCGGGGGCACCGGGCGGTTTCTGGCGTTCGCCACCGCAGTGCAGCTGGGTGCGGTTTTGTGCAGATCAGCCGGGCACACGTTCTGTGGTTTCCCATGAACACATTCGTGGGGTGGGATCACTGAGCAAGAGGTGACGCGTGTTAGACTTGAGGCAAAACCCAGGTCTTTCCGCAGAGTGGTTTCCTGGTTCTTATCTCCGCCGTCCGTCCCGAGTCCTAGGATTGCCCGCGTTCTTTGTTTCTGCCAATTGGACGGGTGCGGAGCGGCCCTTTGCAGTGGGGCTCGATGGGCGTTTCCTGGCTTCTAGCGGAGCTGACGCCCTTTCCGTGCACTCGTGGGTACAGATGCTTTTCCTCGGGGAAACGTCTGTCTCGTGCCCTCTTTTCCGTCACTGCTCCGTAGCTGTTCTGTCTCTGCGGCCGGCACCGAGCAGATGGGCAAGGTGGGGAGGCCCTGGCCCTGGGCTGGACGTCATCCCCTGCATGAGCGCTGTCACCGCCGCCCCGAGTGGGGGGTGGGGACACACTGCCCGGGGCCTTCCGCCCTGGGGGCAGCATGTGTCCCCTCCCCTCTCCCTGACAAGCCGCTTACAAATGCCAGCCCGGAACGCAGGTGCCGCTCCTGGCTGCGTCCTGGCCCCGCAGAGTGGCTCTCGTTCTGTCCGTCCGTGTGTGTACGGTCTCTCTCGGGGGGCCATGAGTTTACAGATAGGCCACCACAGCGTGGATGTTCCTTTGCCGCCTCTCCCGGCCTCCCTTCACACATCACGTCCTGCCCACGAGAGGTGGTCTCTGCAGTGCCCGCCAGCCCCCCACCTGCCCACCTGATGGCTGTGCTCATTCGTCTGTGCCTGGCTTGAGGTGAGGCTGAGGCAGGGGGCTGCGAGGAGCTCCCAGGGCTGGCTCACATGAAGCCCAGCACTTGGTCCTAACCGCTGGCGTTGGGTTTGGGTTTCCGGCTCGGTCTTGTCACTGGGTTTTCGCAGTCTGCATTGCTGTGGCGGTGAGTCCTATCCCGTCCCGCCTGTGTTCACCGTGTTTTCAGTTCCGCTCCTGGCAGTGTTGCTCATGTGGGCTCGCGAAGTACTGATGAGCTTTTAGCAGGAGCCCTGGCCTCGTCGACAGGGTTGGCGTGTCGGAAGCACGTGTGCTTGGGAGGCTTGATGGATGCACGCAGACATTGTCACGACAAGGTGCAGGTCTCCCATGGCCCGAGGACCCAGCACGGCTGGCCTCGTCGGTGGCCACCTTCCAGCCTCCTCCCTACAGGCCTCAGGAGCCGGGTGCTGGGACCCCACAGGGTGCCCTGGGCATGGAGGCGGTGCATGAGCTCTGCATGTCCGTCGCTGGTCGCTCCAGGAGGGACAGGGTTTCCAGTCTGCGGGCTGGTTTGGTCCCTGCTCACAGTCAGGCCATTCCCCGTGGCTGCCACGTTGGCACCGTGTCTCTGCTGCTTCCGCACAGAGGTGGCCGCCGGCACGTAAGATAGTGGTACAACGACTCATTTGCTACATCTGCTTTTACTGTCTTCTGGGAATGGTGTGTGACCGCTTCTGTCCCTGTGTGGTGCATGCTGGCCTGACACTGCTCGCCACGCTTGTGGCGTTGAGGCCAGGGGCACACGGGACCTATGAGGACCTGGGTCTGGTGGACCCTGGCTCTGGGTGCTGGTGGGCTGCTCTGGACTTCAGTCTGCTGCCTGTTCTGCGGTGGCGTCCGTGGACACGCAATGTGCCAGCTGGACTGGCCAGGCCGGAGGGCGGCCACCCCTGCGCTCCTGCCTGGGTCGCCGGGACCTGGCCTGGCACTGCTGTTGGCCCTGATGGTCAAGAACCTCCCTGGGCCAGGCCCCAGGGAGGATCCTAGAGATCCATTTAGGGGACGGTGGTCAGGGGACATGAGGGGCTTTCCTGGATGTTGGCTCTGTCGGGAAAGTCACCCTCATGGCTTCTTCCAGAATGTGAGCTTGCCGGGAGGACATGCACTGCAGTCCTCTTGCCAGGGGCGTGAAAACGTCATCAGGAGCATCTCTGCCCCCATAACTGCACTGTTGCTCCAGGCAGCAGGTTTGGGGTGGGCTTCCCGCTAGGTTTCCCAGCACTCCACCCTGGCCCCCGTCACCTGCTCCAGGCAGCGGGCATGCTGGGCTGCCTTACAGCCCCCGAGGCACCTGTACTAAGTGGGCAGTGGGGGCCGTGGCGGTGACGGAGACTGACCACTGACCCTGGTTTCTGTCTTGTCTCAAAGGCTCAGCTGTCACAGGCCCTGGAGGAGCTGGGAGGCCAGAAGCAGAGAGCAGACATGGTGAGTCTCTTGGTGATGGTCTTTGTGGCACAGGGAGCCCAGGGCGTGGGGTGCTTTAGACCCTGGGCGGGGAGGGAATCATGTCTCTGTCACATAGGTGTCCTGATGGTCACAGCGTGTCCCTTCGTCAGAAACGGAGGTGGGGATGGGAAGGGCGTGGGGCTTGGAAGCCAGGGCCTGGCCCCTGGATGACTCTGACGTGGGGCCCCCCACGCTCTTTCTGCTCCACATCATGACCCACCCAACACGGAGCCGATGCAAAAACCCTCCTGATCACTGCTTGACCCCCTTGGCCAGGTTGTCATTCGTTGTCCCCCGGCTCTGGGCCCACGGCGGCCCTGCCTCACAGGGTATGTGGATGCAGATGCCCCCCCACCGGGCTCCGACGCCCGCGTTGCCCTGCTGAGCGCCAAGTGTGCTCCTCGGCCGTGTGGCCATGTGCCTCCTTCTCGGACCACGTCTGGGCCCCTCCCCGGGTGGGCTGCCTGCAGGGCTGGGCGCAGTTGTGGGCAGGCGCTGCTGACTCCCCTGGGCACCCAGCATAGAGAGGCTTCCTTACCAGCATCTGGGGGACAGACAGCATTGGTTTTGAAGCATCTTTGTCCCACACAAGCTGCAGGCCCTTCTTGCTGCTCCAGCCCGTGGTCTGGTCTCTGTGGGGACCCAGCCACCAGGGTCACAGGAGGGTCACAGGGCACATCTGCACGTGTTGTGGGGGCAGCTCTGCCCCAGGCCACACGCCAGCCAGTTGGGGTTGGGGCAGGCTCAGGGACTCACATCACGGGTCGGGGTTCATGGTGCGTGGGCATCGCTTGTCAGCCCCTAACCTTGAGCGGGTCATCTGGCCTTCACCTGCAACGTAGGAGTGGCCCACAAGTTGGCATGCCACGTCCTTGGGTTTGTTTCGTCCGTCTGCAGCCGTCCCCACAGCCTTAGGCTGTCCAGCTGTGTCTTACTGCAGCTGTCGCTGTCGGCCGTAGCGGAGGGTGGGGATGGGGAGACCGAAACGGCCCACTTGTGAGGCAGGGGCCTGAGGATGGGACGGGATGAGGCCCAGGCACCAGCACCCGGGAGCCTGAGGCTGCCGTGCTCAGAGCCCCTGACCCGCAGGGATACGTGGTGGGCGTTGGTCAGACCGGCTGTGCCGCAGCTAGGTACACGTTAGGTAGAGCGCGGGTCCAAAGGTCAAACACAGCAGGATGGCCTGGGCAGTGGGTGGGGAGTCCCAAGTGGGATGGGAAGATTGGGGAGGGCAAGTCAGGAGAGAAGCATGGGGGTCTGAGATGCTGTTGGCTGTTGGGTACCTGGGCCCGGGGGTGTGAGCTCCCATGTCAAGGCCCTCCAAGCACCTGGCGTGTGTCCGTCCTCCGGAGCCGGTGAACGTAGCCAGGAGGGTAGAGCCTGAGGTTCGAGCCCCATGGGGCTGCTCCAGCACCTGGACATGTGGCCCAGGGAGGGTGGCCCCACCCACCAGGAACTGGGAGGCATCCCCGCAGCACTTAGTCTGTAAGCCCGCTGGTCTTTCCACTGCAGGGCCACTGTGGGTGCGTCTGGTCCCCTGAGTGTCTTGAGTTCTCTGCAGCGGGCATTCATTGTTGACTGAGGGGGAGCAATCGTGCCTCTGCTTAGAGTTTTTGCCCTCATCTGGCGGGAAAAGGGGCTCGGGACCCAGGCAGGCCCTGATGGGGGAGCCTGCCCTCATTGAGCCTGGGGTAGGGAGCTTTATAAACTGTCGGCCTAGCTCGCGCAAGTGTGCTTAACTAATGGGACTGTGGGTGGGGACAGCCTGGGGGTGAAGAAACCTGGGGGGAGACCCTGACGTGTGGGTCAGCACGCATCGTTCCCTCGGCTTTGACCTGAGTGGAAATGTGCCCGAGGGCCGTGTGTCCGTGCTGCGCACACCGCGGGAGGAATGAGGATGGAGTTGTGCCGACCGCAGGCCCAGCCCTCTTTCCCTCGCTCCTGGGGGCTTGGAAAGGACAGAAGCTCCCGTGGTGGGGCTGCAGGGGCCGCTGCGTCTCATTGTGGGGATGCCTGAGGGACGTGGGGCTGGAGGGTGTCTTTCCCGCCTGCGTGTTCCCTTGTTTGCTGCCCATAAAGTTTCTTTTCGTTGTGTAAAGCTCCCTTGAGACTTAACATACTGAAGCCCAGTTCCACCTCTAGGCCAATTACGTTAGCACTCGTGGGGGTGGGCGGCCCACTTCTCCCCAGGCGATGCTGACCTCCTCCAGGGCGGACAGGCCTATAGACCTGGCGCCCCTGCCTCCGTGCAGGGGCCCCTCCCCAGGCGTGGCGGGGCCCTTGGGGGTGATGCTCCTTGGGGAGTTTGGGTGAAACGTCCCCATGGCTCCAGCCCCGCGGAGCTGGGGAGGCGGGTGGGGACCTGCTCTTCCCCCAGTGCATTCCTGGCTGTGCCCGAAGGTGCAGGCACTCTGGGGCACACAGGCGGGACGCCGTGGGTGTCTTCTTCCTTGGATCTGGGCTGTAGCTGTCACCTCCGCAGGTTTAATCTCTGGCTTCTGATTGTCAGATTTTGAGCTCGTTCCCGTTTGGTTCTCTTCTCTCTCTCCTTCTCGCTTAGTAGCACCCAGCGGAGCGCAGCAGGCACTCCCTCAGAGGCTGTGAGCCTGTTCTTCCCTCCATCCTCCCCGGGCAGCACCTTCTGCGTCCTGAGCACATGAGGGCCAGGTGGGCCCCCAGCCCATGAGGAGGCAGCCGCAGCCCTGCTGTGAACCGCAGTTGGTGTGGGAGCTTGACAGCAGGGACCACGGCCAGAGCTCCCTGTGACACGGGGACCGAGCGACCCTGCGTCTCGCTCTGTGGCCCTCGCCCTGTTTCGGGGACAATCGTGGCGATGGGTGTGACGGGGGGGGCACCTTCCTGAGGTCAGAGGTGCCCCCCCCACCCCAGCCTCTGTCCAGGTGGGTTGGGGACGGCCTGGTGTCTGTACCACCTTGCCCACCCTGCTATCTCTGGGCCCTAAGTTGTTCACTATTTAGGAAAAGAGAGAAAAAAGAATTTAATCATCTGTAGCTAATTGCAGATGACATGACAAAGACAGTTTGCCTTTCTGTTATTAATTAGCAAATGCATGCTAATTAGGAAGCATGGCACAATTCAGGCTTTTCTCTTTAAATGTAATTAATACCACAAGGGAAGATGTCCTGGGCCATACTTGTACCATTAACATCCCTCACCCTAATTAGATACGGCCAGCGCTGGCTGGAGAAATGAGTTTGTTGACTGTAACTATAAAAATCTGTCTAATATTTTATGTACTCCAGAGAGCAAGAAGTGAAGATTTATTTTCCGGTTTAAGGGAGTGACACCCCTCATGACTCCGGGTAATGAGGCAGTCGTCCGCCTTGAGTGCCGTGTCCCCTAACGGCTCCTGCGGGCTTGCACTGCCAGCCCAGGCCTGTGGTGGGTCAGCCAGGAAGGGCGCTGGCGGGAGAAGTTCTGTCCGTGGTGGGCCTGCCCTGTGCTGGCCGCAACAGGTGCTCCTGGGGTGTCCGTGGTGTGGCAGCAGCCCTCAGCCTCCACGTGGCCTCTCCCAGCCCGTGGCTTTCATCCCAGAGCGCCAGCCTCCGTAGCTGCGGCTCTGAGGGGTGGCATGCAGATCACAGGAGAGGCCAGTGAGAGCCGATTTTAAGCTCTACAAGGGGCCATGCGCACCGGCGTGTGCCTTGCTGATGCCTCTGTCACCGTGAAAGCAGCGTGGAGGGCCGGGAAAGCGTTAGGAGGAGTTGCGTGAGCTCCCATTGTTCAGTGCTGGCAGCCGGCATCCGTACGTGCCTGCTGCCTGAGAACCTGGTCTTATCGCAACCTGCCAGCATTGCCAGCTGCCTTCCGGAAAATTACGACAAGAACCTCCTGGTTTTGTGACTGATAGCGACTCATTTCTCGTCCCGGGTCCGTCCTGCCATGGGACCAAGCCCGGGTTGGAAGACCCCCCGCCTCGACGGGAGAACTTTGTGGTGGGGGAGTCACGAAGGCTCATGGGGGACATCACTGCAGGAACCCAAGGCTGGTGGCAGGCTTGACTTTTGGCAGCCTGTTTCTTCACAGGGTTCTGTGCCCACAGAACGGTGTCTGACTCTGTTACCTGCTGCCAGAGCCCAGCGTGGTCCAGTGAAGCGTCAGGGCCCCAGGTGGCAGGCGGGGGTCAGGGTGCCTCACAGGCCGCCCCCCAGGAGCTGCAGCTGGAGTGCAGGAGGGGTGGGCGGATGTGGCCCTGCAGGCGGCAGTGTCCCCCACCTAAGTTGGGCTTCCCCTGCTGCACGTGCCTGGCCGTCTGCTCTCAGGCTGACCTGGGTGGTCTGACCAGTCTGTGTGTGTCCCTGTGCCGGCCTCTCTGCCGCTTCCACCCACTCCCAGCATCTCGTGAGGTTCACTGCTTCTGCACTTTTGTGCCAGCTGCTGGCCGCGTGCCTGGCTGTCCTGCTTCCTCGGGGAGACAGTGCAGGAGATGGGCCTTCCCTGCAGGGGAGCGGGGCTGCTGGCCGGCCGGCGGCACTCAGCGGCAGCACTGGCTCCTCCAGTCCAAGCGATGTCCTGGTCGTCTGCACGTGCCCAGTGCCGGCACAGAGTGAGCACTCGAAGTGCGTGAACTCGTAGTGGGGTTATTGTTGGGTGGGCATCTGCAGGTTGGGCTGGTTCTTGAGTGCCCCGAGTACCGATGGTGACGGTACAGTTTAGTAACGCGCACTCACCCTGCCTGGCAGCGAGCCGGGCACTGTCCTGGGAGCTCTGCAGACATCCGCTGCTAGGTGGCCCTGTTGTCACCCCCCCCCTACTCATTAGGACGCAGAGGCCTGGGTTGCAGTGGCTTTGGTGCCAGCGACACCCCTGCCTGGGCCTTCGGGACTCCTGACCACGTGGGAGTGTCCCTTGTGCTCCTGACCGCCCTGACCTGTGTGAGAACAGGCCTCATGGTCACTGTCCCCATCGGTGAAGTGTCAGACGCCTGGAGTTGTGTATGCCCCCTGGAGTGGCTCTGCTTCCAGGGATGAGTGCCTATGGCAGCTCCGTGGGAGCTGGGAAGCCATTTTTATTTTATTTTTTTTATTTTTATTTTTTAAAGATTTTATTTATTTATTTGACAGAGAGACAGCCAGCGAGAGAGGGAACACAAGCAGGGGGAGTGGGAGAGGAAGAAGCAGGCTCCTAGCGGAGGAGCCTGATGTGGGGCTCGATCCCATAACACCGGGATCACGTCCTGAGCCGAAGGCAGACGCTTAACCGTTGTGCCACCCAGGCGCCCCTGGGAAGCCATTTTTAGAGATGGAGGGAGAAGGGCTCAATGAGGCGTGTTTAGAAGTTAGTATCGAGCTGAACTGGGCTGCGCAGGGCTGCCCCCGACAGCAGAGTCCCTAGCAAGCACCTCAGGGCTGGAGGGCTGTGGCGGACTGAGGGACGTGGAGCTGGTTTCCAGCTGCTGTCCCTTGAGGGCTGCCCTGGGGCAGGGCTCATGAGGGCATGGTGCCTACTGCCCGCGCTGCACTGGCTTGTCTGTCCCCCGAGCCCCAGTGTCTGGGTGTCCAAAGTCCAGTCCTGGGTCCCTTCCTCCTCAAGGTGCTCCCCATTGGGCCCTGGCAGAGGCCAGTTTGGGGCTCTCTGCCCACGTCTTAGGATGTAGGGATGTATTTCCTTAGGGAGAGAAGGGGTCACGCGCCTTGGACTGGACAGCTGTGATGGCTTTGCATTCCTATGGTAAATCCGCCGGATTCAGCCGCGTGTCCTGAACCCCACTTCCGGGCGGCCATTCCGACTCTCCACGCCTTTCCACATGCGTGTGTTCACTGAGGCCCCTGCTGTGCTCTCTCCACAGCTTCCTTCACCCTTCCCTGTCGCCCCCAGCTGTTTCCACCCCGCGGAATGTGTTTCCGTCTCGTGGGGCCGAGTGCTCCCTCAGCCTCGAGCTGCACGTCCTCTGCCTCCCCCAGTTGCTGTCCCTCCGTAGAAACAGGTTGCCCTCCCATTCCACATTCACTGGTGGGCACGTGATTGTCTCCACGGCCGCCGTCCTCGCTGCGGACCTGCTTTCGATCCTGCCGCGGCCGCTGAGTGCTGAGTGCTCCCATGTGCTGGACACACGCTCCGGCTGTCCTGGACCATGTCATTGAGTCTCCACCGCAGACCTCGGGGTGCCGGTGACGTGGCCATGACTCAGATGAGGGGACAGGTGCAGTGAGTGGATGGGCGGGCAGCAGGCCGGTGGGCACCATGGGGCTTGCTCACGCCAGCTGTTGTGTGTGGACAGCGTGGTCCTGTAGGGCCGAGCCCCAGACTCGGGTTTAAAGTACTGAGTGACCGGATGTGGACACAGGGAAGCAGTGTGTGGCCCCAGGCCTCTCTCCCAGTGTGGGGGCTGGTCGTTTTGGTTTTGCCCCATTTGCAAAGACCTGATAAGGGGTTGGTGATTTATTACCTTAAAAAGATCCATGTGCAGCTTAGGGCCACTATCCTGAGACATTGGCTTCTTAGCGTAGGAAATAAATGTCTAATGGTGGAATTTCTGGTTCTTCACTGGATCCCCACACAAAAGGACAAGAAGACTCCCCAGTGTGGAGGGAGCACCGTAGCTTGTTCCTCTCGAAGTTCCCAGAGCCGTAGCGTGCTGAGCATCTGGCGAGCCTGACCTCTCCGTGTTTTCTGTTCTGGGTGAAGCTCGGAGTTAGCTTGTCAGGTCTCCCAGAGGAATCCTGCTGCCTTGCGCTTGTGGACTCTGTGTAGTGCTAACTTCCCATCTGCGATATCGGGGGCTTGCGGGCTTCGCGGCCTTCACTGACGTTTGGTCCTTTGTGCCGGTGAGTCTCGTGTGCTTCTTGTTAGGTCTCTGCCCGGGTGTTAGATCGTTTCCATTACTCGCACGTTGCCCTCTGCCCTAGCTGGCGGCCCCACGCTCACCACGCGCCTGCCGGGGCCCCTCGCGGGGTCGGGGGCCGACAGAAGGCAGGCACTCCAGACGAGGAACGGGACCCCCCCACAGACCCCAGCCCACAAAGCAGAGGCGCAGTGAGAATCTGTAACAGCCGCAGATCGAAGTGGTTAATTTATTCTTAGAAACCATGGGGTTCCTTCCAGCTGGGGGAATCCTCTGCAGCAGACCTTCTTGTGCTCGGCCCGGTTCTAAGTACGGTGTTAGTGTGCCCTTTAAAGGTCTCGTGTCTCTGCGGTGACCCTCTCTGGCTTAGCTCCTTCTCAACTACCGGGTGTTACTGTGTCTGCATGAAGTGATTTTGCTCCTTACCTGTTATTAAATCCGCACGTCTTCACTAGCTGCTGCGGTTCCTCTCCCTCACGTTTGCTGCGTGCCTTGCAGGTGTGTTGGGGGGGCCTGCGTCAGACATGGTCCAGGCCGTGGCGCCCACGGTCCTTTGCAGGGGCTTGGCTGTCCTGGACTCGGCCAGCCAGGGTCTGGCTGCTGCTTCCTTTGCTGTGGAGAGGCTCGCGTGGTGGCCGTGGCCGCCCTGCTCCCCTGGAGTCAGACTTGTCCCGTGCCTTTCCGACGGGGACACGTGGGAACGTGGGGTCCTGGGACCTACGAGTGAGCCCCATGAGGCAGAGCTGACCTCAGGCGCTCTGTTGTGAGGCCTTTTCCTCTTGGGCAGCGTCCCTGATGTCACCCGTGGAGACACACAGGGCCCGGAGTCCTCAGAGCTGTGCCCGCATTTTCTTGAGAGGGGGTTCCATTCTCATGGGATTTTCCTGCACTTTCTGACACTCTCGCCCCCCGTGTCAACAGCTGCTGTCCTGGAGGAGGCGGCCTCACTGCCCCAGACAGCCCTCTGGACCCTGATGGAAACACACGGACGCCTCCCACCAGGGCCCAGACACGCCTCCTTCCACATGTTCCTGGGAGTGGGCTTCCCCCTTTGCAGAGCTGGGTCTGGGGCAGCAGAACCACGGCTGGGATAGCTGGGTGCTCCTCTAGCGACCCAGAGGGGCGTGAGCTGCCCTTACCACCTCCACATCTGGACAGTGTTTGGCTATGTTTCTGGGTTTGTTTGTTTTTCAGCTGAAACACTGGATTTCTCCAAGCCTGTCTCTTGGGCCTTCCTGTCTTCTCTCACCATGTACCTGTCACCTGCTGCTGGGCTGCCCTGGCCAGTCTCTCCGGCCCTAAGATTAATGGGCCCTGGGGCACTGTCTCAGCCTGCTCGCTAGGTCCTCTTTCTTAGCAAATGTGCCGGCATAGGGCATGGCTCTGCAGGTGTGGAGGGCACAGCTCCGCAGGTGTGGAGGGGACGGCTCCACAGGCAGAGGGGAGGGCTCTGTAGGGTGAAAATTCTGCTTGCACCTACTCTCCACCTGGGCTTCTTTCTCTGAGGTTCAAGCAGGTATGTCCCAGCTTGGGTGACCAGCTGTGCCCGCTAGGAAATGCCCGGGAGAGCCACCGGTGGCTGCCTGTAGCCTGTCTGGCCTGTCTCATCAGGTGTGTCCCTCCAGAAAGAACGGAGCGTGACGAGGGCAGTCTGTTTCGGCTCCTCTCACCCCTCCCCAAGAAGCAGCAGCCACTACAGGGACCTTCCCAGATTCAATAATGGACCTAGAGCTGAGCAGAAAGGTGGCCTTTGACCAGGATTCCCACTCTGACCTCAGCGCCATCTCTTCTCTGGGACACCTGAGTTGCCTGCCCCGACTGGGCTCTGGGGAGAGGCAGCAGCCTCATTCCTGGGACGCAGTGGGCCTTGGCTCCGTCAGTACCACCTGTGGTCCTTGGCCCAGGAGGACCCTCCTGCGTCCCAGGGAGCAAGTGATGAAACAGACTAGGGGTTTGAGCGTCCTTCCTATGGCGCTCTGCAGCGCTGAGTTCATTCGGATCGTGTCGAGGTAGAGGCACGTTCCCTGCTCCTCCTGCTGGTTGTGGCTTCATGAGATTGGGTAAGGCCCTTGAGGCCGAACTGTGTATCCTCCCAAATTAAACCGAAATACACGGTCTCTATTTGAAGGTAATGCTGTACTAGCGAGCCAGCCTGGAGTACCGTTAGCATTAAAGTTTCATGATGCTTTGGAGCTGTGAGTGAGTATGGCAGGCCAGGCCTCCTTGCAAGGAGGGAGGGACCTTGTCACCAGAGGAGACAGGCAGGTCAGAGGCTGGTCCACGCTGACCCTGGCATTGCTGCCATGGAGGTCTGTGCCTGGCGCGTGGGCAGCTCCGCCGAGGAGCCGTGTCTCCTGCGCTCTGCTATCATCCGCTTCTGTTCAGGGCACAGGCCCCCTAGAGAGCTCCACCCGTAAGTGTTCACCGGTCTCACACTCGGGAGTGAGTTCTGTACCTGAGACCACACCCTGGTGGTTCTCCAGCCCGAGTTACCAGCCTCAGGAGAGAGACTGGCAGTAACGCCTGTTGCTGTCCTGGTGGGTGTGAGGTGCAGCTCTCTGCAGTTTCAGTTTGCACGTCCCTGATGGCTGGGGATGTGGATGGAGCGTTTCCTCACATGCCTGTTGGCCATTTGTGTATTTTCTTTGGAGAAATGTCCTTTCAGATCCTTTATGCATTTTCAAATTGGGTTTTTTGTCTATTTGTTGAGTTGTAAGGGGTTCTGTAGGGGTTCTTCATAAATTATAAATACTGGATCCTCATCAGATAGTTAATTTGTGAATTGTCCTCTCAGTCTCTAGAGAACGTCCTTTGGTGTGCACATGGTTTTGGCTTTTTTCCATTTTTTTTTTTTCTTTTGTTGTTTGGTGCTCTTGGTGTCATATCTAGGAAACTGTTACCACATCCAGCATCATAAAGATTTACTGCTGTGTTTCCTTCTGAGAGTTTTGTAGTTTTAGCTCTTACAATTAGGTTTTAATAATTTTGAGTTAATTTTTGAAGATGGTGTGAGGTAGGGGTCCACCTTCCTTCTTTTGCATGTGGATGTCCAGTGGTACCAGCACCATTTGTTCAAGGATTTTTGTTTGCTGGGGCGCCTGGGGGGCTCAGTCGTTAGGCATCTGCCTTCGACTCAGGGCGTGATCCCGGGGTCCTGGGATCAAGCCCCGCATTGGGCTCCCTACTCTGCTGGGAGCCTGCTTCTTCCTCTCCCACTCCCCCTGCTTGTGCTCCCTCTCTCCCTGGCTGTCTCTCTCTGTCAAATGAATAAATAAAACCTTTAGAAAAAAAAAAGATGATCGTCCGCACTGAAAGCCTCAGTACCCTTGTTGATAATCTTTCGACCGTAGATGCTTTGGTTTATTTCAGGGTTTCAGTTTGGGCCCCTTGATCTGTGTGTCTGCCGTTTGTCAACACCACACTCTTTTGGTTGCTGTCACTTTGTGGTGAGTTTTGAAAGTAGTAGATGTGAATCCTCCAACATTCTTCTTTTTCAGAATCATCTTGGCTTTTGGGGTCTTTGTAATTTCATATGAATTTTAGGATCAGCTTTCCCATTTCTGCTAAAAAGACTGAGGATTTTTTTTTTTTTAAGATTTCACTTATTTATTTGAGAGAGGGAAGAGCGATAACGAGAGAGCGCAAGCTGGGGAGAGAGGGAGAAGCAGGGTCCCTGCTCAGCAGGGAACCCCCTGCAGGGCTCGATCCCAGAACCCTGAGATCATGACCTGACCCGAAGGCAGCCACCTCACCAACTGAGCCACCCAGGCATCCCCAGACTGAGGATTTTCACAGGAGTTGCATTGAATGTGCGGATCGCTTCGAGGAAGATTGCCATCTTAACAGCATGAAGTCTTTCAGCCCTTGAACACAGAGTGTCTTTCCATTTCTTTAGGCTTTCTTTCATCTGTTTCATAGTTTTCAGTGTGTACATACTTCCTCCTGTGTTACACGTATTCACAAGGTTTTTATTCTCTCTGATGCTGTGTGTGGAGTTGGTTTCTTGCTTGATTGTTCCATGCTGGTATGCAGACACGCCGCCAGTGTTTGTGTGTTGATCTTGTTTCCTGCCACTTTGCCAAATTCTTTTAACTCCAATAGCTTTTGTGATTTCTGTAGGATTTCCTATATATGAGATCATGTCATCTGTGAGAGAGGTAGTTTTACTCTTTCCTTTCCAATTTGATGTCTTGTCTTTCTTTTTTTTTTTTTTAAAGATTTTATTTATTCATTTGACAGAGAGACAGCCAGCGAGAGAGGGAACACAAGCAGGGGGAGTGGGAGAGGAAGAAGCAGGCTCATAGCAGAGGAGCCTGATGTGGGGCTCGATCCCAGAACGCCAGGATCACGCCCTGAGCCGAAGGCAGACGCTTAACACCTGAGCCACCCGGGCACCCCATGATGTCTTGTCTTTCTTGTTCATGCCTAACTGCTCCAGCTGGAACTCCAGGACCGGGTGGACTAGCAGTGCTGAAAGTAGGCATCCTTGTTCTGTTCTCGATCTGAGGGGGAAGCTGTCTGTGTTTTACCAGAGAGTGTGATGTGAGCTGTGCATTTTATCAGGTTGGGGAAGTTCCCTTTTGCTCCTATTTCATTCAGTGTTTTTATGGTGAAAGGGTGTTGGACTTTGCCAAGTGCTTTTTCTGCCTCGGTTGAGATGATCATGTTGTTTTTTTTTTTCTCCTTCATTCTGTTAATATGTGCGTTCATCGATTTTTGTATGTTGAGCCGTTCTTGCATTCCTGGTAGAAAGCCCACATGGTCGCGGTGTATGACCCTTTCAGGTGCTGCCAGTGGGGCTAGCTATTGTTGAGGTTTTATACGCCTGTATTCATAAGGGTTCTTGGTCTTAGTTTTCTTTTCATGTGGTGGCTTCTTTGGCTGTGGTTATGCTGGCCTTGTAGAATAAGCTGAGAAGCGTTGGTAGCATTCAGCAGTGAAGCCATCCGGCCCTGGACGTGTCTTTGTTGGGAGGTCTTCACTTACCGATTGAGCCTCCTTACTTGTCACGGGTCTGTTGAGATTTTCCATTTCTTCTGGAGTCAGTTCTGGGGTTTGTGTGTTTCCAGGAGATTGTCTGAGTCATTCAGGTGGCCTCCCTATTGGTGGACAGTTGCTCCAGGGTTCTCTTACCATCCTTCTTACTTCCTTAGGTCGGCAGCCGTGACTCTGCCCTCCCTTCTGCCGTCAGCACATGGGTCCTTCTGTCCTTCCCTCCGTCGGTCTAGCTGGCATTTGACCATTTGGCTCAGCTTCACTTCTCGGTGGCCGTGCATTTCCCTCTCAGGACATGAAGGGGGTTTTCCCACTGACTCTGACTCACCTTGTTTCCCTCGAGCTTCCCATGTGACTTGTCCATTTTCTCTGCTTTTCCGGTGGTTTCTTGATCGCTGGGTAGAGCGCGTCTCATTGCACTTCCTTGTGTCTCTGGCGCTTGGGGTTTTGTGTTTCTTAGCTCCGTGGAGCTTGCTGTCCTTGTCCTTTGAGTGTCTGGTTACCCACAGTTGGGGTGCCAGGACTTGTCCCCCAGCCCACATGTGCTCTTCTCATTTCTGAGAATTCTCTCTCTCTTCTCTCATGAGTCATCCCTGTTGCTGTGTCTCCAAGCTCCCTGGTCTAATCTTCCAGCGGAAGGACCTGAGCGTTTTTATTTCCGGCGTTGCTGTTTACGTTTCTAACAAAGTTTGCCTCGGTCTTCCTTTTTCCCCGCATGTCTAAACTTACTATTTGAAAGTGTGGAATTCAGTTATGTTCTGTGCTCGTTCTGACACCTGCGTTGGGCAGATACAGGAGAAGATCCGTGAGCTTCGTTCCAGGATGCAGTGAAGCTCCTTAGAGACGGTCCAGTCGGCCAGGTGGCATTGCGAGGACAGTCTGGGCTGCCCTGTGGCAGCGCTTGTTCCGGGGCTAATTCTCACCAGCCCTGGGCCTCGGCCTCCCTGGTGCTCCGCCTGGTGCCGCGTGAGGGAGGGGCTTTGGAATCTGGCTGGACGGAACAGGTGCTGTTCCCTCTCGACCCTTCTCCTGGTTCAGTCTTTGGTCTGGGGGTCTCTCCTGTCCTGCATCTGCCAGTCAGGGTTGTGCTGTGTACTGCAGGGGACTCTGAACATGCCCTGCCCTGTGAGGCCCTGATGCTCTTCTCAGCAGGGATGGCCAGCTGGGCGGCCAGCAGGCCCTACCTTGCGCTTTCCAGCCTTCCAGTTTTCCAGAGGCGGCTCTGGCTGTGAGATCCCGTGGTCCAGCTTTTCACCCTAGCCTGCTGTACTCCTGGCCTCCCTTACACCGCTGGACATTTCTTCCAGAAGGTGCCGGGGTGTATGTCATTGATTCAGAGTCTTCCACAAACACAGGTTTGCAGGAGTAAATGCAGGAAATCACAGTTCATGTACTGAGTGCCTCTTGATACCAGGGACTTTGTCTGATTGTCCGGGGCTGGGGTCAGCTTATGTTCCCATGCCTGGTCAGGGCTCCTTCCCCGCTATGGTTGTGTGGGTGGGACCTCAGTCTCCAGACTGTGGCTCCAGACCTCGTCCTGGCTTCTGGGTACTGAGTATCCTGTGGACTCACCCCACGGTCCCCGCCAGGGTGGGGACCGGGCAGCGCTGGTGTGTGCTCTGCCCGAGGCAGCCTAGGCAGATTTGCCCTTGGAGGGTTTGGGAAGTGAGTCCTGGTCTGGAATCTTTGGGTAAATAGTAGGTTTCTGATCCCTTTTGGGAGGCTAGCCAGCCTTTGTTGTGTTAATCTCTGGCTTGTAGAGGGGATTTTCACTTCTGTATAAATATTCCACTAATCTCTGCAGCCTGATGGGGTGAAGAGCAGTAACTTTGAGAAGTGGTGTGGCCTCCTGAGCTGCGACCTACTCCAGAGACCTTGTCCTGTCCTGTGTTCTCCTCTCCCCTCCACACCACAGACCCACCCTGCTGCTCCCCGTCTTCCCACACCTGACTCTGATGGGGTTTGGCAGCCATTTGGTGGTGCCAAGGTCTGGCCGCACAGGGTTCACGCGGGCGTCTGGGGTGACCCTAGCCGTGCTTGCCTCCCTGACTTCAGCAAGTGGGGTCTCTGATGTGAGGATCTCAGTGGTTGATCTCCCACGTTTCCATGTTCTCGATGCCTCCGTGATTTACCCACACCTGGGACATTCCCTCTCCTTGAACCTGCATCTTGGCTCTAGTGGACAGACCGCTCACATCTCTGTCCAAGGTGGTGGCGTGATTTCTCCACAGGCACATTTCGCCGTCCATGAAGACTTGGCCAACGTTCAGTCTCAGACGTCATCCCACCACCTGCCTGCCAGAGATGGAGGGTCAGGGCAGAGCCAGGGCGCCGCTTTGACGAGAGCCTTCTCTTGGACCTTTTGGTTCTCAGTAGCCCTCTGGGGCTCTGAGGTTGCTGGGGGTGCTGTGGACACGGATCCAGGGTGTCTCCCTCGATCAGGTGTGGGGGCTCCACAGGTGCCGCCCCTGCCACTGCTGCCTTCGGGCGTGGAGTTTAAGTAAACGGGACAGACAGACATTCAGGCACGTGGTTGGTTTGTGGGCCTTCTGATGGTTTTGCTCCCTGCCCTGCGCTGGTTGCCAGTCTGTCATGAGTCTGTCACTGGCACCCTTGACAGCAGGAGACTCGTACGGCCCTTCCTTTCCTGGCCGCTTTGGAAATTCCCATAGTCAGGAGCAGCTTAAATACTAGACGGAGAAGAAACACAAGGACAGTAATCAATGAGAATGGTATTCCTCCGCGTCAGCGTGTGCGTGTGTGGACGCTGGCCATTCAGTGAGAACGGGCTCGTCTCTGGAGCCGCTGGGGACGCGGCCAAGGTGGGTGCCAGCCACATGGCCGCAAGCAGGCCACAGCGACGCAGGTTTCTCACGTGACAAACGGTTTTTGTGTTATGGACAAGAGGAAGCATCATCTTCCTGCTCTCATGGTAGGTGGCCTCCCGCAGAATTTGTTGCCGCCGAGAGTGTGCGGGAAGCAGCCGTGCTGCTTTGTCAGAGGTGTGAGGGTCTGGCTTCGGGTCACAGTCGGCCGCTTTTGCGCCTGTGCCGGCTTGGGCAGCACACACGGAATCGGTGCTGTGTGCCCGGGAGTTCCCGGCGTGTCCTGCCGGTGGCAGGAGGTAACGCTCAGCACCCAGGGCCACAGGCCCCTTTTGTGGGTGAGAGGTGCCCTCAGCAGCCGTGCCTGGCTGGTACCCTCCCCACAGAGAAGCTGGCACCCTGCAGCCGCGCTCCGTGCTGGACACTCTATGCTGGGCGTGTGGTTGGCTGAGCCCCGCCTCCTGGAGGTCGCGGTTTAGGTAGTTAGCAGGTTAACGGTAGGGAGTCAGCAGCCCTGTCACTACCGGGGGCTGGCAAGCAGCCCCTCGCTTCCGCAGCCCAGGCTTGCCTTCCGCTGGCTCCCACCCCTGGTGGGGAGAGGGGTGGGCCAGCTGCGGGGCTGTTGGACAGGTGTCCCGTAGACGGTGCATCCTTCAGCTCTTGGGCCTCTGTCCTGGCTGACTCATTCCCTCAGCAGCAGGGCAGGGGTGGGCCAGCTTGGGGGCAGCAGACCAGCCCACAGCCCGTCCAGCCCACTGCCGTCACTAAGTAAATGTACTTACAGCAGAGTGACTGTGCCCGTTTGTGTGTGTGTCACCTATGGCTGCCCGTGCGCGAGGCAGCAGCAGGGTGCTTCCTGCCGGCCCTTCACGCTGCGAGTGTTCTGACCCCTGGTTTAGGGGTTACCTAAAGCCATGTCACCCCTAGTTCCTGGGCTTGATCTATGCTGAAGTGGGGACCTGGCTTCTGGGGGTCTGTGACTAGAGCCCCAGCTTTGCCGGCCTTTGTGAAGACGCCCTGACATGTGGGCACCAGGCCCTGGGGAGGCACAGTCCCCTGGGAGGGAGATGGGAGGTTTCCAGGGAGCCCAGACCCCCCATACCCTGGCTGCGGATTGGCCAGCAGAAGCTCCAGGGGCAGCATTTCTCGGCGCTCTCTGCTGTCCCCATGCGTGTGCCAAAGTGCAGGACGTTCCCGGTGGCGCCTTGGACCGGGGCCTGGGGTCGGGGCCGAGAGCTCTGCCCCTCCTGATCTGGAGCCAGGACCCCAGAGCAGTGCAGGACCAATACCTGCATTCATTCAGCATTTCGGCGGACACCAGGTTCATGCCCCCAGCCCCCATGAAGGCCTGGAGGTCGGTGCTGGGCTCGGTGCACGCTGCCTCTTGGGAGCTCACCGTTGCTGGGGCAGAAAGCCGGAGGGATTGGTAAGGACCTGCGGTCGGGGTGCACACTGCCATGTGAGCCGCTAGCTGTGGCTGGAGATGGAAAATAAAGGCCCGACTGCGTGGCCTGTCCTTTTGTGGATGCTGGCCTGGGCTCTGAGCTAATAAATGCATGTTTTTAGTGTTTTCTTACTGTTTGAGTTAGCAGGATGTGCATGTCGTGTGAAGTGAGGATCGTAAACACAAGGCAAGATGGTAGAGCTAAGCCGTCTTCCTGCCCTGCAGGCCTTTGTGCTGGAGGCTGCTGGTGTTCCCAGTGTCTCGTGTGTGAGCAGGGCAGTTCTGCACCGTCTGACTTCCTCCTCGTGCAGCCTCAAAGTGGGGCAGTCAGAGGCTCGGGCAGCTCACGTGCTGGGTGTCAGGGTGAGTGGTAGGCTCTGTTTCTGTCGGCGTCAGAGCCGGCGAGGCTGGGGCGGCGGGACCTTCGGCCAGGCCCGAGGCGACTGGCGCCTGACGCTCTGCGGGGTTGCCTCCCGGCCCCCACCCGTGTTCGGCCCCAGGTTCAGCATGAAAATGGCAGGGGGGGCGTCAGCCGGCACTTGGCTTTGCAGGAATGTTTACCTCCTTGGTCTCCGCGTGTTTGCCTCGGAAGTGGCCGCGCGCCCGCCTGTCCCAGTATGTGAGCACGGTCTGCCAGCAGCCGGGCTCCCTGGGCGTTAGATTCGCTTGGAGCAGGTACTGCTGGTAATTACGCCTCTTAATTTGGAGAGCGAGCCCAAGAAAGGAATAGAAATTTGTGTATTAACTTCAGAGGTTGGAGAGCCAGAGCAGCGTCTCTCCGGGAGACACGCGAAGATGAAGAAGAAGGGAGCTTCGCAGAGTGGCTCCCACAGGCCACGGCGGGCCCAGGACCCCACCAGGGTGCATGTGGCGCCAGGGACCTGCTCCTCACCACGGGCGCTGCCTCGGGCCACGTGCTGCCTCTGCAGACAGCGCCTCCGAGGGGCCTTCCTTCCGAGGCCGACCTGCGGGCTGGCCGCGGTTTCAGAGGGGCTTGCGGAGCGGCCCTCGTGGTTTTGTCATTTAGTCTCTCACAAGATGCAATCCAATTAGTCCTGTGCCCTCTTTTTTTTTTTAAACCAACCCCAAATACAGATTTTTCTCAGTCAAGTATGAAATAGGTAGTTGCAGACTGCGGTATTAGCGCATTTCCAATTTTCACTTCTCCCCATGCCAACTCCTAGCGGCGTGGCTTCCCCTGTGCCTCCGGGCGAGCCAGGGCCGGGCCTCGGGGTGGAGGAGGGCGGTGCCGCGAGCGGGCCTTGTGCACCCTCCAGAGGGGGTGGCTCTGCGGCACTGCGGGGGAGGGGCTGCAGCTCCGGTGTGTGCCAGGCCCTAGAATGGGCATTTTCCTCTGCGTTTTCTCACTTCCTGCTCAGACCTCAGGAACAGGAGGTATTGTCCCCACTTTACAGATGAGGATGTTGAGGTTCAGCCTACGTGTGAACAAGCCCAGAGGCTCCCAGGCAGCGTGGTGTGGCCCCCCCCAGGGGAGGGGCCCCGGAGGAGAGGCTGTAGCCACGGACGACCGTGCACCCCGTGCCCGGCTGTTCTCAAGGCACCCACAGCAACACTGCTCACGTTCCTTCTCCAACAGCCCCTTTCAAAGCCTGACTGGTTTACCTCTTAAATATGGATCTGTATAAGCGGTTTCTGAAATTGGGTGTCCGGTGGGTAAACAAACTCCGGTCTTCTTCGTTCCTTGATGGTGTGCTTCCTTGCGTCTTTACCGACCCTCCACCCCCTGCCCTGTGCCATGCTGGCAGAGGCCTGGCTGGCCCACTGCTCCCAGGCTGCACTGCACTGGGCCACGCACTCGGGGGAGGCACCAGGCCTGGGCTTGTGCTCGTCATCACATGCTCTGGACCCCTGCCGGTGGGCCTGGGCTGCGTCCCGCGCGCCACGTCTGAGCTGGGAGCTGGGTAAATAGGTGACTGGAGTGTATCCACCTTCAGGAGTTCCCAGGCCAACGGGGAAGGAAAGTCACACACATGAGTCCTGGAATTACACGGTTGAATGGCACACAGGGGCTGGCACTCCCGGCTCGGGAGGACTGGTGGAGAAGGTGGCCTTTGAGGTAGATCTGAATGGTGGCTGGGGACTAACTGGCCTGTGTGTATCTGTATGCCGGCTGCCACCCCAGGCTGGGGAGCTGGGGAGGGGGGTGCAGGCTCTACAAGGGCAGCCTGAGGCAGTCCTCATGGGCCTCGGCATGTGTGGGCTGTAGCCCTTGGAGCCTCGGGGTGTCGGGCACTGTGGGGTGGGAGAGGGTGAAGTGGAAAGCCCATTAGCTATGAGTCAATCTTACAAGTTAAAAGGGCCTGTCTTGCTTTGAACACTGTGGCGTAAGTCAGCATTTCTTCCTTCTTTCCTGGAAATTGTCCAAAAGTACCAAGAAGAACAAAAGCCAAAAAAGGCAAACCTAAATTTGGGCCAAACAGAGCTACAGCTAAAACCCAAGCCCCTAAGCGGGAGGGAGCTGGCCTTCAGGAGAGGCGGTGGCAGGGGCGTGCGGGACGGAGCGCAGAAGTGAGTGAAGCTGCCGAGAGAGAACGCTGCTCGTCGGCGGCTCTGCGGGTGGGGGCACGGCCACAGGGGGAGATGGAGATGAGAACTTGCAGCTTCCCCTCTTGTACAGAGAAGTCCGGAAGGTACATGGCACTCAGAGCCACCTGGTCAGGTGTGGAAGCAGAGAAGGCACCTGTCCTTTCTGCAGCGTGGGCCTTTTGCACAAAGCTGGACTGAGGGAAAGTCACCTTCACCAAAGAGTAATAAAGGCAGCATCACACAATTTTGTAAAACCCAAACGTTTCACGGAAAAGCAAATAACAGAAAAAATTTTCACAGAAAAAAATTAACAACCTGACCTCGACCAGACAAAAATTATGAACATTTTGCCGCGAACCTGGGGGTGTCCACGGGGCTGGAGCAGAAGCTGAGCTGGAGCTGGGGGGCCTGAGGGCCGGCGTGCGCGCCTGCAAGGAGCGGCGGCCGGAGCTGAGCCCACAGGCCTGGAAGACTGAACCAGCGCGGAGGTCGGGAAACGGGACCAGGCAGATGCCGTGGGTTCTGGAAACGCGGAGTTTACGCGTTCAGTGGAAGTTCTCCGGAAGGCAGCAGACGGGAGCGGACATGGTAGCAGCGGTGTTCCTGCTGTGGTAGCAGGAGGTTAAAACATTTGAAGTTAACGTCGTGTGGCGAGAGCACATTTCACTGTCGAAAGCGGACGGTGAGAAGGGTCACGCTTCTGTTGTAGGAGGTGAACAGGGACCGTCGAAAGCAGAGACGCGCAGGTGTTATGTCAAGGGAAGAGTTACAGAAGAAAGCCACCATTAGAACAAAAAGACGCAAACTCACTTCACACACGGAAGTGAGCAAGACAAGCAGGCTACAGATGTGTCAGCCATGTTCAGAACGAGCAGCAACGGGGATAGATTTCGGGGGGTCCGCAAGGACGCCAGCCGCGGAGAGTTTGACTCTGTGACCCACGATATTCGAGTGATGGAAGAAACGGCCTGTTTCAGATAAAACTAAAGGGCACTCTTTATCCAGCGCTCATAGGAAACGTTCACCAGAATTCACCATATGCTGACGACACAGAAAACCTTCTGCCTCTAACAGGCAGAACTAATGCAGACACGCACCTGATCCCGACGTGATGAATTTGAGATGATGAGCAAAACAAAACAAAAAAGAAACAGAACCTAAACCTCCGTCTTCAGCATTTCTTGGGTCAAAGAAGAAAGGGTATCCGGAAGTGCAGAGAATCCAGAAAACATGCCTCAGAGCCTGTGGGAAGCAGAGCAGAGGTGAGAAGAAAAGTCACGGATTAAATATTTATATTATTGAGCAGAGAGCATGAATAGAGACAGATTAAAGACCCCTCCCAAGAACTCAGCAAAGGAAAACAAAATAAGCCCTAGTAAAGCAAGAAGTAGGAATTTGCAAAGATCAACGCAGACGTTAATAAGAAAGTGAAAAATAGTGGAAGCACTAAACCCAAGCGCCCGTGCCCCGAAATAAAGCCAGTTAGACGTATGCATCGTTCACAGTCCCAGTGCAAAGTGAGCGCACGCACCCCCAGCCACATGAGGACTGAGAATAGTCAGAGTTTCTGGCCTGGAGGGTGGGTGGGAGCCCCGCCCTCTGGTCCTGCCGCGGCGCCCCACAGGCGCGGACACGCGCAGTCCCGGAGCCGGGCCAGGGCTCCCACGCGGGACCCTGTGTGAGCCGCACCTCGACAGTACAGGGAATAGAGCAAACGTGAAGGTGCATCTAAAAACAGTAGATGGAAGTTGTACCACAGCTCAACTTAAATAAAAATCTGAATGAAAGGAACCCTTTTCTAGGAAAGCGTGATCCAGCAGTACTGACTCCGGAAGTGGTAGAAACGTTAAAGAGACGAGATACACAGTTGTCGCAAAACAGCTGCTCCTCCCTCCCCCAATGAGAAGAAACAGAAACCGGTCGCCTCAGGTGGAGGCAGTGTCGGGGGAGATGCTGCGGGGCCATCAGAGCGTGGACCCCGTGTGTCCGCGCGCGCTCACCGGAGTCCAGAGCGGGGAGCGACAACTGTGCTGTGTGGGCCTCGTGCTTGCGGGGGGCCCCAGCTGCAGACGCCACCCTGAGTGCCCGGGCCCACGTGTCGGGCACGGAGCCGGCGGACCTGGGGCATGCCCCGCATTTTCCCCGGCGCTGGACTGCTGGCTTTTTTTTTTTAGGGCAAGTGCTCCATATTTGCTGAAAAGGCATTTGACAGAAACCCAACATTAGTCTTAACAAAATGTGAACATATGGACAACTTCTCAACATAATAAAGTCTATTTCAACCCAAGCTGACATGCTGTAAATAGGAAGCTACGAGCTTCAGGTCCAGGGACGCCACAGACAGGCTCGGGACATCCGGGGCTCCTGGTGGGAGGTGCAGCCCCCAGGCCGGGAGGACGGAGGCCATCGCTCTCACGGCCGACGTGGTCGTGTGCCGAGCTGGCCTGCTGAGAGCGGCTGCAGCGGCCCGAGCGGTGGGCAAGGGTGGGGAACAAAAGGAGCGTGCAGGGATTTTCAGGCCTGCACGTACAGACACAAGTTAGGTAAGACAAGAAATTGCACCCACGTGCAGCGGCAACCGAGCGGGGTACACAGAAGCCGCAGGCCTGCTCTCTGTGGGGAGTGCGCGAGGCTGACCGTGCCCCCGTGAGTGGGACAGGTGGCTGCGTCTTCCCAGGATGACTCCCTGGTCTGTGCATTTAACATAGTCCCAGTGTTTTCTAAAAAGGTTTTGTTTTTTGTTTTATTGTGATGGTTGAGGGGAGGGCTGGGGTGGGAGAGAGAAAGTGCCCTGGAATTGTTGTGGACAGGACGGCAGATGAAGAGGAAGTCAGGAGCAGACGCAGAACTTGGTGACCACATGGAGTCAGACGTCAGCGGGGGGCTGTTGTGCCTTGGGATCCTCGCACGGGGACATCTGGGTCTGTCTGGGGGCTGGTAGGTCGACCACAGGAGGAAACCCGTGGGAGGACCAGCGCATCCAAGAGCCTCCTCGCCCTCTCCACGGTGTTGATTTCATGCCGTCGTGTGGAAAGCAGTGGAAACGGTCCATGGAGACGGGGCAGCAAGAGGTGGGAGGTCCACATGGCCGAGTTCCACGGGGCCACAAACATGAACCGGAGGCTGTCTCGATGCACTGGTTTGGAAATCTCTCCAAAGTTAAGTGAGAAAACCAGAGTACAAAACAAGGTGCGGGCTGTCTTACCGTTTCTCTAACAATAAATAAAGAGACAAGTTAGAGGAGGGGCCGATTCCTGTTTGCTGCCAGAAGCACAGCCCGCGTCTGGAGCCGCACGGCCTGGCTGGCTGTGGCTAGCACCGGGGTGGCCAGTGTGCTCTGCAGAGGCCTCTGTGGTGTGTACCCTGTGTGTCCCACATCTGAACCTCGGGTCCTGAGGCCGCACAGCGTTCACAGCCCGCGGGAGGAGGGGCGGCGGCCTGGGGCCGGGACCGTGACATCCCTGCGCAGTGTCCTGGCTTGCAGTCTAAAGACCGGCTTTGCTGCATGGGCACCTGCAGCTGTGGGGTGTGCAGACTCCTCTGCTCAAGAGACGGAGCGGGCTCGGCCCGGTGCACTCGGGCTGCTGCTGCATCCTTCCAGGGGAGTCGTCCTGGCCCAGCGAGGTCTGTGTGTCACCGGCCCGTTTGGCTGTGGCCATGAACAGGACACAGGGTCCTCCAGCTCCTGCATAAGCGTCCAGGCAGCATCAGAAGGGAGTGAGGATCGTGGCCGGTTCAGGGAGTGTGTGTGGGAGGAACAGGAAGGACCCCGGCCACAGTGGACGCCGCTTGTCCATGAGTGTGAGTAGGCCTTGTTTCACATTGTGGCGTCATGGTGTGGTCGCTTCGTGGCTGCCCTGCGCAGGGGGACTGCGGCCAGTAGCCACTGGCGGGCATGTGTGGCGCAGCCATGTGTGTGGGGACTCTGACTCCTCTGGGGACTTTGCGGAGGCCACTCCCGCTCGTGCTTGCTCTCCACGACCAGCAGGATTGGGGTCACCCATGTGTGCGGTGGTCCCACTGGGGACCTCAATGATTAGTATCAGGGCTTCATACAGACTGGATGCCTTGGGCCCGAGAATTCCTAAATAACCTGCCCCAGTAGGCCCTTTCTAGGAACAGTCTGGAGAGGACTGTTTCGAGAAGAAGGCTGTTCCTTCAGGCCCAGGAGGGCAGGTACATGGACACGCTCTCTGCTTCCCCAGCCCCGGACCGCGCTGGTCTGTCAGCACCCTTCCTGCAGAACCTGTTGTCCCCAGCTCAGGACAGCGGCATCGTCCACGTGCTGGTGCAGGACTGGGAGCTCTCTGCCACCCCAGTGAAGGGACAGGGGTTTCAGCCATGCGGCCCAGAGGGTGGTGGGGTGGGTCCACAGACGCGGACTGGCCACGTCATTCCCAGCCTGTGCCTTTGGGTGGGCGTGGCAGGAGGTCTCTTCCCGAAATCCCCTGTCCCTGGCGTGCAGAGTCGGGTGGGGAGGTTGAGTGGCCTCCATTTGGGGCATCAGGACAGGCCCCTGTGGGGAGGGGCTGCGTGGGAGCTGTGTGCACCCTGATGAGGTGAGGAGGCTCATGTTTGCCCTGCACCCCACCCTGTCAGCTCTCCCTACGGTGCTCACCAGACTGTCATGGTCATTGTCCCATTCAGGGGCTTCCGTGTGGCTCTGGGACTTGACACACCTGTCTGCTCACACCTGTGCTGCTTTCTTCAGCTGACTGAGGTCATTTCTAACGAGTAATGACTCGTCAGGGTCCCTCGGGGACATCCGCTCTGAGGACTGGGTCTTGTGTGATAACGAGGGCAAAGGCTGGCAGGCCCGTGTTCTTGGTGGTGCTCCCGCCACCCACGGGGCTGCACCTTCCGGGAAAGCCCTGTGAAAGACAAGGGCCCACCGGCCACCTCTCCCGGCCTTCCTGTTCTCTCACAGATGAGCTGAACGCTGCGAGCTCAGGGGCATTCAGCACACCCCACCGTCTGAGAGTCCCACAAAGGAGCCTTGAAACCCATGTCTGTGTCAGAGCAGACCATCCTGGGTGCACGTGAGGGCGCCCACCCCGTGCCTGCTTTCCTCTCTTGTGCAGTCGGTTCCCCCCGTCTGTTCTGGTCCAAGAACCGGGAGTCCAGCGGCCAGACAGACTGACCCTGATCAGATGGATGGGTGCAGGGCCACATCTGCCAGACGGGGCCCTGAGGAATCGCTCTGGCGTCGTGAGCATCTCCAGCAAGGAGCTGGGGTCAGGGAAGGAGGCGTGCTTTGCGGGGAGCAGGAGTTCTAGGGCTGCACGCAGACCGCAGGCTTGCTCCCGTGAAGGCCCCCGCCCCAGCCCTTGCCCCTGTTCCTGCACCTGGGCCACCAGGCAGGAACCCCTCCCTGCTCCTTCACCAGCCTGTGTGCATCTGTCCCGGGCAATCTGTGCATTACCTGTCCTTCTGCAAGGGAGTTCCAAGCAGCAAATAAATAAAACACCATGGCTGTTAGAGCAGACCGAAGCATTGGTAAACTCAGACTGGACTCTTCGCACCTGCTGTGACCCCCTTCCCCAGATTCGGTGTTTCCCGTCAGCATGCCGCAGAAGGAGTGTGTGTCTGTTGCTGCCCCAGAGGTGGGCGCTGCGAGGGAGCTTGTGTCTGCGCAGCTGGCGGGCTGTGAGGTCCGGCTGCCCAGGTCCCTGGGACACAGAGTAGCCCAGGAGACAGTGGCTCTGCCCCCGGCGTCGCCCCCCCTTTCACTGGAAGCCGCGTGTGGGATCTTGGGTTCCTGGGTCCTGTGGGGGTCGGTGGGGCTGCAGCAGGGCCTCCGGCTGACCCTCCTGTGCTTTCTCGTAGCTGGAGATGGAGGTGAAGATGCTGCAGTCTCAGTCCAGCGCCGCCGAGCAGAGCTTCCCGCTATCCAGGGAGGAGGCGAGCTCACTCAGGTACGTCTGCTCCTGTGGCCTCCGGGCCTGCCTTCCTGAACACACCCCGTCCACTCGGAGTCCTCTGCACGGAGACTTGGCTCTGCCCCCCGGTGCTGAGGGCCTTCCAGGGTCCCGCCGTCTGTGCAGGGGCAGCAGAGCCTGTGAGCAGGGGCTTGTCCGAACGTTCTCAGGCACGAATAGCCCTATTTCAGAAGAGAGCTGCTCCCGGGTTCTTCCCGAATGTCAGCCAGGCCACCTGCAGTCCGTGTGTCCGGCCAGCTCAGAACGCACCTGTTTCCCGCAGAGGCTTTCTCGATTCATCTGACCCCATCCCAACACAGCACACTGCCCACTTCCTGGACCGGACGAGGTAGCAGGTCCTGAAGGAGGAGGTTTTCAGGGAGACCGAGGCAGAGCTCTGAAGGGCCTACTCCCAGCTCCCTTTGGGTCCCCAAGTGGCCCTGTTTGTTACTGGCAAGGGGCCGATGGGCAAATAAACGGCATCCCCCCAGACAGTCTGGGTGCAGAGCGAGTGCAGGCCAAGCAACCTGAGCTCTGGGGTGCTCAGAGCGCCTGCCGCCGGCCAGGCACAGGGCGCCTGCTTTCCCATCCTCAGGAGCTTCTGGTGGGTCGGGGAGATGGGGTGGGTAAGGACCCTGCTGCCTGTGCCCCTCCCCAGGTCTGTTGCCTCGTCTGCGCTGGGCGGACAGCCCTTCTTTGTGGGTATGAGACTGCATGTGGGCCGTGGACGTCCCCGCGGGCAGTGTGTAGGTGCAGGCGATGGCCCTCCTCTAGGTTCCAGGTTTCTCCTGTCATTTCCAGAGGCTCTCTCGTGTCAGGACCTTGGCCTCTAAACAGCTGTCACTGGGGACCCACCCGATTCCACGGTGGCCAGTTTGTTCAGATACGAGTGTGTGCTGTAGGCGTCCTCCAGGCTAAGCGTGAGGACGAGCAGTGTGAGCAAGGGCACATGTGGTCTGTCTTCCTGAATTTTGCAGTTTAACGGGGATTAGGGGGGATGTCACTCACATAACATGTCAGCGGTGTTGGGCTGCCAAAGCATGGCGGAGGTGCCCCGAGAACCCGTGTCCGTGGGGTCTGCCCCACAGTGTTGGGGGGCTCTGGGGGCAGGCCAGGCAGAGCCAAGGACCCAGGGCTTAGTGGGGGAGGCAGCCGCGTGTGAGGACGTGGTGTGGGAGGAAGGGCTCCATATTGGAGAGAGACCAGCAGGGCGTCAGGGACCAGGCCAGGCCAGATGAGGGCCTGGTAAGGTTGTGGCCTTGTTCCCAGAAGCAGTGGGGCCAGCAAAGCTTTCAGGGCAAAGGAGCGATCACATCTGTAAGAGCCCCCTTGGCTGCCCAGAATGGGGACCTGGAAGAGGGGCTTGGCGAGGGGGCATCTGTCTCCCAGCCAGTGTCAGCTAAGCGTTTGCTGTGGGAATGTCGCCTTGTAGACAGGCAGCAAACACTCTCCTACGCCCGACTTCCAGGAGCAGCCCCAGCCCGGACATGAGCACGGTTTTGCAGTCAGAGGGTGGGCTCGGGGCCCCAGAGAGCAGGTGGAGTTTGTGTGGGTCCTGATGGTAAGTGAGTGAGGAGGGGCGGCAGAGGGGTTCCAGGCAAGGGCAGCCAAGGCCCGGGATGTGGACGGGCTTCTCCACGGGAGCCCCACGAGGAGCTGGGCCAGGGCAGTGTGCTTGGTACTGATCCTGAGGGGCCTTGGGTGCGGCCCCGGGAGCCCCCCTGTGAGTGCGGGAATGTGGATGAGAGGCGGCAACCCCACTCTGCCTTAACGCCCACCTGGCCACGCAGCAGGTGCTTGGAACCCTTCTGCTGCAGACCTGAGCCGCCAAGTGCAGCGGTCCTGCCTCCCGCCACGCCCTCCCCTAGAGATGCGGACGTGATGTCCAGGCCCTGGTCGGCTGTTGGCCGAGCAGGGCCGGCTGCACTCACGTTTGCGTGCACTGGCACACTTAGGGTGCATTCGTTTTTATTTATTTTTAAGATCTAAATAAAAGGCTTTGTCAGTGATATCTTGTACATCAAGATCAAAGCTGCCTGTCCCCACCATCTCGTTTGGTGAAAGCAACTGTGGGAGGCGAGCCTTTGTGCTTAATTAATCGAAATTGGGTCGACAATTGTGTGGACCACTTGCCGGGACACGTGCATGTTGCCCTCCGAGTTTCTGGCTGCTCAAGGGAGGGCTGGAGCCACGCGTGACAGTGCGCTTCCCCCTCAGCCCTCTGGTGAGAGCCCCTGCCGGGCAGGCTCTGGGGTCCACCGAGCACAGCCACGGGGAGCCCCCAACCCCAGCCCTTCCCTGGGACCAGTGGCTGAGAAATAAGGTCTGTGAGGCCCTACCAGCCCCTCAGCTGCTACGGCGCAGGTGAACCCCGCTGTTTGTCCCATGGTTAACCCTGCCATTCACCCCGCAGTTCACCCCACGATTCACCCCGCCGTTCACCCCATGCACCTGGCCCCTCTGCCCCTCCCGGCATCCCCTTCATGGTAAATGTTCCGACGTGGTGCCATGTCCCAGTTTCCCCTGTGTCACAGGCATTCTTTGCTTTCCTGTGAAGCTGCATGGCGCCACTCAAGGTGGCCCTTCAGCTGGGAGGGGTGGGTGGGGAGGGCGCCGGTGAGCAGCAGCCACCCCCACCCCTGAGAGGAGCCCTGGCCCCTCTGCTCTAGCTCCTCCCACAGGGGAGGGTGGGGAACCCTAGAGGCCCCCAGCCACCTTCATAATCTCTTGTTCCCCTCACCGTTTCCTAGACTGAGAGAAAGACAAGTGGGCCGCTCGTGGCCTGCTGTTGGTGACCGGGGAGCCCGTGGTCGTAGGGGACGGGGACGGACACAGGCAGATGGTAACTGTGTTACGTGTGAGTACCTGTGGTCGAGGTTGTGAGGTGCAGGTGATGTGTTAACTGTGCACACGTAACGTCATGCACACATGCGGAACGTTGCTCTTTAACGAGCAAACTAGGGGAACCTCCGTGGAGATCGAAGTCGAGGCTGTGGGGCCCTTTCACCTGCAGCAGATCCTGGTGCTCTCTTGTCTGCTGTCACGTGACAGCACTAGCAGATCCTGACTGTGGTCTGTGGATTCCGTGGCCAGGTGGACTGCAGTCCCTCTGGAGTCGCATGTGGCTTTGCGGCACCTGCTGGCCCCTCCCACAGCTCTCGGCCCAGCCCCAGGCCCTCTCTGCCAGCCCGGGACCCCTGCTTTGGGGACAGCAGGCACCAGGCCCTGTCGTCCCACCCACGCCCTTTCCAGAAGGTCAGGTGCTAGGCTCTTACTTGTTTTTTATAAAAAGTCTTCTGTTATTGAACACCCTGTCTTCTGTGCACCCACGAGTCTGTGAAGAGGAGGACACAGGCCCCGCGCCCTGAGCTCCCAGAATGGTTGGTTGATCTCGGAGACGAGGGCACCGCTGGACAAGGCCATGGCTTCCCGGCCCCCACCCACAACCCAGGCACTAAGGACAAAGCCTCCTCCTTTCAGACCTGGGGCCGTTCGCCTCAGGGAGCGGTCCTGGTGGAAAGGTGCCACCGGGCTGAGGCAACTCTCCAGCCCTGCTGCTCACAGGCCATGAGCTCTTGGGCCAGCACCGGGTGTCTCGGGGTCGGCCGGGGAGGCTGGGGCCAGCCTGCGGGAGCCTCTGTGGCCTCACGCTCCCCTCCTTCGTCTGGGCTGCAGGCATCTCTGTGGACTATGGCCTGACCACCAAGTCTGGGCCTCTGCCAACCCCCCGCTCTGCAGGCTGGAGCTGGTGGCCTCGCCCGAGGGCAGGGTGCCAGGCCGCGGAGGGCTCCGGCCTCTTCCCTGCGCTGACTTGTGCGGCGGGCAGCGAAGGGAGCGTGTGCCCTCTCTCCGGGCCTGAGTCTTCTCCTTGGGGCGCGTGTCCACCTGCCACAGAGACCCGCGCGGGCCTGTGCTGATGTGCTATGCGGGGCGCTCAGTGGTCTCTGGCAACCCCTACCCTTCTGTCCTCCGGGATTCTCTGCGGTTATTCTTAGACTGTTTCTTCTCTTCGGGTTCTCTAATTTTTCTGAGACTAGACTCATTTGGGTGTTGAACTTCCTAAATTAATGCTCTGTTTTAAAGATTTTTGATCTTATTTTCCATCTTTTTATCTGCTTTCTGTAAAATTTTCTCAGATTTTTCAGCCTGTTTTTATTGTGTTTCTGCAGTGATGTTTCCTAAAATTTCTTGTTGTCTGGTTGTTGTTCCCTGAATATTCTTTCATACATAGGACGCCTTGTCGTGGCTTTGCGAGCGCACTGCGTCCTCTGTGCAGCTCTCTTCTCTCCAGGCGGCCTGTTCTCTCTCGGCTGCTTTCATGGTCAGGTCAGCGTGGCAGGTGTAAACCGGACCTTCTTCTCTCAGGCTGGATGCTATACTCAGGAGTGTGGTGGGCCTGGCCATCTGCTCACGGGGCAGGTAGGGCCCAAGGGCTCTGCTGGGCCACCTCACGGGGCCTTGGGACTGGTGGTGGCTTAAGGGGAAGATCCTGTCTGCAAGGTGTAGGTGCTGCCATCACCTGGGAACTGAGGGGACAGGACAGGGAAGCTCAGCATCACTATGGAAACCTTCCTGCAGTCCCCTGGTCACCGCGGTGACTTTGCACTTTATCAGGTATTCCTCAGCCTGGAGACCTGCTGTTTTCTCTCTCAAGAAAACAAACCTCTGGTATTCTTCTAAGACAGGGAGAGAAAAGGCTGACGGGAAACACAGAGATGCTGACTTTTCCAAAGATCTCAAAGTCCCATTCTGGTCAGTTGTCCCGTTCCACCCACGTTCTTACCGTAAGACTTAAAACCTGGCATGATATACAGGCAGGCAAGACCTGGAAGGGGAGGAAAGGTGGCCCATGTGGGACCCTGGAGCTTGAGCAGCGTGATGGTGAGCTCTCCGTGTCCATGCTGGAGAGCCTTTCTGACCACACCCGCCCCACGACAACCAGCAGGGGCACTCGGTCCCCATAGCCTGTGTCAGCCGGGCCATTGGTGACCCACCTTCCTCTCCAGCCCCCAGTGCAGGCAGTGCCGGGCGTGTCAGCAGGGTGAGGGGAGCCGGCCTTCCGTGGTCCCCTGAGCAGGAGCCATGGCCACCCAGTTTCCCCTGCAGTCGAGAGCTGGAGCAAGACAGCAGGGGCCTGCTCCACCCTCCCACTGCCCCAGGCTCACAAGGCTCAGCGGGAAGCCTGCACTCCGACCTGCAGCGGCAAGGTAGCCCTTGTTTTCCCGTCCCTGGTGTCCGTGGGACTGCACGGGGAGCCCGGCTTACACCCCACTGTGTGCAGGGCCCCACTCCGCCAGCATCGTGTGAACAGGGCCCATGGGTGGTGGGACTTGCACCTGCCTCCTGGACCTGGCACTGCGTCTGCACGGGGACCACCCCGAACAGAATAACTCAGTCGCAGGATATGGTAAAAGAGTCTCGTACTGTACCCAGAGCCAGGCTGTCATAACTTGCGCGAGAGAAGACAGTCAGTAGGCTTCAGGGCAGTGACGTGGGTGGTGGAATTATCTGGCAAGGGTCGTAGAGTACCAGTCATAACGTGCGTCAGCAAACAGTTATGGATCTTCTTTAAACAAATGAAAAAATGGTGAACATCAACAAAGAAGGAGAAATTAGTTTAAAAAAAAAAAAAAAGAGCCCAACCAGAATGCAAAGTTCAAGGGGCACTCGGCAGTGGGCTGGGGACAAGAGTCGTGACCTCAGAGGCAAACGGACAGAGGGCATCCGTCAGACGGATGGAGGAAACAGGCTGACAGCTGACAAAGGGGAGCAGAGCCGCTGGGATCGGGGCCCTAGAGATAGACATGCATTCATCGGAGCCCCAGAGGCAAGAGAAAGACCAGAGCTGGAAAAATATCTGAAGAAACAATGACTGGAAATTCCTCCAATTCGGTGAAGGGCATAAACATACAGATTTAAGAAGCTGGGCGAACTGCACACCGTGTAGCACAGACAGTCACACACGGTGCATCCTAAGTAATCTGAGAACTAGAGATAGAGTCTTGAAAGGAGCTGCGGAGAAACACCGCCCCATGCGCGGGGATGCCACTGAGCAGCGTGGAGCTGTCAGCCAGGGACAGGTGCTTCGGGGGGAGCGGAAGAGCATGCCGTTCTCAGGGCAGCCGAGGGAGCGTCCCGGACGGAAGCACGGGGTGACAGAGGAGAGCTTGGGAATTCCCAGAGGGGAGGAGGACAGTGGCGTGGGCTGGCCTCCCCACGTGTTCGCTGACTGGCACTCGGTGGTCGGCAGCCCCTGAGCGCACAGGGCGGTGGTGCTCCGTGCACGTCGGGGGACGGGCCGGGGGCAGCTCTGCTTCCGCTCCTCACCACGGCGGCCGGCCGAGGGACAGACAGACGTTTGTGTGCCTGAGGCAACCACAAGGACAGCTGTACAGTGCACTGCACTCAAAACCACCATCAGTAAAATGAAAAAGAGTCCTAAAAGGAGCCCATTGGAAGGCAAAAAACGAGAGACAGAGGCTTAGTCAGAAGACAATACCACAGCAGATTTAAGCATGAGCAAATCAGGAGTTACTTTGAAGGGAAATGACCTAGATGGCACCAGTTCAAAGATGGAGATTAGCGGGTGGATAAAAACACAGGACCTGTCCTGCTCCACGGCCGAGGCTCCCTGCAGCCACAGCCGTCTAGCTAGGTGGGAAGGGGAAAGGGACATCACACAAAGACCAGCGTAGCAAGAAGACACGGTGATCCCAAGTGTGTTTGCGCCAAACAGCAGAACTTTAGAACACAGAGCAAGACGTGGTAGACCTGACAGCAGGAGGAGACAATCCACGTGCTTGGTCGAGGCCCCAGCTCAGTCGGACGGCGGGACTGCTGGCATCTCTGTCAGCCACAGGGTCCGGCTGGCGTTGATGGCGCACTCCATGGAACCCTCCTTTCACGGGCCCCCGGGCATTCACCAAGACAGACCGTGTCTGGGCTCATGAAACACACTTGGAAGAGTCAAGTTACAAAGCGCGCTCTCTGACCAGACCAGCCTCACGCTAAAAGTAACAGGAAGACAACAGGACCGTCTCATTTGCACGTTAGACCGTGCCCTTCTAAATAGCCCGTGTGTGAACAAGCCAGTCTCGCAGGAGACGTCAGCACCACTGAGTGGTCGTGACAAGGCACAGACCTGAGCGCACGACACATGGCTCGGTCAGGGCCAAGGAGGTGGAGAGCGCTCCAAGTTATAGTCCAACCTCCAGCCCCAAGCAAGCAGAAACAAAGAAATAGTAAGTAGCAAACAGTGGTGAAATTGAAAGGAGAGAAACAATAGAAAAAATTATTGAAGCAAAACATTCTTTGAAAAAGGGCAATAAAATTAATAAACTCGTAGCAAAACAGACACACATGGAAAGAGAAGGCTGTCACCCATATCAGGAACGAGATGGGGGTGTCCCTAGATCCCGTAGCCGTCTGAAGGGTATAACAGGAGTCCTACAGGCAGCTTTATGCTTACAAATTCATTACCTTAGGAGCAATGGACCAATTCCCCAAAAACCACAGACTCCCACAGCTCAGCCGGCATGAGACAGATCATCTGCATAGTCTTACAAGCTTTAACAAATTGAGTTCATAACTAAAATGCTCCCCCAAAAGGTATTTCCAGGCCCACATGGCGTCCCTCAAGAATTCTAAGGACTTCAAGAGTACTTAACACCAGCTCGATGCAGCTCTTCCAGAAACAGAGGAGGTTGTCAGGGTGTGTGTGCGGGGGGTGTCTCCAGGAGCGGCCTCCGCGCTGACCCGGGTCTTCATCTTGACCGCGGTGGTCACGTAGCTCTGCATGTACGGCGGGAGCTCATGCGGGCTAGCGAGGGGGGACCTCGGGGGCTACACCCGTGTCAGCTCTCCTGGGTTTGAGATCGAACTGTATTTGCTTCAAGTTGTGACCACGGAGGGAGACTAAGTGAAGACCACATGGGCTTCCTTGTATGTTTTTTGCAAGTTCCTGTAATTATTTCCTACAAAGTTAAAAAAAAAAATGCACCTCCAATCAGTCTTCCAGGTGGAGCCCTACTTTCTCCATTTCCAGAAGTGACTACTGGTGGTGCCCATTCCCGAGTCTGTAGAGTTTTCTTGGCTTTTCCGCTGCCAGTCTAGGATTTAGCTTTCTAGGTTATTTACCACTCCTCCATCTGCTTTCCAGCTTCTAAAGGTCTTTTGATGTTTCCCCTTCCTTTATTTTCTTTGTCCTCTTGGGAGTACAAAGTATAGGAAAAAAAATAAGGAAAACCTTTACTCTTGTTTTAGTGAGATTTTGAGAGAGATTGACACTTAAATCTATGTATAGGAACCATCGTCTCTCGCTGGAGTCTTGGTGTTTTTTCCGTTCACGTATGTTTTATAAACAGTGGAGCACATCATTCAAACCCTGTTTCTCCACTTTAAAAGCTAACACATTGCCATGTTTTTACAGTCTCTTTGTAAATATTAATGGAGAGTCTGTTCCAAAACGTAGTTAATTAATCCTCTTCTGGAGTTGGAGTTGTTTCCAGTTTTCAGCCATTCACAGCAAGCTCCGATGAACATCTCTGTGCATTAACTGTTGTCCGTGTTTTGACATACATGCAAGCGTGTTTCTGGGTTTCAAAAGCCTGATGGTTATTTGGACCATAGAAGTCTGGCTGCGTCTAGGATTCTGATGCATTGTACTTTCGAGAGCGACGACAGCTCCTTGCTCTAGTCGTGGCGGTAACAGTTGTAGTCAAAGCAGCTAGCATTGATTCAGTACTTCCCGTGGGCCAGGTTCTGCACCTGTGCCTTCTCTGCGTTAGTCTACAGAATTCGACAAACAGTCCAAAGAGGGGGTTAGAAAGTAGTGTTCTACCGAGGCTAGCTGGCCTACAGTAGAAAAATACGGAGCCACAACTGGCAGAGTACCGGAGCAGGGTCGCGCACTTTCCCCCCGGGGAACAGGTCTGAGACCGCGCGTTCTCTTTGGAGAAGGTTAAAACAATAATGAAACAAAATACAAGCTGGTTTCCTTTTATTGTCACCGTGTGCCTTCAGTTCTAAAGAAGGTCGGCAATAAAATTACTCCCCCCACCCCCACCTGGTGCCGTAGACACGTTTGATAGATTTGCACACATGCACTTGTCATCGCGGGAAGATACAGGTAAAGTACAGACCGTAACCAGGAGCTTCTTTATATTTCACTTTAAAATTATTACAGGGACACCTGGGTGGCTCAGTCGGTGAAGCGTCTGCCTTCAGCTCAGGTCATGGTTCCAGGGTCCTGGGATCAAGTCCCACATCGGGCTCCCTGCTCAGCAGGGAGCCTGCTTCTCCCTCTGCCTGCCGTTCCCCCTGCTTGTGCACGCTCTGTCTCTCTCTCTCTCTCTCTCTCTCTCTTTCTCTGTCTCTCTGACAAATAAATAAATAAAATCTTTTTAAAAATTATTGTATAGTAGAATTACCTTTTTTCATGAGGGGTGCCATTCTATGAATATTAATTGCCCCTTAGTTGGAGAACAAAGTATTTCACCACCTCAGGATCCCCCTTGTGCTCTCCCATTGTAACCACCCACCTCCACACCACTGACCCCTTGGCAGCCACAGACACCTTCTCCATTTTTGTCAGTAATGTCTGATGAATGGAATCCTCAGATTATGGAATCCTACATTATAATGATGAATATGTAATCTTTTTTTTAAAGATTTTATTTATTTATTTGACAGAGAGAGAGAGACAGCCAGTGAGAGAGGGAACACAAGCAGGGGGAGTGGGAGAGGAAGAAGCAGGCTCCCAGCGGAGGAGCCTGATGTGGGGCTCGATCCCAGGACTCTGGGATCACGCCGGGAGCTGAAGGCAGACGCTTAACGACTGAGCCACCCAGGCGCCCCTACAATATATAATCTTCTGAGACTGGCCTTGCTCACTTGGCATCAGTGAGGTTCATCCGTATTGTCACCTGTATAAAGCCCATTCCTTTCTGATGACTATTGCTTTCTAGTAAGTTTTGAAATCGGGACATATGAGTCTTCCAGCTTCATTCTTCTTTTTCAAGATAATTTGGACTCTTCCAGTGTAATCATACTCAAGCCTTCCTATCCCTGAACATGGGATGCCTTCCATTTATTTCTGTCTTCTTTCATTTCTTTTAGTAATGCTTAGCAGTCTTCAGCATACACACCTTTACCTCCCTGGGTAAATTAATTCCTAAGTATTTTGTTCTTTTTGATGCTGTTGTAAGTGGAACTGTTTTCTTGATTTCCTTTTCAGATTATTCATTACTAGCAAACAGAAATATGACTGAGTTTTACATAATTGATTTTGTAGCTTGCAGCTTCCTGAATTCATTTATTAACTTTAACAGGTGTGTGTTTGCTTTGCAGATTTTTTTAGGAATTTCTAGATCATGGCAGCTGCAAATACAGTTTCATTTCTTCCTAATATGGAAACCTTTCATTTCTTTTTACTGCCTAATTGCTCCGGCTAGAACTTTCAGTAGTATATCAAATGGAAGTGGTGAGAGCAGGCATCCCTGTCTTGTTTCTGAGCGTAGGGGAAAACCTTTCAATCTCGTACCGCTGAGATTGAAAATAGCCGCGGGTTTTCCCGACACGCCCTTTGTCATGTTGACGTTCCTCTCTGCTTGTAGCTGGTTGAGTGTTGATACGTCAGATGCCTTCCCTGCACCTGTTGAGATGATCACATGGGTTTTTCTTCATTCTGTTAATGTGGTGCATTGTATTGATTGATGTTCCTATTTTGAGACAACCTTGCATCCCTGGAACGAAGCCCACTTGGTTGTGGTGTATGATCCTTTCAATATGGTGCTGAATTCGGTCTGCTAGTATCTCACCGAGGATTCTTACCTTGCTGTTAAGTAAGGGTTCTTGGTGTGTGTTTGCTCGTGGTGTCTTTGCCTGGCTACGGCACCACCGTAATGCTGGTCTTGTAGAATGAATTTGGAAGGCTGCCCTCCTCTTTAGCCTTGGGCAGAATTTGGGAAGGATTGGTGTTAATTCTCTTGTGAGTGTTTGGTAGAACTCACCCGTGAAGCCACCCGGTCCTGTGCTTTTCTTTGCTGCTTTATCACTGCTTCTCTGTCCTGACTGGTTACTAGTCTGTCCAGATTTCTGCTCCTTGTTGTGTCAGGTTTGGTAGTTTGTGAGTTGCCAGGAATTAGTCTCGCTTATCCAATCCATGTATAGTCGTGCACAGTCTCGTCTGGCAGTCCTTTTTATTTCCAAAAAAATTAGAAGTAATGTTCTGTCTTTCATTTCTAATTTTATTAAATTGGGACCTAAGGGTGTCTTTTTATCTCAGTTCTAAAGTTTGTTTTGTTGTGGTTTGCTATCGTATGTTGCTATTACATAGAAATGATTGATTTTTTAGTTATTCATTTCGTATCCTGAAGCCTTACTTAATTTTCTCATCAGTTTTATGAGGGTTCTTTTGTTCAGTTCCTTGGAAGTTTCTACATAGATATTCTGTTGTCTATAAACTTGGTCAGTTTGGCTCTTCGCCGAGCGGTATGCCCTTGGTCTCCTCTCCTTGTGTTTTGTGCTGGCTGGGACTTCAGTACAGTGTTGAAGTGGGGTGATGAGAGCGGACACCTTTGCTTTGTTCTTGGTCTTGGGGGGGCGTTCAGTCTTAAGCCACTGAGAGTGAGGTGAACTGTAGGTCTTTGGTAGGTGTCTTTTATCAGGCTGTAGAAGTTCCCTTCTATTCTTGATTCCTCACGAACGGATACTGAATTTTTTCGGGTCCTTTCTTTTTTCTTGAACTGATTGGCATGCTCACGTGGTGCGCCTTCTTTAGACTGTCGGGACGGCGGATGACACGGATTTACGTTTCAGTAGTGAGCCAGCCCGACACCCCGAGATGAGCCCTCCTTGCTTGTAACGTATTGTTCTTTTCACAGATTGCTGGATTCAGCTTGCTGATGTCTTGTTGATGAGTTTTGTGTCCATATTCATGAGGGATGCTGGCCTGTAGCTCTCTGGTACTGTTCTTGTCTGGTTTTATGCAGCATAATGCTGACCGAGTGAAATGAGTCGGGACGCATCCCCTTCTTTGTTTTCTGGAAGAGATGGTCTTGAACTGGCATCGCTTGTTCTTTAAATGTTTGCACCCAGTAAAACCAACTAAGCCTGGATGTCTCTGTTGTGTGAGGTTTTTAGCGAACAGCGTAACGTCTTTACTAGTCGTAGAACTACCCGGGCTACGTCGTTATGTTGGGAGAACTGGGCTAGATTGTAGAATCGGTGCATTTCATATGACTTGTCGAGGTCCCGTGTGTGCGGTTGTGCACGCAGCCCCGTCCTCGCTTGTCTGCACGATCCGTAGGGGAAGCCTCTCGTTCCCGATACTGTGACTTTGTGTCCTCTGTTTCTTCCTTTCTCTGCCAGGCTTGCTGAGGTTCACTGTTCAGTCGGCCTTATCACAGAACCAGTGTTGGGTTTCTTTCATTTTTCTCTGTGTTTTTCTGTTTTCACTTTCACTGATGTCTGCTCTTTCTGTATCCATCCTTCTGCTTGCTCTGGGCAGGTTTTTTCTTTTCCTTCTAGTTTCTTAAGGTGGAGATTTGAGTACTGATCTGAGACCTTGTTTTCTGCTGGGAGTGTTCATGCTTCAGCCGCATCCCGCAGTGAGCTGTCGCGTCCCCGTCTCGTGCAGGCGAATGTACTTGAGACGCTCGTCAGTCGTTTCTCCCAACAGTGTGTCACGTAGACGTGCGGCGTTAGGTGTTCAGATGCTTAGAGATCGTCCTGCTACTTGTGTGTTACCGACCTCTGGTTTAATTCCGCTGCGGTCTGTGACTATACTTTGTACAATTTCAGTTTTTAAAAATGTGCTGAGGTTTGTTAAATGTTACGGGAATATGATCTATCTTGGAGAATGCTTACCTGTCCTTGAGAAGGACTCTGTTTTCGTGGGGGTGCGTCATACCCGTTTCCGTTAGGCCTGCCTGGCCTGTGTCTCGTGCGGCCCTTTCTGCCTACGGCGTCTGCTTGTTGCTGCGGGGAGGCTCCAGCTGCACTCACACTCTCCTCTGCTTCTCCCTCCAGCCTGGCCCGTTGTTGCTTCGTCACTCTGAATGCTTTCAGCAGCAAGCACGCTTGGGGTTATTGTGCCCGGTGAATTAACCCCTTTACAGGCACGTTTTCAGCAGCATGCGTTTGCTTCGTGTCTGTGTCACATTTTGGTAATTCCTGCAAGAATTCCAACTTTGGGGGCGCCTGGGTGGCACAGTCGTTAAGCGTCTGCCTTCGGCTCAGGGCATGATCCCGGCGATCTGAGATCGAGCCCCACATCAGGCTCCTCCGCTGGGAGCCTGCTGCTTCCTCTCCCACTCCCCCTGCTTGTGTTCCCTCTCTCGCTGGCTGTCTCTCTCCCTGTCAAATAAATAAAATCTTTAAAAAAAAAAAAAAAGAATTCCAACTTTGTCGTTATTGCATGTAGTAGGGTTGGTGATGAGTGATTGTGAGTCCCTGAAGCTCAGATGCTGGTTATACCCTTAGCAGTGAAGCATGTCTTCGTTCAGGCGAGTGTACTCCCGTAGGTCCTGATGGGCTCCTGCAGACTCGGCCGGCTGCGGTGTGCAACGGGGAACCAAAACACTCGCTCCGTTCTCTTTCCTGCGGCTCTGGGACTCAGCCCGCAGGGTCTCCGCACTGCGCCTGCACGTCGTGTCGCTGTGGCCTCTTGCGAGCAGGCCGCTGGCTGGTTCCCTGCGTCCGATGCCAACATGGCCACTTCTGCTTGCTCCCTTCTTCCTGTCGCTGTTCCTTCTTTTCATGTTTCTTTCTTGTGTGAGCCCTTACTACGTGCCAAGCACTGACTCATTTAATTCTTAAAACAAGCTGTAAAAAAACCATTATGGACTATTACTATCCCAATTTTATAGATGAAGGAAGTGAGAATAAGTATCTTGTCCAGGGTGATACCGTAACCTTCTTTCATGCCAACTGTTCATTTTGGATGAAGTTTTGATTGGAAGGAGGCTTGCAAAACAGAACAGAGAGCTCCCGTGTGCATGTCCCCCCGCCCTCCCCACCCGTCTCCAACATCTTCCGCTGGTCGCGCCTGCTGTGGGCGTGTACCGTCCGCTCTTGGCACCTGCCTTTGGACGCACTGTTCGTCTGCCTGCCGATGTCCAGTCCAGGCCCCACCTTGGTTTCGGTTGCCACTGGCTCCTCTGCTCTGGCCATCATCCTGGTCTCTCTCTGTTTTTCCGTGACCTCGGCCACACTGGCCAGGTGGCCTTGGCCATCCCCCGGTTGGGTTTGTCTGACGTGTCCCATGAGGAGACCTAGGTTCTGGGCTCTTGGGAGGAAGACCATGGAGGTGAGGCCTCCTCACTGCATGAGACCAGGGGTCCCTAACACTGACACTTCCTTCCCGACGCACATCCTTGGTTCACACTTTATCGCAAGTGGCTCTTTCCAAACTCTGCTTAGAAATCAGCTGAACAGGGGCGCCTGGGTGGCACAGCGGTTAAGCGTCTGCCTTCGGCTCAGGGTGTGATCCCGGCGTTCTGGGATCGAGCCCCACATCAGGCTCCTCCCCTATGAGGCTGCTTCTTCCTCTCCCACTCCCCCTGCTTGTGTTCCCTCTCTCGCTGGCTGTCTCTATCTCTGTCAAATAAATAAATAAAATCTTTAAAAAAAAAAGAAAGAAAGAAAAGAAATCAGCTGAACAGCCGCGTGCTAGTGCTGCCTTCCGTGGGACATAAGAACACAGTTCAGCCAAATTCCTTGAGCTCTGTGGCGAGGCTCACCTTTTCTTCACTTCCAGAACATCCTCTTTATTTCCACCGGAGTCCTCACCATAGTTGCCCTCAGTGCCCAGATTCCCGCCTGCCGCCTATGCCCGTCACCGGCTCTGAAGCCGTGTCCACATGGGCAGGGGCTTGTCGCCGCGGCCCCCGCCCCTCAGGACCAAGTCTGCCTCTGCACTTGGGCTGCCACAGCAGATGCCACAGCCCAGGCACCATAAGCAACAGACATTAATTTTCTCCCTGTTGGAGGCTGTAATTCTGAGGTCAAGGTGCCACATGGTTGTTCCCGGTGAGGACTCTTCCCGGCTGCAGACCGTGCCTTCCTGCCGAGTACTCCCGGCGGGAGACAGCACGCACAAGCCCTCAGGTATCTCTCTTACAAGGACACTTACCCCTCACGGGGTCCCACCCTCATGACCTCATCGAACCCTGGTTACCTCCACGTTCCATCACACGGGGGTTAGGGCTTCAGCATAAGAATCTGGGGAGACACAGGCGTTCAGTCATAGCAGGACCCCCCTCCTTGTATGAATGACCCCAGAGCTGGGCTGTCAGCCTCTCCACGCTCCAGCCTCTACTGCAGGATTCGACGTTTGTTGTGTATGGGCACAGTCGTCAGTGCCTGTGTGAGCCTGACACTTCGCTCTGTGCTGGAAACACAGGCGGGCGTGTGACACCCAGGACGGAGAAGTCAGCGGTGAGGGCGTGACGGCAGAGTCCCAAGCCGACGGTCGCGGCCTGTCTGGGAGGAGGAGGCAGCAGGCAGCATGCGTGGCGCAGGGTCAGCGGGTGCTCAGCCTGGACAAGTGATTTGTAGGCAGTGCCACTGACTGTCCCGTCTCCAGGCCATTCCGGGGCCTTGCTCCCGGCACCCCCTCCCCCCATCACCGTTTCGAGTGCGGTGAAAAGAGCTGGCAGCTACCGTCTCCTAGCCGATTCCTGCACACATGCACCCTGCTCTGGCGGGCTTAGTCTTGTCCAGAGGTGATCTGGGATGTCATCCGGTTTATACAGCACCCCCACGTCTAAAAGATATGGAGGCCGTCAGTTTCTAGAAACTCACACCACAGCTGCTTGTTTGAACCACTGGAAGGCAAAGCGGCCTTGTGAGCTTTTGAACACACACGGTTCGTTCTCTCTCTCTCTCAGCAAGGTAGCAGTTTGCCTGAAAAGGAGGCCAGAGAAAGAAGGTCTCCATTTTAGAACGCGTGAACGAGTGTTATTTACTGGGTCTGTTCTCTGACAGCGGGATGGATTACAGCGAGCCATCTTATCGATGTGCAGATTTGAATCTAGCCCTGGAGAACATTTGCTCACGAGCCCTCAGAATCCAGAACATCCCGTTTCCACGGCGGCCCAGCAGGGCCTCAGGCAGCCCGCTAACCCCCCCCCCCCAGGTGCGGAGTCCTTCCCACAGAAGGCGGCTTCCCGGAGGGACCTCAGGGGCTGGGCCCGCCCCACACCCCCCGGGGCCGCCTCCTCGTCCTCAATCCGTCTGAGCAGCCCTGGCCCCCACAGAGAAGGGCGTCAGCACTGGGGCCCGGCCGCGGGTGATTCCCGTCTGCGAGGGAGCGTGGCACGTGTCTGCCGGCGCTCGGCCAGGACTCCTGCCGCGGGGACCTGCAGCCACGCTCGCGGGTTGAGAGGCGGCGCACGCCAGCAGGTGTTCTGGCGGCTGCATTGGGCGTAGCTGCCCAACCACACGCCGCTCGTGTTCAGAGTGTAGTGTGATGTGCTCACAGATTCGCACACCCGCACACCCCTGTCGAATAGTCACCCCTCCACGTGCTGGACCTGCGCGTCGCCCCTGACGTTCGCTCTCGGGTGACTGGAAGCCTCCCTTCCCGGGCAGCCACTGATCTGCTCTCGCTCGCGTGGGCTGGTTGGCATTTGATAGAGTGGGCTGGGATGGACTCACGTGGTGTCCGCTCTTCGTGTCTGGCTTCCCTGTCCTGAGAGATCGCTGTGGGCGCAGAGCAGTGGTGTGTGCCTTCTGATTTTGCCAGGTCGGCGTGCCGCCGTTTGTCTGCGTCTGCATGGGGCGGCGGGGCGGCATTGGCTTTCCCGGCTTTCAGCTCTCACAGACGAAGCGGCTTTACGTTACAAGTAAAGTCCTCGAGTGGCGATGTCCTTCCCATCTCTCGGGGAACTGCGACGTGCCGTGCGGAATCCGCCTGTCCGCAAAGTGGCTGCACCGTCCAGCGTCCCTGCGGCCCGCGGAAGGCCTCCCGGGGTGTCCTCACCAGCGCTTGGCCCGCAGCCTTTCTCACTGTAGCCGTAACCGGTGTGCGGCCGCCTCTGCCGGTGGTGTGGACTTCGTCTCCCTAACGGCTGATGACGTGGAGCGTGTCTGCTTGTCACCCTCCAGTATCTTGTTCGGCAGAGTGTTCCCACCCGTGTCCGGTTTTTGTGAGCTGCTTTGCTCCTCGCCGAGCCGGAGCGATCTTCGTCAGTTCCGGGGGTGGCTCCTCCGTCACATACTTGTTCTGCAGGCTTCCCCTCCCGCCCTGTGGCTCGCCATCTCGCTGCCTCGTGAGGCTTTTAAAGAGAAATCTGTATCAATGTTTTTCCTTTTATTTGTGATGATTTGGGTATTGTAGCTGTGAAACTTTTGCCTATCCCAGACTCACAGGTGTTCCCCCATATTCTTTAGCAATTTTATAATTTTTTGACTTACTTGGAGGTTTATATTTCCATTTCGAAATTAGTTTTTTATATTACACATTGCAAAATTTCAGGATTTTTTTTTTAACGAATACCCAGCTGTTCCAGTGCCATTTGTAAAAAAAAAAAAAAAATCCTTTCTGGGTGCCTGAGTAGCTCAGTCGACTAAGTGTTTGACTTTTGATTTTGGCTCAGGTCGTGATCTCAGGGTCCTGGGATCGAGCCCTGTGTCAGGCTGCGTGCTCAGCAGGGAGTCTGCTTGGGATTCTCTCTCTCCTTCTGCTCCTCCTCCCGCTCACATGCGTGCTCTCTCTTGCTCTAAAATAAATAAATAAATCTTTTTTAAAAAAAAAAAATGCCATTCTTTCCTAGCCGCATTGCCTTAGAATATTTTCCAGAACATACCATCCACATGTAGGTGTTTATTTCTGGGCCCTGTTGTGCTTCCTCAGTCTGACTTCAGGCCAGGGCTGTTTTGCTCACTATGGCTTTATGACAGTTCTTGAAATTAGGTTGTTAGCTCTCCAGCCTTTTCCCCAATGTTGTTTTGAGTGTTCTGGGCCCATTACATTTCCATATGACTTTCAGAATCAGCTTGTCTGTTTGTAGAGAGAAATGTGTGGGATTTGGGGTGGCTTAGATTCTCTCGAACAGTGTGGGGAGAAGTCAGATCTCACAGGCTGGCCTGGTAGCCACGGCCAGGTGTATCTCCCTGTGTTTGGGCTGATGTTAATTCCCCTCCACTCAGCAGACCCCTGCACGGTTAGCAGAGGGCAGGGCCTCTGACGGCTTTTCCAGACTGATCTCCACGTGCTCTGTGTTCTTGGATGCTATTGTAAATTACGTTTTCCAGTTGTCTTTCTTTTACTGATTTCTAGCTCAGTTCCATTAGGGTCACAGAAGATACTTTGAATTACTAAAAACATGTTGAGCCTCTGCGTGGTCCAGTGTCTGTCTGTGTTGGTAAATATTTTGTGTCTGCCCAAGAGCACTGTGCCCTCTGCCGTCGTGGTCGGGGTGTTCCTACTGGACACTTGCGTCAAGTTGGCTGATCGTGTTGCTCATGTCTACTTTGTCCCTCTGGGTTTTTTGCTCGTCAGTCTCTCAGTCACTGAGAGTGATATTGAAATCTCTGGCTGTAATTGTGGGTTTAGTTGTGTCTCCTTGCGTTTCTACCAGGTTTTCTGCATCTCTGCTGAGGCTCTGTCGTTCGCACGTATGTGTTTAGGACGGTAATGTTCTTTTGGCCCGTTGGCCTCTTTGTCATTATGAATTTGCTTTGTGGGTGCCGTTCTTGGCTCTGAAATTCACTTTGACACCAGCAGTGTCTTCAGCTTTCTCTTGTCTTCTCCGTGTTGGTGCCTTACGGACGTCTGCTCTTCGTGTCAAGGGCGCTCTTTTGTAAGCAGCACGTAGTTGGGGGCTGCCGTCCTGTCCACTTTGATGGCCTGTGTTTAGGTGGGTGTGTAGGCTGTTCACATGTCACGTGGCGGCTGGTACGGCTGGGTCTCGCTATCTTCTACTCGTCCCCATCTCTTCCTCTGCATTCCCTGTTCTCCTGTTTTTCTGGCTTCTTCCTAGTTCATTGGGCGAGTTTCATTATTTCATTTTATTTCCTTTTTTCACTTGTTGGTTGTCACGCTTCGTTATTTTAGGGTTGTTTGCGGGGTTATGGTGCACATGTTCTGCTTCTCACTGCCTTCCTGCGAGGGATGCCATACCTTCCCACACACGCAGCCTCGTAACTCCTTGTGTGCGGTTGTCCCCCTGAGCCTGTGCCATGTGTCACACGTTCTATTTATACTTCCACCTCAGACCCCAATACACTTTTCTTAGGTTTGTTGAAATAGTCTCTTCAAAAAGATGGTAATTTGCTTTTGTATCTTGGCTAGACGATGCGGGGTGTGTGTGTGTGCGCGCACACACATACGTACATATATTCATACACACAGCGGACTATTACTCAGCCATAAAAAAGAACACGATAGTGCCATCTGTGACAACATGGATGAACCTCGAGGCTGTTATGCTCAGTGAACTAAGTCAGGCAGAGAAAGACTAATGCCGTATCATTTCCCTCACGTGGAATCTGAAAGACAAAGCGAGTGATCAAATGAAACAAAACAGAAACAACTCACAAATACGAGAACAAACTGGTGGCTACCAGAGGGGGAGCGGCGGGCAAAATAGGTGGAGGGGACTAGGAGGTACAGACCTGCAGTTATAAACAGGGGAGTCACAGGGTGTGACGTACGGCACAGGGAATGCAGCCCGTGACACTGCAGTAACTTCATGTGGGGACAGACGGTGTCGATACACCGCGGTGAGCCCTCTGTGATGTCCGTAGTCGTGGAATCCCTGTGTTACACGCCTGAACCTTGTGCGATGGCACTGGTCATTTGTACATCAACTGCAAATAGAAGCTAGTAGTCTCAGTATCCTTAGAAGACTTAGATGACATTGAAAACCACATACTTGCCAACGTAGTCACGCTCTCCACTGCTCCTTCTTTGCGTGGATCCGAGTCTGCATGTGGTGTCCCTGTCCCGCTGCTGGAAGGGCTTCCTTTGACCTCCCTTGTGGAGCGGTCTGCTGGGGACACATTCTTACAGGTTTCGTTTGCCTGAGAACATCTTTATTTTGCTTTTGTTTATGAATATTTTTACTGGGAATCAAACTCTAGGTTGGTATTTTTTGTTTGTTTACTTCAGTATTCCGAAGATTTCTCTTCCCTTCTCACAGGCACTGGTGCTGTTTTTCTCCATGTGTCTTGTGCTTGGGGTTTGTTGAGCACCTTGGATCATCAAATCTGGCACTTTCTTGCAGCGCTGGTCCTCCTCTCCCTCCCTGTCCTTCCCTTTGGGAGCTCCACGCACGCAGACGTTGTGCTCCGTGGAGTCACCCTACAGCTGAGTGACAACCTCATGAGTCTTAAATATTCCTTTTCTTGTCTGTTTACTCTGGACTGTTTTGGGTGTTTTGGGGGTTGGGTTTGTTTGTTTCTTTTCTGTAGTCTTCAAGTGCGTGAACTTTCTCCTGCAGAGTCCACTCTGTCATTAGCCTGTCCGGTGTGTGTGTCAGCTCGGATGCTGGGGCTTCCCCCCCAGGAATTGGGTCGTCTTGCTCTTTCCTCCTTCGCCGGCCAAGCCGCTGAACAGCAAACTGTCACTCCCATGTCCCAACACTTTGTGTAGCCGTTTTAATGTCCTTGGATGCTGCTTGATGTCTGCCGACCTTGGTCGGCTCCAATTGATTGATTATTCTCCTCATTATGGGTCATATTTTCCTACTTCTTTTAATGCCTGCTAGGCCTTGATTAGTTGGCAGACACTGAATTTTGGCTTGTTGGATTCTGAATGTTTTGTATTCATATAAATCTTCCTGAGCTTTTTCAGAGATGCAATTAGGTTTCTTGGAAAGAGTTTGGTCCTTTCAGATCTTGTGTGATTTGCTAGGCCATCCTGGAGCACTTCTCAGTCTAGAGATAATTATCTCTCACTCCTGAGCCAAGACCTTCCTGAATAATCCATGAAATGTGAGTTTTCCATTCTGGCTGACGCATGGGGAAGGCCCTGTTCCTCAGTCTGTGTACGTGCTGGGCACTGCTTCCTGGACACACTGTTTGATTTCTAAATCACATGAATAGAGGGCCTTTCCAAAAATTAACTTTAAAAAAAATGAAGACAAAAATAAGACTTTCTTACAGTGAGCTGAAGCCTGCCACGCCCATGTGTCGACTACTGGCCTTTGCGTGCCCTCTGGGCCCATGAAAGAGGAGGGACTCTTCATCGTCCCCTGAGCCTACTTCCCCCCAGTCTAGCTTCCCTCCCCAGCCCACATCTCTCTTCAGGCCCTGTCCGTGGTTCTGTGTCCTCTGTGACATGTGGTCACGCCCCCTGGGAGTGGACCAGCAGACACAGGATACGTGCAGGCTCCTACCTGTCCTGCCTCTGGTTAGCGTTCCCCCTTCCCCCCCCCACCCTGAGTTGTGGTCAGTGAAGACCCCCTGACCCTCTTGGTCAGAACAGGCACGTGGGCTGCACTCCCGGCCTGCATGAGACACTCCCCCCAGCAGAGCCCCGTCTATCGGAATGGATGTGTGGGCTGCGGTGTATGTCCTGATGGTCCGGCTCTTCTTGCAGGTTGAAGATTGAGGAGCTGGAAGGGGAGCGCAGTCGTCTGGAAGAAGACAAGAAGACGCTGGAAATGCAGCTCGAGCGGTTCACCCTGCAGGTGCGTGCTGGCGGGCGGCCATGGGTGGAGGCTTCTCCCAGAACTCGGCGTTCTCCCGGCAGGCATGCCCTGCCCTCCTGGCTTCTCCCTGCGTGTCCGTGTCTGTGCTTCCTGCACCGACAGACATCCCGTCTTCTGGTTCATCAAACTAAACCAAGCCAGGGACCTACCCGGAGCCCAGCAGAGAGGGTGTCCTGCCTTTGGGCTGCGTGTCACCAGCCCAGGTCCCGGTCCTGCGCTCCATCGGTGTTCCACCCCTCTCCCCTCCCCCTGTACTGGCCACGGCCCGTGGCTGGTGTGGTGGGTGCGAATCCCCACGGGACCGTCTCTGATTGGGATTGGTATCCAGGCCCGTGCCCACCTGCCTGCCGCCGTGCAGTCACACTGCTGTGCACACCGTTCCACTCTTTGTTTGCCGTTGTTATCCTCTTGTCTAAGTCGTTCCACGGCCAGAGACCTGCAGGTTTGTGATTACCCAGATTTTGGACAGGCCATTGATTTTATCTTGACACCTATTAGAGGCAAATCAAATCTCTGTTTTATTACTGATTCTTGGAGTCGGGAGAAGTGACAACTCTGATGAAGTGTGGTGCTGGGAGCCGCGGCTGGCGGCGTTCAGCTCTAGGAGCCGCACTGGTTTAATTGGGCTGCGCTCCTCAGAAGGGAGAGCTGGGCTGTTGGCAGGTCGACCCCGGCGGCCCATCAGCCGGGCCCTGTCAGAACAGGGTTGGCGGGTGTCTCCTGCGTGTCCGGTCGGGCACAGCCTGCGAGCGGGGCTGACGGCTGCCCAGGCCCCCCCGTGACTGGTGCAGTGAGTCCTGCAGAAATCTTTCATTTCCTTTTTTCCTGCCTCTGGGCTTCCAGGCCTTTCCCAGGGAGCCTTCCGTGGCTCTTGGCAAGGTCTGTGGGGTGAGGCGCAGGTGAGCATGGTGGCCGATGGACGTTCGCCACCATCACCAGTGTCCTGGGAGGTGGGGTGTCCAGTGCTCCTCCCATCTCTAGTGTCCTGGGTGGAGATACTTTGAGCTCCACGCGACCCTCAGGTGGGGCGGAGGCCCTGCAGCAAGTTCTGGAGCCGCTCATGACCAAGGGGCTGGGCTCCCGCCCACGGGGGCAAGTGGCGACCGTGTCCGCGCCGTGGGAGCGAGCAGGGAGCTGAGCAGGGGCCTCAGCCCAGCCGAGGGGGTAGAGCTTGTGGGGCCCGGTTTCCGTCATGCTGGGGGCTCAGGTGCGTGTGCGATGATGTGGCGGTGCTCCCTGAGCCTCGGCCGCGACCCTGGGGCAGGGATGGCGGGCTGATGTGCAGAGGGGTGGGTGTTGGAGGCTTCTAGATAGCCGCGCACCGCTGCCTCCTCTGCTCCGGCGGGTGTCCCGCAGCCAGGCCTGGGGGCGTTTGCTGGTCCTGCCTCAGTGCCGTCACTGACCTTGAGAGGTGGCAAGAGGAGGGCCGTGACAGCCTCTGCAAGTTCCCGCTTGCAGCTCACATCTGAGAGGGCCGTCCCTGCACCTAGAATGGGGCTCATCTCAGGAAGGTCGGCATGATGGTGAGGGGGGGATCCCGGACTGCAGAGGTCATAACTGGCACCCGCCTCGGCCACGCGCCTTCACTGTGCCCTGCAGACCTCTCTCTGTGTCCACGGTCCTCGGCGGGAGGTCCCGCTACCCCGTTGCCCTGATGAAGAAACGTCCAGTCAGGGAGGGGCAGTCATTCGGCCGAGGGCACCCAGCAGGAGAGGCAGAACCGGGCTTTGAACCCAGTTCCCTGGCTCCCGGTCCGCTCCCTGCGCCGGCTGCCCCAGCCCGGCTCTGTTGTATGGTGCTGTGGGCGAGCAGAGGTTGGCACCCCAGGGCCGAGCTGACCGTCAGGGCTCGGACGCCTGCCCTGGCAGCGACAGTTCTGTCTGACCTAGACGCCTTGCCCGGCTCATGACAAGCGCCTGTGAGCCAGGCCCTGCTGAGGGTGCGGAGGCACGGGGGCTCTGGCCTGGAACCCTGACCCCCCAGGACAGACAGGAACGAAGGCGGCCAGTCAGGACAAGGTGAGCGGCCATGCTGGTCATGCAGAGTGGACAGGAAGAACTTGCGTCGGGCCGAGGTCCAGGCAGCAGCAAAATGGGTGTGAATGTGACTTGGACGCACACAAACAGGAGGGCATCGTGGGCTCCTCAGCTGGAACCCCGTCCTGTCCCTTGGCCGGGTGGCCTTAGGCATGTTGGGCTTGGCCATGTGAGCCCCTGTACGTCCTTTATAACTTCAGGGTAACCATGGCCACGTGGGGGCACCTGGGGGGAAGAAACGGCACATCTGAGCGCACCTCGCACTCAGTACTTGCTCCTGTCCATCTCTTGCCACACTTCCCATCTTCTCCATCGTGAGGGCAGAGACCTCACCCCTTTACCTCTTGCGCCTGGGCCTGGGAAGCAGCAGGCCTGCCGCGGGTGTCTTCCCCCTTGCTGCCCAACGAGCCCCGCGCTTCCTCTGGGCCACGCACAGGGGTGCAGTGCGGCCGGCGGGGTGGGGGGCCTCGGAGCCAGCGTGGTGCTTGGGCGCTCCTGTGCACACGCCCTCCTCTCTCCCCTCTTCCCTCTGAGGAGAGGCTGCAAGTTGGGCCGCTTCAAGGAAGAGTCATTAAAATCAGCTGCAGTTTGACTTAATTGGGAACATATGCTCGGAGAGGGAGCGCCACTAGTTGGAGCTTCTCGTAATTAGTTCACAGCTGGTTGGTGAGGAAACAGCTCCAGTCGCCCGCCGCTCCGAGCCTGGTGTACGCCTGCTGCTCCGCGCTCCCCGGGTGCCCGGACGGCGTGGGGTGCAGGCCTGCGAGGGGGGAGGGCGCCGTTCCCACACTCGTCCCCCTGCCCCCGCCCACGGAGGGGGACTCCCGCCAGCTGCCAGGGAGACTGTGCTGTTCCGTGCCTGCCCCCCTTTAGAGATGGGGAAACTGAGGCCCACAGTCAGCACATGAGTGGCTCACTCACAGACGCCATCTGTAGAGGCAGGACGGGTTGGGCCGGGTTCAGGGTTTTCCAGGGCTGGGAGTGAGCAGACCGTCTGGATGTCTGGGCCTGGAGGCAGGGGCGCCCCTGTGCTCCCCGTGTGGCTGCCGGAGCCAAGAGCCACGGAGCCAGGGGCTAGTGGCTGTGGAGCGGGAAGTGCAACCACAGCCCTGGTCCTCCCTGCCTGGGCCCCCTGCTCCCTTCCACCCCACCTCTGCCCCGCACACCTCTCCACGGGCCTCGGTTTCCCAGAGCCAAGAGAATGATTGAGGAATGGCAGCAGGACTCGTCTCATTTGTCCTGAGCTCCGATTGCCCTCTTCTCAGTGGGTGGGCACTGGCGTGGGTGCTGGCTATGGCCCTCACCGCCTGTGGCCCTTGTCTCAGGCCGTTGTGGAGACCATGGTGACGGCTCCTAGGCCATGCACCTCACACGCCAGCGGAACAGGGCCGCTGCCACCCCTGTGTTAGTGGAACCACGGCCACCCCGTGCCTTCCCTTGACAACAAACACGCTTCTCCACATTCGTGTTTCTAATGGGCCAGACTTGGGGACCATGACAGCAGCGGGTCACACAGAGCTCCGGAGGTGCAGCAAGAGGGAGCCAGACGCATGGCAGCGCCAGGGGCAGCAGACGCTTATCCGTCAGCAGCCCTGGCCCTGGCTGGACACCTGAGTGTGCAGAGCACAGCCTGGCCGCACGCTTGCGCTCCGTTGCCCTCGGCCCCACTGGATTTGCCCCAGCACTCTGTGAGCGTTCTCCAACATACGGCACAGCCGGACCCATTCCACCACGAAGGCCCGCTTACCCACCACCCGCGTCCTGGCACGAGCGTCTCACTGTGGGGCCTCATGATGCCACCCCTCGCCACCCATCAATGCTTTTACATTTTCTTGATGCATTTTAAAGCAAATTGCAAACATCTGCACCCTTCCCTGTAAATGTTTCGGCATGCATGTAATCAAGCAGAATTCATCTCTGGGAGTGGAGCCCACATCGCACTGCCCCTCGGTGCTGCCTGATCACGCTGCCTATTCAGGCAGGTGACCGTCAGGGGTGGGCGCAGGTCCCGCTTTCCCCCCAGCCCACCCCGCAAGCCGGCTCNCCCAGGGCGGGGCGGGGGGGTGGGCTACCCGTAGCAAGCCAGCAGTGCTACTCAGGAAAGGGACCAGACTGCAGCCCAGTGACATTTGAAATAAGTATCTTTTTTGGAAATGGAGTGGGTAGAAAATTGCTGGGTTGCCTGTGAGCGGAAAGCTCACGGTGCCCGTGGAGACGTCCCCGCTCCCGTCCCTGCGTCAGCAGGCAAGCAGTCCTGTCTCATCAGACCCTCCCGGCCTCCAACGCCTTCCCTTTTCCTGAATACGAGGTGGGGGGGGAGCTGCACTCCTTACACCCCGCTGCCCTCTCCCCACTGACGCTGGGACAGGATGGCCCCCCAGGTACCCGCTGGTTCCCTCCCACCTGCAGGTTCATCCTGCCCGGGCCTGGGTCCCCCAGAGACAGGCGTCCTCTCCCCTCCCTTCCCCCACCTGCTCCCACCTGCCAGGAGCCCTGAGCCCAAAGCAGACCTGACCTCTGCCTCTCAGAACCCTCCTCCCTCTGAGTGTTCCCCTGTGGACTCTTTGGCTGCTGACCACACCCTTGGGCTTGTCCTGCCCCTGGCTGGCCCTCTGCCCACATTTCTGCAATGCTCTCTGGGAGTTCGTCCCTGGAGGGCCCGAACCCCTCCAAGGCTGGGGATGCCTGGGTGGAGGGTGAGTCCCAGAGAGGGTGACCGGAATACAGGGATGCCAGACTGACAGTGGCCAGCAGTGGCCACAGCTGGTCTGCGATAGGCAGGCGCTAATCTCTGCTGTGCGGGAGCCACCCCTCACCCCTGCGTCTAACGCCCAGTTAGGTTCTTCGTTAGCTGCACACATGGAAGGCCTCATAGTCAAGAAGGAAAGGGAGTGGTCCTTCCCTCCGAGCAGATGAAGGAGCCTGGGGTCACAGAAGCTGGTGACCTGTGCAGATCCCCCAAGTCCCAGGATCTCCATGTGCTGCGCCTATGTCCCCCCAGCAGAGGCCCGTGTGTCCTGCTGCCCCATCAACTCCCATTCCTGCCCTGACAGCTTGGGGTGGCCGTGTGATGACCACAGGGCCCCACCGCCATCCAGTTGGCTTTCCCCTCAGCGCCCCTGGCCGAGGCTGGCACCCCTGCCTCCCACGACCGCTGTCTGGAGCCCCCAGCTCTGCCCACCTGCCTGCCCATCCCATGGGGCCAGCTCGGGCAGTGCCTTCACGCCACATCCGGACCTGTTTGTGGGTCGGTCCTCTGGCCCGCGAGCTCTGCGGGCAGCAACCTTGCCTGGCTCCCAGCCCATGGTGTCAGGGCATGATGGAGCGGAGCGGGACGCGTGTGCGCGGTTGCGGTAGCAGGCAGCGCGGCCGCAAGGCGGGCTCAGGAGGAAGCTGGGGGTGAGCAGTTGGGCCCCCGCGTCCTGCGGTGGTTGGAGAAGTTGGTACCTGAAGCGTTTCGTGGGATTCCTCTTGTGTGGTAACTTCGACTGCTGGTGGTTCTTTTTCTGACAAATTCTTAGGGCCTGCCCCCTTTTAACTCAAAAGATGACCTGTTTTCAAACCGTTCTGCGGTTCGTTTTTCACGTAACGTATCTGGGAGATCGCACTGGTTTTCTTCTGGCCACGTGCTGCGTCCCTGCGATGTGCTGTAACGTGCTGGACTAGGTGCCTGTCAGTGGCCACACGGGCGCCGTCTCCCCTTCTGTGGCCATAAACGTGGCTGCGGCGCGTGTCCTGGGTATGGCATCTCCGTGTGTGCGAGTGTGTGTAGGATGAACTTCCAGAAGGGGGATCATGAGACCGAAGGGTGCCTGCACTTATTTTGGTAGATTCTGCCAGATGGTGCCTCACGGCGGCCTGTCTGTGACCGCTGCCCGGTGTGGGACGGCGTCGACCGCAGCCTAGGAGAGTGCCGGTTCCCCGCGGCCTTGCCAAGGGTGCGCTGTCACGCCGCAGGTGGATGGGGGGAGGCCTGTGTATTTTCAACCTTCAGCCCTTTTATTACGCACAGGAGTGAGGGCATTGAAGTACGTTCGTATGTGTTAATGTCCTTGGTCCGTTTTTCAGATGGGTTGTTGGTCCTGTTGATTTCTTGGAGTTTTTGAATTTTAAGGAGTTGAGGTGTTTTTGTTTTAAGTTGTGACTCTGTTTTCCATTTGATCATCAGTCTTGAGTTTGCTTGAGGCATTTTTAACCGAGCAGAAGTTTTTGATATTTAAGTTTTTATATAGGTGCATTTATCCACGTTTCTTCTTTGGCTTAGGTCGTGAAGGAGCTCTTCCACAGCGGTTTTGTTTTTCACGTGTAATCTGGCTGATGTGGCATTTGGGTTTGGTCCGGTGTTTTACGAGGTATGAAGCCTGACATCGGCCTGTTGCCTAGAAGGGGCTCCTGCCCGTAGCCCCAGGACCACTTGCTGCAAAGCCTGTCCTCGCTGCTGTGAGAGGCTGCCCCCTCGGGTCTGGGATGCCCGCGTGCCACCGGGTCTGGGTCGTTCCCAGTGCTGATGTGTCCTGGGCTGCCTGCCCCGTGATTCTCCAGCGGGGTTTTCCTCACCTCTTGTTTACCGTTATATGCCCTCCGGAGTGAACATCTCCAGCTCCTCCCGCCAGTGTAGAAGTTGTGAGGTTTCGTGAGAGATGAGAGTGAAGCTCTGGGGCCAGACTTCGTAGGACAAGGACTCCTCTGCACGGGAACGCTGCTGTGTCTGCATGTGGGGCCCTCGTTGTGCCCCCCCCAGAACACTCGGACGGTGTTGTTCACGTTCTTGTTCACGTTCACCTCTGGGTCAGTGTCCTGGCCGGACGAGCGCACACGCGGACTGTGGGCTCCACCCCGGAGGTTTATGACCCACCTTGGGGCAGCCGTGTGTGCCCTTCCACCTCGGAGTGAGCGAGCAGGCGTGTACGCCGGGCCTGCACTCGCGGACGGACGTGTAAAACAAGACGCTGGAGGAAAGAGCCCAAGCCTCCCTTCCCTGCGTGGCGCCCGGCTGCTCACGCTTATTAACGCCGAGGACTAAAAACAGCCGCCTTGCTGATGCGCACTTGTGTGCAGACATTTCCACAGGCACTGATTTCTTCTGATTTTTTTATGAGGAGAGTGACGTGTCTTGAATAATCAGCCCCTTCTTATCCTGTGAGCCGGTGCCAGTGGGCGTCTCCACGGGGCCTCAGACCCCCCAGACTGCCAGCCTGGCTGGCCCTCTGCCCCGCGTGCACATGGGCTTTTCCACCTGGTGACCCTCAGGGCGCCGGGCAGGCCCGCTCTGCCGCTGGCTGTACTGGGACCACACGGCACGGGGAGCGGTGGCACGGGGAGCGGTGGCACGGGGAGCGGTGGCACGGCGCTGTCCGTGGCCCCGGCAGCCTTGCCGCCCTCAGACTGCGTGCTGACACGTCTTCCCCTCCACGTGCTCCTCACCACGCTTGTAGACGAGCACGCCAGTCACCCAGCCCTCTACGAGCCTAGAGACTGGGCGTGATGAGAAGTCGTGGGTGTCATCTTTAGGCAAGTTGATTTTTCTTAGAATGGGTCTGGAGTGTCGGGCCGTGAGGTGAGGCTGGTGGGTGGAGGGCGGCACGTTCGGCTACAAGCCTCGTCCTCGCGGGATGGCAGAGGCTATGCCCTTGTCGCAGGACCGCCCATGGATCCTGAGCCCTGCTCAGCCAGCTGCAGCCTCGTGCCCAGAGGCGCCCGCGTGTCCCTCCCGGGAACCAAGGCCCCAAGCCCCAGAGACACCCGTTGTCCTGATGCAGTGTGGGGCTTTCCCGTTGAGTTGGGGGGCGTCCGTGACCAGAGAGGCGGGATGGGCAGAAGGAGGGCCAGCTTAGGGAGCACTTGTCCCAGGCTTCTGTCCTTTGCGAGTGTCCCAGGACTAGCAGGCCCCACCCCGCACAGCAGGGTTCCGTCCCTGTGGGTGGTGGCCTCCACAGGCCCCTTTAACAGCCTGTCACCTTCCTCCCTGTGAAGCTAGCACCCTTCTCCTGTTCCCTTGACATTGGCGGAAGTCACGGCCCCACCAGATGGGGGCTCTGAGGTTGGCTGCCGCGGGGGCGCCGGCTCCCCTTTTCCTGCCAGCTTTGCTCAGCGCTTGAAGGGTTGTATCCCCATCCCTCGTGTTGACATGCGGGTGGCAGGCTGGGTGGCAGGCCGTCCCCTGTCTGCCCCCCCCACAACCTACAGCACTGTCCTTGTGGTGGGAGGGGAGCAGATGAGTCTGGGGCAGGCGCCATGGAGGCGCTGTGGGCTCTGGCACCCGACTGCCCCCCTCTGGCAGAAGTCAGGTGCTCCAGAGACAGGGGCAGGAGTGGCAGAGGGGCTTTCTGTGTGCACGTCTGTGTCCCCTCCGCCCGCTCCGCGCCAGGCACAGGCACTGCAGAGAGAGCCTTTGGGGTGTCTCGTGGTGGCAGAGCCCCTTTCTCCCTTGGCGGCTGTGGTTCTCGTCTGTTCGGTGGGCAGCCTGCACTGGCACTAAGGAAAGGGGGCTCTCGTCTGCAGAGCAGGGAGCGTGGGCCCTCCCTGCTCCCTGCTGTGTCTGGGCGTCTCTGGCCCCACTGGCTTCCTTTGGGAATGTGTGTGGTGACAGAAGTGTGGCTGCCCGGGAGGAAGACGGCAGCCCAGTGGGTTCTGCTCTCAGGAACGCTGTTTGGTGAGTGAGGGTGTTTGGGGCTGCGGTCCACAGAAAGCCCAGTGTGGAGGCGCTTTGCTAATCCGAGCTTCAGGAAGGCAGCCTGTTCAGCCCCGCAGGGTTTCCCTGCTCTGTCTGCACTTTGCCTTCCCCTCGTTGGCCCCGTCTCCTGCTGGCCTCGCTGCGACTCGGGGGCTCTGCTGGGGTTGGGGGTGCTGTTTCCTATGCACGTGACAATTCCTTCTGAACGTGTCACCAGGCCCCACGCGTTCCCTGCACCACCGCCTTGGCCAGAGGGCAGGAGGGGCCCGCGGGCTGAGCAGCGGTCATTTGGCCAGCCCGGTGCTGGGTGTGGGGTGTCAGACCCTCCGCGAGCCAGCCCACCTCGCTGGGCTCTGCTGTGTGGGTGCTGCTCTAGCTTGGCGGGTGGTAGAGGCTGAGGCAGCCAGGGCCCCACTTCCCTGAGCTTGCGTTCTGCGGGGAGAGACAAACATGGGCTAAGCGTGGACACGAGTAGAACAGTTAGATGGGGACACGCAGGAGAGGAAGCAGGCTGTTGGGAGGGGCTCATGGACCTGGCGGGACCATGTGCTCTTGGTTTCCTTCTGTGGCACAGAAGACAAGGAGCGTCAGCCTCCCGGGGCACTCAGGGCTCTCCACGGAAGGTTCTGGAAGAGTCACAGTTGCTTGGAGAATTTGGGTTTTTCGGTGTATGGGTATCGTCTTGATTATTTTTTGTAGTCACATCTCTTCCCTTTAGATGAGACGCTAGTACTGCACAGAGCATTCCCGGCTGCTGACAACACGAGGTCCACAAGAAACAGACCACAGACGTCCTGGCTTAGGGCCGTGTTGACGCTGAGCCTCTCGGCAGCCCGACGAGGAAGCAAGTTCTGACCGGTTACGTAATTCCTCTTACAGGAAGCTGGTTTTGTGGAGGCGGTGTATGGGCAAAATGCTGAATTCGAGAAGAGCTGCCTCACGTGGGGACTTCTTGATGCCCCACCACAGATGCTGTAACTGATTTTAACCACATCCCCACAGTCCAGGGAGCGTCCCTCAGCCTGAGAAAGGAAGGAACGACCCCTGCCGCACGGGCACAAGCCCCGAGGACGGGAGGCGGAGGGACACCAGCCAGACACAGAAGGACACGCACAGGGACCCCACTCACACGAGGTCCCGGAGCCGTCAGACTCACAGACACACAGAGTAGACGGCAGGGCCAGCGCTGGGGGAGCGGGTGGGGGTCCATGCGTCACGGGAACAGGGTCTCCGTGTGGGGGATGGAAGGTTCTAGAGCCGGACGGGGGAACAGTGCCCCTGAACTGGACACTTAGAAATGGTTTGAGTGGTAAATTTTATGTGTATCTTACTGCAATGAAAAAAAACGTGGGTGGCTTTGTTGAGCACTTCCCGCCACGTGTGGCGCGGGGCCCTTGAGCAGGAGGGGCGAAGCGCCTGGTGTCCGTGGTGAGTGCTCAGGACGGTGGGCGCCGCGGTTCTCTGCCCTCGCGGGCCCGGTCCTGCCTCTGCCAGCTCGTCCTGCCTCTGCCGGCTCTTAGCAGCTTAGGCGGGCAGGACTCCGGCTGCGGCCGCCGTTGGCTCTCTCTGAAGGGGAGACCGTGACAGCCAGGGGCGCCCGACTTCAAGAGCTTCTGCTCGTCGGCCCAGCCAAGCGCGGCCATGCTGGCCCGCTCAGTGATGTTGCGGATGGCAGGTGGGCTGGTGTCCTGAGCAGCGGCCTCAGACCAGCAGGACGAGCACGTGCGGGAGGAGGCCTGTCCCTCCCCCTCCTCCCGGAAGCACAGCCCTGGGTGCTCAGGTGGGTGTCTGGTATCCCTGCCCTGATGTGATGAAGCTTCCGGAGGGCCCAGCCCCTGGACAGGAGCATTGGTGGGCTTGTTTGCTGGGCAGCTGAGCCAAGGTCCATCACAGTCAGTGGCCAGTCCTCCCCATTCACCTGCCTCTGCTGCCCCCCACCCAGAGTTTTGCCAATGCCAGTACTGGAGCAGCCCCTCTCTGGGGGGCCTGTAGGGTAGCCCCTGTAGCAGCAGCTGACTGCGTAGGTCCAGGGTCTGGGGGAGGGCGATGGCCGTCGTCCAGCTTTCCTAACTGGACAAGGTGTTTCCTGGCTCCTTGCAGACTGCTCACAAGCGTCTCAGGACAAGTCCCCTTTGGGAGAACTCTGGTGGAAATCAGGGTGGTGACCGTGTGCCGTCATTGCTGAGCTCACCATCCTCTGCTGATGAGAGCCTGAGGTCAGGGGCAGTGTAATGAGAGCACGCAGGCCGGCGAGGTGGCACGAGAGAGTCAAAGAGGCGTGTGCGTCAGGGAGAGGATGGCAGACGGGCGCACACACTGACGGTCTCTGCTGTCTCCACTCTCCTTGCCCCGATCCTCCCGACCTGAGTCAGGGCACTCACCCAGTGGCTGGCAGAGCTGGGGCCCAGCTCAGGCTGGCAGGACACGAGGGTCTTCCGGGTCTGCTGGGTCTGTCTAGTGGGGACCCTGTCACATCTGTATAGAAATCCCCAGAGGCCTCTGCTCTCCCCTCCCAGGGTCCGGCCACTGGACCGCTCCGTCTTCCACTGACCTGTCCCTTCTGCCACCACTTGTCCTGTCAGATGCACTTGATGGAAACCCAAGTTCAGCAGGGGGCTGTTTTGTCAGCATTTGCCTGCACATGAGCAGCTGTGGCAGGGACGGCACCAGAGCAGGCCCGTGAGGGTGGTCGTGGCGGTTCCCCAGGCTCTGCCCAGCCGGCCGGCCCTCCCGAGGCCCAGGGCCCCTAGAAAGCGAGGCCGCCGCGTTGGCGTGCTACAGTGGCCGGGTGTATAGTGCAAGGCTGCTGTCCTGAGTGGGCAGGGATCCCAGGATGTGACCTCAGGCTCTGACGTTCTCACGGCTTCTGAGCCTCTCTGGAGGGAGAATGGATGAGGCCGGTGCTGATGGCTGCCAGGGAGACCCCTGTCCTGTGCCCGCACCCCGCGTGCCGTGGTCTCTGCCCCTCTTTGCTTCAAGGGAGCAGGCCTACACCCGTGCTTCCCTGCCCCCCGGTTCGCCAACGGCTCTGGAAAGGTTTGGGTCCTGGGACACGTGGGCCCATGTGGAGACGTGGCCGTCTGGGCTGCGTCTGGCAGACGTGAGCGATACCCGTCAGGATTGGTTTTCACACCGGGGGTCCTGCTGGGCTGTAACTGTGTACTCAGGTTTCAGACTGCTTACATGTCCCCTCTCCCCATGTACTGGGGACGGCGGGCAGTAGCATCACCATCTGGGAGACCAGCAAACTGAGGTTCAGAGCAAGCGAGACTCGATCTCGTCTCAGAACTAGTACAGGGAAGTGCCACCTCCTGGGGTCTTCCTGGAACCTGGAGGAGGGGCTGCCGGCTAGCTAGGCCAGGCCTCTGTGGTCAGGGCCAAGGGAGCTCTGTGCCTGGCCCGTGTGGCCGAGCTGCTGGTAGTGCGGGCGCAGAGAGGGATGGGCACCCCTGCTCGTCTCCGGGAGGAGGGAAGCGTTGACGCCCTCGTGGCGTTGGTTGCCCGCCCTTCTGGAGCAACCCTGGAGCTCCCGGGTAGAGCCCTAGAGCCGAGGAGCCTTGTGTATGCAGCTTGCTCTGGTGCCCAAGGCCACCAGAGCCGTCCTTGCGGGTCCTGCCCCCCTGCTTCTTGGAAACATCACAGCTCCCCACCAGAGCTCCCGACCAGCACCACGGCATGGCCTCTGAGCTGGGGCTGGGCTCCGAGAGTCGGCACAGTGGCCTCGCTCCGGACATTGCACCTGAGGAAGACCAGCACCAGGCCTGGCTGGGCGAGGGTTCCCTCTGGGCCCCCCGTCCCTGATTGCCTTCCCCGGCCAGCACAGGACATAGCCTACCTTGCTCACCTTTGTCACTTGGCTGTTGGAGGACGGACCCATCCCGCTGCATTCTCTTGCACTGGGTTGCAAGTGGGCATGGTGGTTACCCAGAGGGTGGAATGAGAAAGGCCTTACCCCCGTGTCCTGGCCCAGGCAGGCCCTGCTCCCCCAGGCTCCGTCCTCCCTCTGCTGTGCTGCTGGAGTCGCCTGGGAGGGCCTTTGACCAGGGGCCCCAGGCCCCTCAGCGGCTTGCGTGGGTCGTCCCTTCAGGGCTGGCCATGTGGCGCTGGACACAATATGCACACAGACCCCTGTCATAAATCAGGACAGCCCATTGAGAGGCGGCAGCCTTGGACACAGAGAATGCCGGAGTGCCCAGCTCCTGAATCAGGCCTCTATCCTGAGGGACGAGGGGAAATGGAGGAGGCAAGGGCGAGGCCTGTGTGGTCCCCGGCCTCTTCCTTGGCTGTGTTGGCCCAGGGCCAGAGGGAGGCTTGTAGAGCACCTGTTGCCCCTCAGTGAAATATCTGTGGCTTGAGCGAGGGCCCCAGGGACCTGCCTCTGTGGCCACCAGCCCTGGGCCTCTCTCTCCTTCACCCCCCACCCCACATGACCAGTCCTGGACAGCTGCATGGGCCTCCAGTCCTCTCTGGGCCTCAGTGTCTCAATCTCTGAGCCAGGAGGCGGGCCAGTGGCTCACGGTGCTGGAGATCTTGGTGGGGTGGGGGGGAGGCTCAGCCTGTAGGGCTCTGTGTGACTCCTGCCACCACTCCCTACTGTCCACGTGCGGCTAGCATGCTGTCCCGTGGGCTCCCGCTCTGGGGGATGAGGACTGCTGAGTGCCCAAGGCTTCGGAGCCAGGGAGTGTCCCTGTGAGCAAGAACCCCTCTGGCTCCCCACTGCCCGTGAGGCAGAAGAACACAAGACCTGTGCCTTCGGGACCTGCCCAAGGTCACATAGCTCCTAAGCGCCAGGAGCTCCAGCCCTGGACTGTACAGAGCACGTCCACAGGCTGGGGTGCAGCAGCCAGCAGGGCTGGGGGCGCAAGGTCACAGCGGCAGGGCCTGGAGAGGGCTGCGCTCCCCATCTAGGAAGCCCGGACCTGCCCCTGAGACCTGGCGGGCACCCCTAGGCCCCCACTCTTCTCCCTGAGCCGTGCTGTCTTCAGCTGGGAGAGATATTGATTTAGCTTTGAGGCCGGGTGATTTATACATATGCATGAGGACCAGCACTTACTTAACCACGCTGTTAAATTCTCCCTGCATCCCTGCCTCTTCCAGCAGGGCCTGTTGGTATGCGCATCAGGCCCGGGTGGCAGGCGCCCTCCCTCCTGGGCCCTGGGCCGAGGGGCAGCCAGCTCCTTGCCTGGGCTGCCAGGGCCGCCATCCGCAGCACGTGCAGCCACGGGCCGGACGGGCTCCTGGGGCTTGTGCTCCGTGCAGGCCCGTGAGCACCGGGCCCGGAAGGTCCTCAGGGATGGCGGCCCCTGCCCTCGCTCTTCTGCAGGTGGGAAAGGGCCCACACGGGTTGGGGTGGAGGGGCCACAGACACTGCCCGCCACCCCTCTCCCCGCAAGACTCAGGACAAGGGCGCAGCAGGCCTGGATGCAGAGGGAAGTGGCCATTCCTCTGAGCTGGCACAGAGTCAGGGCGAAAGAAGAGAATCCGTGCCGTGGAGCCGAGGCAGGAGCCTCTGGGCTCTGGGGGGGATGAGCAGGGCACACACAGTGGCCCCGCCCGGCGCACGGCTGGTCTCCCCAAAGACGTGCGGCAGATGCCCCCCATGACCCCAGACACCCCATGTCCGGCCCTGGTCTTCTGCTTCGACTGGCTCGTTCTTTGGCAGAAGCACCAGCTCCCGCCGCGAGGGACACAGGCGTGTCGTGAGGAATCGCACCAGCACGTCTAAGGCAGCCCAGAACTTTTCCTTTCGAGACTCTTGTCAGTACCGCCAGCGTCTCAGCTGCGAATGGAATAAGGGGACATACCTTTAGCGCGTCACAGCCATTTGCCCCGTTCTTCCTCAGAGCCGCCTCCCGGCAGCACCTCTCAGCAGAGTTGCCCACTCTGTCCCATCTGTGCGGCGCGGACGTGTCAGCCCCCGATGGCGCGGCGCTCCTGCCCGTGGAACCACTCCTGGCTGAGGTGTTAGTGCTTATGCCCGGTCAGCTCCTGCGCCGCGCCCTGGGGGCCTGCCCTCCCCTCCGGGTGGGAGTTCATCAGCAAAGTCAAGGTTACACGAGGCGTGCTGCGGGGTCACTGGCTTCCCGCGGGTCCTTATGGGACGCTGGCTGCAGGCGAGGCAGTGGGTTCCCTTCACTGGTCTGGGGGATGGGACAAAGCCTTGTCCTCACGGGATCCCCGCCTGCTGGAACCATCGTGGAGCCCCTGCTCTTGGGGGCTGGACGTCCCGTGGCCAGCCGACCATGGGCGCCTGTGTCCCCCTCTGCTCCTGGGCTTCCCTGGTGTCCACCACACCATGCTCCCCACACAGAAGCAGAAGGACGGCCTCCTTGCACCAAGAGGGGGCAGCGAAGCAGGCAGAGCCCCATGGATGCACTGCTCAGCCTTGTGGTCCTGACACATGGCTCAGCCCCTGCCTGCCTAGTGACGGCTCTGTAGGCATGTGATGGGGAGAAGGATGGGGTCTGTGTGACATCCCAGGATGACCACGGTGCCCACGTCCAGTCTGGTGGGGCCCATGGGCGGCTGCCCTGGGAGCCAGTCCACTCCAGCCCCTGGAAGACAGCATCTGGTCACCTAGTCCATGCACTCCCCAATTCCACACCAGGACAGACTCCTGGGTGGCCCTGGTTGCACCCGCCAGCTTCTCTTCCCCTCTCCTCCTCCAGCCCTTCGCTTTCTGAGCCCAGTGTGGAAGGTTCCAGGCACTATGGCACACCCAGGCCCTCAGGGCATTGACGCCTCAGCTTGAGGACTCAGCCTGTGCACCCCACCCTCTGCTTCCTCCCCGCCAACCAGGCCTCGCTGCGACCGCTCTGGCGCCTGGCCAGTTGAGCAGCAGAGAGCGTGGCCAAGAAGCCGCTCCTGTTCTGCTGGGACCCAGGCTGGCCTGTGCCCCACCTTGCGGTCTCAGGTCTGGTCCGCATGTGCTAGGCACCCCAAAGCCCCCGCGTGCCAAAGATCCAGATGAAACAGACCTGAGCCAAGTGGCCTGGCTCCTGCTGGACGTCTCTAGGGAGGACAGCCAGAGGCACCAGACAACAGAGCTCCGCCCTTGGGATGGGGGCCTGGCAGTGTGCGGGGTCTCGGGCAGCCGCGGGGGGCTGCAGGAGCCCTGAGGGCCTGGGGTGGGGGAGGCTAAACACAGGAAGCTGGTCTGAGAACATGAGGTCAGGGAGCGTCCCTCGAGGGGGACCGTGGTGGTGAATTCTGACCGGCCGTGGAGGCACGGAGGCACAGGGGTGCCCTGGAGGCTTAGATGTTGGGGCCTGGCAGCCAGACGGGTGCATCCTGAGGCCCTGGAGACAGGCAGCGCCGCTGGTGGAAACAGGCAGCCTGTGGTTGCTGCAGTCAGGGTCCGGGCCCAGCTATTGGGCCCTGCACAGGACAGCTGAGGGGTGCCTGGCCAGACAGGTGCGCCCCCGGCTCCTCCAGCTGGCCCCAGGGTGACGCGGGAGTCGGGGGGCCTGCACCGCAGCCAGCATGCATTCCCTCACCAAGCCTGGAGCTGCTGTCCCATCTGGGCGCCAGCGCTCGGCCCCAGCGCTTTCCTTTCTTCTTGGTTTTTTTTTTTTTTTTTTTTTTAGAAACAGCTTTATGGGGATAGGATTTACATACTGCATACCTCATCCATTCGAGATGAAGAGCAGTTCCATGGTTTTGGTGGACTCACAGATGGCATACGACTCTCATCACCTCAGAAAGCCGTCCCGTGCCCTCCACTGTGGCTCTTCTGTCTCCTGCCCCGCGACAGCTCCCCCACCGCGGCAGCAGCACCGCCCCCCCCCCCGCGGCAGCCCCCACCGCCGCCTGCCTGCTACCTGCGGGGGGCTCTCTGTTCTGGACGTCTCGTTTGCGTGGAGTCCTGTCACAGGGTCCTCTGTGAGGGGCTGCTCTCAGCATCGTGTGTCCAAGGATCGCATGTGTTGTCGCGGGTGTCAGAGCTGGTAACAGTCCGCCATGTGGACACGCCACGTTTGGTTCACCCATTCACCAGCGGATGGATGTTTGGGTTCTTCCCGCCTTTCGTCTGCTATGAATAACAATGCTGCGAACGTTTCCTCGTAGACATCAATTTTATTTCTCTTGGGCAGACCCTGGTATGTAGGCTTGCTGGGCCGTACGGTGACCACACTTCACCACTCGAGGAGCTGTTACCATGGGAGCTGCGCCATTTTAAATCCACAGCAGTGGTCCGTGGGGCTCCGGCTCCTCCCCACCCTCGCCAATGCGCGTTACCTTGTGGGGACTTGGGCTTCCCCTTCCCTGATGAGCGATGACATCAGCTTTGGGCATCTTGTCACATACTTACTCATTTGTGTCTCCTCCTTGGAGAAGGATGTCGTCAGACCCACTTTTAATCTGTTACCTGGTCTTGTTGTCGCCACTGAGTCACCATCATGGGTATGAGTCACATACTCTATGTGTGGCTCACAGATATTTTCTCCATTTCTTCCCATTTCTTGATGGTGTCCTTCGAAACAAAGTTTTTCATTGTGATGACATCTGGTTTGTTTCTCTTCTTCTTTTCTTCTTTGTTTCTAGCATTCTGCCCAGGAATGTGCGGCTGAATCCAGTGTCACAGAGGCTTACACTCACGTTTTCTTCCGACAGTTGTAGTCTTAGCTCTCACTTAGGTGTTTGATTTTGAGTTCAGTTTTACATATGGTGTGAGGTAGGGGTCCAGCTTCACGCGTTTGCCTGTGGACGTCCTGTGGTCCCAGCAGTGTGAACTGAGGGACTGTTCTCCCCTCTTGAGTGGTCTTGCACCCTTGTAGAAAATCGTTGCTGTAGACACGAGGATCCCCTGTGAGCTCTCGATTCCCTTCCCGTGAGTTCACCGTCTTTCCCGGTGTCGGTATCGCTGGCACCTCATAGTGTAGGTAGGGGTCTTCCTGCTGTCCCCCCCTCAGGATTGCCGGCTTATCAGGATTCTCCTGAGCCCCTTGCAGTGCCATGTGACTTTGAGAAGCAGCTGGGACCCGGGTGATGCGGGATGAAGGGCACGTGCCCGCCAGCTGGGTGCGGTCTTTGTCTCACACATGCTGTCCTCCAGTCCGTGGGTGCTTATTTCCGTCTCTGATCCTTGCCAGCACTGTCTGCTCACACTGTTGTTTTCAGCGTGCTCTGGCTCGGCTCCGTGGGCTGGGGACAGGGCCCTGGGCCACCTCTCCTCCATCCCTGGCACCAGCCTTTGGGCCGGCCTCCATGCGGCCTGCCACATAGCCCGTAGCACGTCCCCATGGGGGGACCTTCCTCCCCCCACCCCTCCTCCCATCCCCTGCTTTCCTCCTCACATTCTTTCCACCCAAGGTCAGCAAACCAGAGCCCATGGGCCAGGTCCGGCGGGCCGCTTGTTTTGGCAAATAGAGTTCTCTTGAAACCTGGCAATGCCCGTGTGTCCACATGCATCTGTGGCTGCCCCCACACTACAGTGGCAGCAGTGGCTGTGCGGCCCACGAAACCTAAATATTTGCTTTCTGCCCACTTGCAGAAAGGATTGCTGGCCCACATAATAACCATCTCCAGAAAACAGGAGAGCAACCCACCAGACTCATCTCCCTGGACCAGTGCGCCTGAGGGAAGGAGCCTCGCCCACCCCAGCCTTCGGGGCCCCGAGCCTCTGTCCCCTGACCCGCTCTCTACCTGTTTGCCCTAAAATGAGGGTTCTGTGAAGGATGGAGCAGGGCATGTGCCCGACCCAGGGATTCTGTGCAGGGCACCTTGTCCCTCGTGCTGCCATGTGGGCCCTCAGCCCCCACAGCAGGGGGAGGGCCTGGGACTGCCCTCCCAGGGGTGGCACCTGTCCTTTACCCCAGCTGGCTGTGAGGCCTCCCACTTTCCAGCACAATCCGGACGGGGCAGGGGTCAGCGGCGCACTCTCCTGGCACTGTGGTGACCCAGGTCAGAGCGTAACCCCTCAGCCCGTTCTTGCTTTGCAGAATCCTGAAGGCATGGCCCCAGCGCCTCCCCAGGAGCCTGCCGCCCGCTGGGTGGGGACCAGGGTGCCCTTGGTGCTGCATCTTGTTTCTCCTCGAGAGGCAGCGTCCATTCCCTGTTGCTTTGTTATAAACACCCCAAAACGTAGTGGCTTAACACAGCAGCCACCTTGTTCTCGCTGGCGTCTGGGTGACTCCCTGCTGGTCTCCCCGGGCACTACTCCAGTGTTCAGCAGGCAGACTTGCAGGGAGGCTGGAAGAGCCAGCGCCTCTCGTGCGGCCGGCTGGCTTGGGGAGGCTGTGCCGGTGTCTGCGTGCAGCGTCCAGTGCATCAGAAGAGGGCAAGCCGGACGCGCACACAGACGTCGAGGCCCTGTGTCGACCTTGAGGCCAAGGGGGACTCCATGGGAAGGGCACAGGGCAGTGGGCACTGAGACCTGATCCAGAACCTTCCTGCTGCAGCTGCTTATCTGGAGAGGGGGCTCAGGCCTGCAGTGGGTCTTCATGCTTGGGAATGTCTCCCGAGGAGCAGCCTGCCCCAACTGTGGGGAGAGGGAGCAAGTTGTGCCCGTGGGCACATTTCTGTCACATGCTCGTGTTGGTCCGAGAAATGGGGTGCCCACGTTGGACACCAATCCTCAGGCAGGAGCAGAGCAGAGTCAGGGTGACGCCAGGAGACTGTGCCTTTAGGCTCCCTTGTCAGTTTGACCGTGAAGGGGAAAGAAGCCAGGTGGGCTAGGATGCCCAGGATTGATGGGCCACGGGCTGTGCTCTCAGGGCATGTGACGTCCTCACGGCCTGATTCTGCAGATCTTGCCTGGTTGGGGAGCTTGCTCCCTAAGACCCAGGGCTGGCAGGCTTGGCGCCACCTGCCCAGCCCCAAGCAGCACTTGGAGCTGTCTGGACAGCGGATGGCTGTGCTTGGCCGTCCCCAACCCCCTCTGCAAGCCCATCGGGGTGCAGAGTCCTCTCTCTCCAGCAGAGTCAGGGATGCAGCCCCGCCTGCCCCGCCGGCTCCTTGCGGCTCCACACAGGATGGAGGGAATGGGCAGAGGCCTGTCCCACACCTGGGGAGTGCGGCTGTGGCCCCCATGTCAGCTGACATGCCCAGGAGACCTTCTGTCTTCTTTACCCGGTGTCTGTGCTTCAGCCACTGCCCATGCGCTGAAGAAATGGTTCACGTCAGCACAGAACTTTACAGTCTACGAGGGACTACAATATATGTCAGTCTGTTGGTCCCCGACATTCCTGAGGGGTGGACCATCCACGTTCCCCAGGTGGGGGAGCTCAAGGCCGCGGCGAGCAGTGTGGCCAGCAGCAAACCTCACCCTGGTGCCGGCCGCAGGTACCCACGGGGGTCCTCTCCGTGACACAGGTGGCCCCCTGCAGGTGGAGGCCAGGCATGGGGCCTTGTTCGCTGGGCTCTGCAGCTAGCCTTTCTGGGCTCCCCGGGGAGGGCCAGGTCAGAGGTCATCCCAGCCGGGACACAGTGGCCGCTGACCACCGGCTGGGGTGGGTGGGGTCTTGCTTTCTATGGACAGAGTTGTGAGGAATGGGAGCCTTTGTAGCTCACCACAAACTGGGGAGATGCCTCTTTTTTTTTTTTTTTTTAAGATTTTATTTATTTATCTGACAGAGAGGCAGCGAGAGAGGGAGCACAAGCAGGGGGAGTGGGAGAGGGAGAAGCAGGGGGAGTGGGAGAGGGAGAAGCAGGCTTCCCGCCGAGCAGGGAGCCCGATGCGGAGCTTGATCCCAGAACGCTGGAATCATGACCTGAGCCGAAGGCAGATGCTTAACGAATGAGCCCCCCAGGCGCCCCGTGGGGAGATGACTTGGTGTAGCAGAATTGGCTTAGATGCCAACCCCAGAGAGCCATCCTTGCTGTGAACACCAGGGGCTGAGGCCTCCCCGTGCCTGGCCTGCTCATGTTGACCACTGTAGAGAGTGGGTCATTGGTCCTGACTCATCAGACCCTCATCAGACTACGGATTTCCCCTCTTGTCCCTCCCTCTGTCCCCTGCCATCTGGCTAAGCCCTGCTGGGATCCTGAAATCCCCTAGCATACTTTTTCTATACCTGCAGTTCGCCCTTGAGGGGAGGACCACCACAGAACGATAGGCCGCCCATCAGAACCCATGGTCCTGGGTGGGAGCGCTGGTTCTCCTTCCTGCCCACGTGTGTTTGGCGTCTCCACAACAGAGGAGGACACCCCAGGACCTCAATGTCCAGGCGCGGGTCCCCTGATTCACCCTGCACCTGCCTCCCTGCACAGCCCCCCCCCCCCAATGTGTCAGTGGTCGTGTCCTGCTCCAGCTGCCTGTTTGTGGCCGAGGGGAGGGAGTTGACCCTCTGGCTCAGCAGGGGTGGGTCCAGGCCCGAGGCCTGCCCGCCTGTGTGTGTTCTTACATTTTTGAGGGGTTGAAGGAAGACCAAAAGAAGAACAGCATTTGGGGACACTTGAGTGACAAGGGTCGGGTCTGTGTTTTTGCTTGGCTCATGGCTCGCTCCTGGGTGCCCAGCGCAGATGCAGAGTGGGCTGGCGGATGGAGGCATGTGACCGTGAAGCCTGCACTCCCTCCCTGAGTGCCGCCCCCTCCTCCAAGCCCACAGAGGCCCAGAAAGCAAGCTGCCAGCCCGTCTGCCGCCCCTGGGCCTCTGCCCTGCTGCACGGGGCCGATGGAGTCCACACATCCGGTGATCTTTCCCAGACGTCACATTGGAGGGACTCCCGCCGCCTTCCAGCCCGCGAGCCTGTGACTCAGCTGGAGCTACAGGGTGTCTCTCTTCTTTGGGGTTTTTACAAGGTTCTCAGAAACCCTCGTGGAGCCCCTAGTCCTCCGCGCTCAGTGCCTTCCCCAACAGGCTCCTCGGGGCCCTGGGCCCCCACCGGGCTGCCACACCCTGCCCTCTGCTGGCCGCAGGTGAGACCCCCCCCACCCCAAGCTGGCACAGGGTCATCAGGGTCTCAGAGGCAGATCCCACAGGTGGCAGAGGCCCAGCAGCAGTGGGGCAGCGGTCTCCATGCCCCTTCCCCTTGGGGTTCTCTGACTTTCATACATGTGTGTAAGTCTGTTCAGTGCCCATCTGTGTGTGTATGCGTGTGTATCTGTAGGAGTATGTGTGTGCATCCCTCTGGGTGTGGGCAGCGTGTGTGTGTCTGGGTGCACACGTATGTACGTGTACCTGTCTGCACACACATGTGTATCTGTTCGTGTGTGTGCCTGTGTTCCTGCCCCCACTCCCGAGCGTGAGTGAACTCCGGTTCCGGTGCTGTCTGGACTGTCCTTGTGACCAGGTGCACCTTTCCATCACGGCCGCGGGGCAGGACACCAGAAGCGAGTTTCCTCTAACTGACCGCGCTGGTAACCAGCATCCGGAGCCCCCGTGCCGGCCCCTCCTGCCCTCCACGGCACAAAGCAGTGTGGCCTGCTGCCGTGGGATGTGCCGTCGGGACTTATGGCATGTGCTCCGCCGTGTCTGACGTGTGCTGTTCCGTGTTGTTTGTGATGCTCATTCTCCCAGACGGACGGTCTTCCACGTGGGGAACGCACACTGCGTTTGATGGGCGTGGACCGCGGGACCAGGCCCTGTCGGTGCCTGAATCCATCTGTGCGAGGCCCAGGTTTCCGGGCATAGGACGTGCACCTGCTCTCCTCGAGCAGACACAATGCCAAGTGGCGTTCTCAGGGCGGCTGTGTCAGTGCCCCTTCTCAGCAGTGCCAGCTCTGGCCGCTCATACCCTTGGTGCTTGGTGTTTCCCGTCTGCTCGGTGCTGGCCAGGCGTCTGGGGAGGAGCGCAGGGTATCTTGCTGCCGTTTTAATCGGTACCTCTCGGACGATTACTTTGCGCTCATTTCATGCTTTGTTGGCCCTGCGGGCATTTGCGCGAAGCGTTCGCATTTTTTGCCCACTTTAAAACTTGCATCGTCTGATTTTGCCTTGCTTGTTTGTGTGAGCTCTCTAGGGATTCTGGGCGTGAGTCCTGTGTCAGGTTTCCGTATGTCACGTGTCCGCCTCTGCCTGTCGCCTTCTCGCTCTGAGTCCAGCGTGCTTGTGCTCACGTGTGGCCGGCACCTTGGAACCTGTTTCAGGAAAACCTGTCTACTCCAAGGTCACGATGTCCTTTTTCATTTTCTTCTAACGCTGTTTTGTTTACCTTCTGTTTGTAGGTTTGCCCTCCCTCCAGAGTCGGGGTTTGTGTGTGCGGTGGGGTCAGGGCGACTGGGGCATCCTGTCGCCCCCCCATACCATTTACTGGGGAGACGACCTTTCCCCCGGTCTCCCATCTGTCCTTGCGTCAGCGGCTCCCAGTCATCACCACAGAGACTCCTGCATCATGGCGTCTGCCAGGTGGCCCCGCAGCCATGCTCCCCTGCCGCAGGCTGAGGGGCTCACCCGGGCCCTGGTCAGGTCTGAGATTCCAGGTCATTCCGCACATGCTTACTGAGCACTGCATGGAGGCCGGGCCTCACTCACTCTCCGTCTCTGCGTCACTCACTTTGTTTTTCCTGGGGTGGACGGGCCTCTTCCAGGCCGGGAGGGCGGAGGTGGACACGTGGTAGACAGTTAGTGAGGACTTCTTCTTCCAGCTGTAGCCTCAGGAAGGAGGAGGCTTCTTTCCCAGCCTTTCCTGGCTACTGAGGACAATGGCCTCGCCCTGTCGCAGGCCCCCATCACGCTGGTTTCTGGGGTCAGGCAGAGGGGGTTCCGCGTGGGCCCGAGTGGGCTGGTGTCCGCTCAGCAGGGTGGGGGCCTGCCCCTTCACGGGAGGCAGCTGCCAGGCAGGCAGGAGCAGCGGGAGGGGCCTACTGGCTGAGGAGGGGTCTCCTGTGGGGCGTCCATGGGCACAGGGGCCCCAGCACAGGCAGGTGAATGAAGCAGCAGGAAAGCTGGACACGGTTACTTGAACCCCTGTGTCCTCACGGAACCGGGACATGACTGCTCATAGCGGCTTATCCATAATTGCCAAAACCAGAAGTGACCCAGGTGCCCCTCGGAAGTGAGCAGACCCACAAACTGGTGCATCCACAAGAGGGAATGTTACTCAGCACTAAAAAGAAATGAGCTAGCAAGCCAGCAAAGGGGGGGGAGCCTTCCGTGCATAGCGCTAAGTGAAAGAAGCCTGTTTGAAAAGGCTCCAGCTAGCCCTGTTCTGGAAAAGCCAGAACCGCGGAGGCCGTGAGTGTGGGGCTGGGACACATGCCTGTGCGTTTGTCAGCACCCAGTGAATCTGACCACACGGCAACCGTCGATGTGTGCGTCACTGTGACGTCATCCGTGAGGCCACGGCCCAAGCTGGACTCCTGAGTGTGACAGACCAACCTTCCAGTGCTCGGAACAGCGCCCCGAAGCGGGACAGGGGCTGATCTCGGTGCCTGGGAAGCAGAGATGCCGAACTGTGTTGGGGGGTGGGCGGCTCGGGCAGCAGGGGAGGGGCTGGGCTGGGCCACGTCCTGGCGGGGTGTGGAGGTAGCCGTCCATGTGAATGCGTGTTCAGTGTGAAAGACACAGGCAGCTGCATTTGCCAGTGTTTGTAGACTCAGCTGAGCGAGGTCCACGTCCACCCTGGTAAGCCGTTGACAGCCCTCGGCTATCAGTAACAGGGACATGGGGCACGGCCACGTGGGGACTCTGAGCACTCTTCTCAGTCTTTCTTTAAGTCCTGTGTTGTTTTTTTCCATCTATGGACCTTGAGACAGCAGGGAGCATGGGAGCAAGGCCCCCAGGCGTGAGAATATTTGCCGATGGAGTGTTTTGAGTGTTCGAGATGCTCCTCCTGTTAGCTTTTACAACTGTTGTGTGGGAAGATGGAGAAGCACTCGGGTAGTCCCGAGCACCTGCAGCGTTCTGAAGGGCTGTGTCGCGGGTTTTTCCGTGTTTTCTCACCCAGCTATTCCTTACCACTTCTTGTGGCGGGTAACGGCACCATCATGGCTTATTGGTCAGGACGTAGAGGCCTGGGGGGGGGGGGGGGCGGCAGTCCCTGCCCTCACGCTCCGCTGTTGAGGCCCCGCGTCGAGCACCAAAGCCTCGCGGCTCCGGTCCAGGCCGTGCTGACCTTCCCTGTGGTCCTGCAGGGCAGCTACGACCAGAGCAGAACCAAAGTGCTGCACATGAGCGTGAACCCGGCCAGCGCGGCCAAGCAGCGGCTCCGTGAGGACCAGGCCCGGCTGCAGGAGGAGTGCAAGCAGCTGCGGGAGCTCGTGCACGCCCTGGAGCGAGGTGGCCCCATCCCTGCCGACCTGGAGGCCGTCGCGAGTCTGCCTTCGTCCAAGGAGCTGACAGGTAGGTCCCTCACCCCTGCGTCCGTCAGCCATCCTGTGGGCAGGGGGCCGCGGGAGGGCCTGGGCCCGAGCACCTCACGGGCTGCAGGTCACGGCAGGAAGGGACTCCGGTAGCAGTGGGGAAGCAAGTAGCTGAACTCTTTCCAGTCCCCCTCACGCAGATTAATGCTATTTTTCAGTGTATACGTGTCCCATTAATCATGAGTAGATCCGACACTCCTTGGAAATGGGGACCATCTTTCACGGGTCTAAGTACCTTTCATAGAGCCCAGAGTGCTGGTGCAGAGGTCAGCAGCGGTGCAGGGTGAGCCCGGACTTGGGAAGCTGCCTTTTCTAACGTGGGCCGCACCCACACCGTGCAGCTCCGCAAATCAGGGTGACCCCCCTGAGCCCACAGCTCGTCACCGCCGGCTCAGGAAGGTGACCCTCCTGTTCCCACCAAGTCCCGCGGGTGCAGAGAAAAGCGGCCCACCAGCAAAGGGGGGAGTGTCTGGGAGCCCCAGCTTGCCCGGGGTCACCGTACGCGGTGAGGGTCACCGTACGCGGTGAGGGTCACCGTACGCGGTGAGGGTCACCGTACGCGGTGAGGGTCACCGTACGCGGTGAGGGTCACCGTACGCGGTGAGGGTCACCGTACGCGGTGAGGGTCACCGTACGCGGTGAGGGTCACCGTACGCGGTGAGGGTCACCGTACGCGGTGAGGGTCACCGTACGCGGTGAGGGTCACCGTACGCGGTGAGGGTCACCGTACGCGGTGAGGGTCACCGTACGCGGTGAGGGTCACCGTACGCGGTGAGGGTCACCGTACGCGGTGAGGGTCACCGTACGCGGTGAGGGTCACCGTACGCGGTGAGGGTCACCGTACGCGGTGAGGGTCACCGTACGCGGTGAGGGTCACCGTACGCGGTGAGGGTCACCGTACGCGGTGAGGGTCACCGTACGCGGTGAGGGTCACCGTACGCGGTGAGGGTCACCGTACGCGGTGAGGGTCACCGTACGCGGTGAGGGTCACCGTACGCGGTGAGGGTCACCGTACGCGGTGAGGGTCACCGTACGCGGTGAGGGTCACCGTACGCGGTGAGGGTCACCGTACGCGGTGAGGGTCACCGTACGCGGTGAGGGTCACCGTACGCGGTGAGGGTCACCGTACGCGGTGAGGGTCACCGTACGCGGTGAGGGTCACCGTACGCGGTGAGGGTCACCGTACGCGGTGAGGGTCACCGTACGCGGTGAGGGTCACCGTACGCGGTGAGGGTCACCGTACGCGGTGAGGGTCACCGTACGCGGTGAGGGTCACCGTACGCGGTGAGGGTCACCGTACGCGGTGAGGGTCACCGTACGCGGTGAGGGTCACCGTGGTGAGGGCCATGTGCAGAAGCCAGCCTCTCAGCGCACGGAGCATGGCCGGGAGGGGGGCACTTCCCACCATGGCTCTGGCGAGGTCGCTGAGCCGTCAGTGTTGCAGGGTGAGGCAGCTGTTTCCTTGACATTTCTCTGTGCGTTTCCGAGTTGGTCTTCCTGTGTGAAGCTCCTGCCGACCTCCTTCTCAGGCGGGTCATCTCGCCCCCGTGGAGGCGGCGGGGCACTAGCCGCCACCTTGTCCCCCTCAGCTGTGCCGAGCCCTGCCTAAAACTTGTTCTCCACGTGTCTTCTTGGTCGGGGGTCTTGGATGCAGCTCCCTGTCCCGTCTGCCTTTGTCGTCAGCCTGACCTGGGCTGAGCTGGCGGGCACACCTTGGGAGGTCTGGGGGTTTTATTTTTTGATTTTCAAGGGAGATGTAAACCCACAGAGAGGCGCTGCTGTAGCAAACTTGGAATCGGCAAAGTTGGTGGGTGGGTGGTTGAAGCGTGAGCAGCGGTGGAGCCGAGAGCCTGTCTGAGCGGTGCCCCTGGAGCCCCCAAGGCCAGAGGTGGTGGCGGGTGGCCCCGGGGCAGGAGGATTAAGGGCGCTTGCCGGAGGGTGTAATTACAAGGCATCGGCCCCAGATCTTCCACCCAACACCGTGCAGTAGGCAGTGGCCTCTCCCCCAGCAAAAACGAAGAGAGGAAACAGAAAACCAAGGTTATCCTCTTAGAGCCTGACTCCCAAAGAGCAGGCCCCGCAGTGGCAGGGCCTCCCCAGGAGCTTGTTCGGGACCCAGGATGTCGGGCTCCGTGTAGGGCCTGCTGGGTCAGACACGCCTGCAGCCCTCAGACGGTCCCCGGACGGGAACGCCTAGGCGAACACAGAGGCGGTGCACATGGGTGCCAGGACCCCCACCTCAGCCCACCCCACTCTCCCTTCAGCCACCACAACCCCCTCCGGATGGGCTCCTGTCGCAGAGGCAGACACTGGAGGCCCTGCCAGCCACACTTACCCCAGCAGGACCTGTGGGGCCCTCTGCTCACTGTGAGCAGAGGCCCAGCACTATCGGGCCCTCAGGGCGAGAACAGCACAAGTGGGAAGAGAAAGCCTCCGGGGATCATACAGGATGTCTCCAGAGAGGAGGAAGTATGTGTTGCTTTACTTTGAAAAATATTTTCAAAGAGGAAACACATCAACTTTTAGAAGTTAAAAACAGCAAAAGTGAAATGAAAGTCTAAACAGAAGACTTATAAAATTGGAGGAGTGTATGTGAACAGGAAAGCAGAAGGCCGGATGAAGGCAGGAGAGGCATGGGGCGCCCAGGAGAGGGCGGGGGTCCAGGGGACTCCCGGCGGGCCGGAGGGAGGCGCTCCACACTGGGATGTGTCGTCGTGGGACTTACAAATGCAGGAGTGAGGGGACCTGTCGCGTCCTGGAAAGGGAGAAACAGGCCGCTCTGTTCTCTACTGCAGCCTGGGGAGCAAGAAAGCTGCCGGGGGCCGGACTCCCAGTGCCCGAGGACCAGACGGCGGCTCACAGCCAGCCCCATGCTCAGGCCCGTCAGGGAGGAATTCAGTTCTGTTTCCAAGGTTTGATGTCTGGAAAACCCTACCTCAACGTTCCCTCTCACGAAGCCCGTGAGGATGCACGCCCATGAAATGAGGGCAGGAACCCGGGAGCAAGACGTGGATACAGGAAGCCCGAGCGCCAGACCTGGAGAGATGAGGACCCAGGACAGCTGCCCCAGGAGCAGCTGGAGCAAGTTGAGACTGGTCAGAAGGTTCTAGAACCGCTTCAGACAGATGAGGTCTCAGAGTGTAAGGTGTCCAGTGTTTTGAGAGATGGTGTGGACCAAAGCTTTCCTCACCTGTGTGCTGGACTCCCAGCTGGTGGTTCCCACCACACAGGGTACCTCAACGTGGGCACCCGCTAGGGAGGTTCGCCGAGTCGGTCATGAGTACCCAGGAAACAGAGCCACTGAAAAAACAGGACCGTCCCCAGCTGCAGGGGAAGCAGAAAGTGTGGGGGAGAATGTCCTGGTCTCCTGCCCGGCCCGGCTCGAGTGGCTGCCGTTAGGACAGCGTGGGGTCCAGATGCAAGTGACTCAGGGCATGGTGTCCCGGGAGAAGGCCGAGATCGGTAGGCACTGCCTCAGCGGTCTGACCCAGGAGTGCTGACGCCATCGTGGTTCCTCCGCAAGGAGTGAGTACCAAAGTAACCAGCCAGTGGGTGCAGCCGATGCCCCGAAGAAGTGGGAGACGTCCTTGACCCTCTGCTGGACTCTCGAGTACTCTCTAAGACCTACCTGTGCGGCAGAGTTGGCATAAAAACAAAGCCTAGAGTTTCAGACGTGTGCGCAAGTCAGGCTCGTGAAGGCCGGTGAGTGCCGGCCCCACCGAGCACGAGGCTGGTCCGCGGAGACAGAGGCCAGGTCCTCAGGGAGGGGCCCTGCTCAGGGCTCGGGGTGGCCACAGGGCTGCTGCGGTGGGAGGCATGGCTAGAGCCACCTCTCCGGTGAGCTCCAGGGGAGCGGGGGCTCTGAGAACCGCTGAGTTTGCGGTCTGTGGTTGCCCACGGCCTCATGCCAGGCATTTGTCTCGTGTTTGCGGGAGAGGGGGGTGAGGCCCCAGCCCCAGGCAGCTGCCCCAGCCCTGCGGGAGCGTGTGAGGACAGCCAGGTGCCTCGCGGATGGCGCTTAAGCCCACAGGCGGACAGTTGGCCACTGCTGCTGGATGGAGGTGGGCGCGCAGACGGAGCCTGGGGCTTAGAGGGCCTCCGTGGAGGCCGTGTTTGTTTCTGCCTGCAAGGCTCCAGCTCGACAGCAAACACACCCTCCCCTGAGCCTCCCGCACCGTCTGCAGTGCTCGCGGCTGCCGCAGCGCAGGGCCCATGACCTCCCGCCAGTCGCAGAAGCCTCAGCACTTGCAGGCCCCTGGCCAGGGTGTCTGGGTACCCTGAAATATACCTCCCAGCCGCCCGCAGATGCCCCCCACCTTGCCACCCTCCGCCCTGGATCTCGCAGGCCAGCCTGCCCTGCCACCTCTGAGCGGGCAGCTCCCCCCTGCCCAGGCCTGCGGCTATGCGGACCGGTGCTGCTGGGAGAAGCCAGGCTTGCTCTGGTCTGGGCTAGAGCGGACGGCCAGACAGGAGGCAGAAAACACATGCGGGGGCCCCCAGACCGACAATGGACCTTGTAGGAATGGGACCAGTTCCCTGACGACAGTCCAGACAGGCTCCCATCTGCTGTGCACAGGACACCTCCTCGAGCTGGCCTTGCAGAATGGCCCCCAAGCTCACCGCGGGTGTGCACGGCCCTCAGATGGAGCGGGTGCTCCGTGGCAGGCGGCTGGACTGGCGGCGGGGGCCCGGCCCCCTGAGGAGAGCAGCTTTGCTGAACGGGAGGAGAAGGACCCGCCGGGGTAGCCGGGACGGGGGAAGGGGCGCAACCGCCAGCCCTTGCTAACTGAGCTCTCAGGGCTCGGGGGAGCTGGTCTGAGATTCTTGTGGGTCTTTGGCAAAGGAATTGCCGAACGACCCCTATGAGGGCCCAGCCCCCTGCGTTGGTGGGAACCTAAGTCCTCAGCCTCCCCCAGCTGGCTTTGGGCTCCTCACAGGGCCCCCTGCAATACCCAGCTAGGCCAGGGAGATTATTAATTGCAGCTTAATCAGGTAATACATTAATATTAAAATAACTGAGTCTTATCAGCAACACAGTGAAGGTGATCCAGTTTGTTGCTGCCTGGCTGTGTGGGTGCCGCTGATCCCAAGGTGTCCCTGAGTAGGGGAGGGTGGTGGGGTGCAGGGCTCCTCGCCGGAACCCAGCTGCTGTGTCCGGGGAGGCAGACTGGGGCACAAACAGCAGGCTGCTTCTTGCCTCAGCCACTCCGTCCTCTCTGCGGGCTTACGGCTTCCCAGCTTCAGCCGGCCTGGCTCAGCTGGCGGGGAGCGGCAAGGCCACGGGTCGTGAGCCAGAGAGGTGCCGTCTGGCTGCTAGGCGTGGTGGGGTGGCTCCACAAGCACGGGCCGTCTGAATTTCTGCCGCCCACGTGCTCTCCGGCAAGGCAGTCACCCCAGGCTTCCACTGGCTGTCACATATGTGAGGGTACGGTGCTATCGCGGAGGAGATGGGGCGACTCGCTGTGGCCCCCGAGGCAGGGGCACTCTCCCGTTAGCCAGCAACACTGGCCACCTGCTGCCTGCCGGACCCACAGGTGTCAGCGGGGCCTGTCCCTGCCCTTAGGACAGAGTGAGGGAGGAGCTGTGGGAGTCAGGGGCCTCAGAGCAGGCCCTGGTGTAGAGAGACAAGGGAGGGGGCAGACTGTGGCGGCTGGACAGCTTGCCTGGGCCAGGGCAGGGGCTCAGGCTGGGCTTTGTGGGCCGAATAGGAGGGGAGAAGGGCTGCTGTTCCAGGCAGGGGTCCCCTGAGCTTGTCCCCTGCCCCCACCACGTGTGCCCAACCCTGTGTGGGGCCGCAGCGAGTGCTCCCCTTGCATGCTGCCAGCCAGGAATGCACAATCGGGTGGGGAAAGAAGACCAACGTGCCCAGAGAATCCAGGGAGCAACATAGGGTCTCTTGAGCCACCTTGGACCCCCACCCCAGATGAGCTCTCCCATTGTCCCCCAGGGGCGGGCACTGGAAGCTGCAGGAAGGTCCCGGTCTGGGGCTTTCCTGACCTACCCGCCCTGCAGAACAGCCTTCACTCCCCAGGCCTGGCAGCAGGTGGGAAGGGAGGGGTGGCCTGGGTCTTTGAAGCCGCTGGCCTGTCCCTGAGTGCACACACTTGGGGTGGATCTGAAAAGCACCACAGAGGCTTTAAAACAGAACAGACGTCGAACCCGCGCTTCCAGAACGGGGTCAGGCGCACCCAGATACACCGATATCAAACTGCCGGAGACAGGAAACCACCACACAGGTGCTTGTGGGAGCAGTAGCCCGTTTTCTCGGGGCACGTTCTTGGTGGGGAACGGCTGGGTCCCTGGTCAGCACGTGGTTGGCTTCCTAAAAACTGGCCCCTGTCCCACAGTGTCCACACGTGGCCTGTGGCTGTGTGCCCGCGGGCGCCGCTGCTGCGGGGGTGATTGTCCTGTGTGCACGCGTGTGCGTGCTTGTGTGTGTGCGTGCGTGCACATGTGTGTGCGCTCGCGTGTGTGCTTATGTGTGCGTGCGTACATGTGTGTGCTTGTGTGTTCACGTGTGTACGCGTGTGTGTGTGGTGCAGCACGTCACGTCCCACCTGGCGCTTCCCCGTGTCTGAAGATGAGCGCCTGCAGCGCCCTGGGCCGTCCCTGCGTCCCCTGGGGTAGGTCTGTGTTCCAGTTTCCCCCTTATTGGATTGTTTTCTTTGTATTGAGTTCAGGGAGTTTCATTTTCTAGCAGCGTCCTTCTCAGAGCAAACATTTTTCATTTGCTCTCGGACAATGAATTTTCCTCTTACAGGAGTCTCATCGGAGAACCCTGCCGGACCCAAGGTCAAGACACTTTTTTCTTACGTTTTCCACCAAGAGTTTTTTAGTTTTACAGTTAAATCTGTGATCTGTCTAGAGTTTCGCATACGACGTGAGGTTTAGGTTGAGGTGATTTTCGAGAGGGGTTCACGTGAATGTCCAGTTCCAGCATCCGCCGTGGAAAAGCATCTTGTGCCTTCACTGAATTACCCTTGCTCCGTTGTCCCGTCCGCTGGCTGAGTTACGTGGGCCTCCTTCTGCGCCCCGTCTCCTGTCCCTTCGCTGCCGCCGCCCTGACTGGCGGCCGTAGCTGGACACTCATCGCCTGTACCACACATCCTCGGACTCGGTCATCCTCTTCACGAGCGCCTTGCCCGTTCCCGTCCCACTGCCTTTCCCCATAAATGTGAGATTCAGCCGGACACTTTTATGGCGTCCCATTAAGTCTGCAGATCTGTTTGGGGAGAACCGTACGTCTAGGTGGTGAGTCCTTCCACCCAGAACACCGTGTGTCTCCACTGACCCATCAGCGGTTCCTGATTCTCTGCACACACACCGCGAAGTGCTTCGTTGGAAACGTCCTGAAGTGTTTCCTTCTTATAGTTTTAAATTCTTGGAGTGAGTGTGTGTGTGCGTGTTTACTGTTTCTTGTTGATCTTGCGTTGTGTATAGAGTAGGGTTGGTCTTGTGTCCCGTGACCTCGAAGAACTCATGTCCCAATTTCAGGAGGGTCCTGTTTGGATTTTGTTCATTTTATTCTTTGCAGTCGCGCGTTTGTGAGGAGGGACTGTTTTATATTTCCCGTAAAGCCCGGGTGCCTGCGTTCCACGTTCTTGCTCTCCTGCCTGGCCAGCACTTCAGTGTGGTGCTGAGTGCTGGTGAGCGAGGGCGTGCCGGCCGCGCTCCTCGTCTCCTGGGGGATGTTCAGTCCCTCCCCCTGCCAGTGCTGTGAGCTGCAGGCTCTGTGTAGATGCCCTTTGTCGAGTCGAGGACCCCTGTAAGTGTGCTGAGATGGCGTACCGTGTCGGACGTTGAATTTTGTATCTCCATCAATGGGTAAGATTGGGAGTTCTTTCTTCCTTAGACTGTCAGTGTGGGGAATTCCTTGTGAAATTTTTCAATTTTGAAACAGCCTTGTATTCCTGGAATAAATTCCTCTTGGTTGTGGTATATTCTTCTATTTTATGTTGCTGGATTCAACTTGCTAATATTTTGTCAGGAACTTTTGTGTCATTGTTCATCCTGGTCTGTAGTTGTCTTGTCCTGTCCTTGTCTGACTTGATTGTCAGCATAATGAATGAAATGAGTCAGAAAGTGTTCCTTCCTCTTCTGTTTTCTAGAGGAGATGGTGTCAAATTGGCATTACTTCTTCTTTAGCTCTTTTGTAGACACCTGCTGAACANNNNCTGGACTTGTAGATTTGGGTCGTTTTAATAGTTATAGGGACCATGGACTGAATGGTAGCGCCCCCCTCCCAATACACACAATTCATATGTTGAGCCCCTTGTTCCCAATGTGGTGGTGTTAGGAAGTGGGGTCTTGAGAGGTGATGAGGTCATAAGGGTGCGGCCCCCAAGAATGGGACCACTGCCCTCAGAAGAGAGACCTAGAGCGCTCCCTCGCTCCTTCCACCACGTGAGGGCACAGTGAGAAGACACTGTGAGCCAGTAACTGGACCCTCACCACACCCCAAATCTGGCACCCTCACCTTAGACTCCCCGGCCTCCAGAACCACGAGGAATACAAGCTCGTGTGGATAAGCCACCCAGTCTGTGGCGTTCTGTGACAACGGCCCGGATGGACTAAGACCATAGGAGTATCAGCTTGTCTGGTTTTTCTTGGGTCAATCGTGGTAGTTTGTGGGGTTTTGTAGGAATTGGTTCTTTATGTCTAAGCTGTGATTCACAGGAATTGTCTGTACTGTTCTTTTACTAATTTTATAATCTCTGCTAAGTCTGTAGTGTGTACTCTCTCTTTCCTTCCTGATTTTGGTAATTTGTGTCTTCGCTTTTTTTTTTTTTTTCTTTGTCAGCTTTGATGAAGATTTATCCATTTGATCAGCCTTTCAAAGACCTAGCTTTCGGTTTTATTGGTTTTTCAGTATTGTTACTGTGTTTTCGATTTTACCGATTTTTGCTCATTTCCTTGTTACTTCCTTTGGTTTGCTTGCTCTGGCTTCCTCTTGCTGTTTCTTAAGCTGGAAAGTGGGATTGCTCACTTGAGATCTTTTTTTTGTTTTCTGAAATAAGCATTTAATGCTATAAATTTCCACCTGAGTACTGCTTTAGCTGCGTCCACAAATTTTAGTGTGTTGTAGTTTCATTTCTGTTCAGTTCAAAAATTTTTCAAATTTCCTTTAAGATGTCCTCTGTGATTCATACATTGTTTAGAAATATGTTTTTAGTTTCAAAATGTCTGGGGATTTTCCAGGTGGCTTCCTTTTATTGATTTTTGGTTTAATTCCATTACATTTAGGGAACACATTTTGTATAATTTGTTTTTTAATTCAAGATTTGTCTGGTGGCCAATACTCAGCAATCTTAGCAAATGCTCTGTGTTCATCCGATAGGAAGGTGTAGTCTGTCTTTTAATCGGTGTGTTTAGACCATTTATATTTAATGTAATGTTTTAATATATTTGGAGTTAGGCCTGCCATGTATGATTAGTTTTGCTTGCCCTCTCTGTGTTTTATTCCTGTTTTCCCATTTATACCAATTTCCAGATTATTTGAACATTTTTTAGTATCCCATTTTGATATAGCTTGGGTTTTTTTAATTCATTGTATCTCTTTGGACACTTTTTGAAGTGACTTCTCCAGGGATCACAATACACACATTTACTTTTCACAGTACCCTGTTTTACCTCTTGGAATGTCAAGATCTTACCGTGACAGGCCTCCTGCTCACCCGCCTCCTGTATGCGAGTGGTCACAGGTCATTTCCTCCACATACACTGAGAGCCCTGCCATGAAATGTGGTAGCTTTTCCTTTGAACTGTCATACATAGTTTAAAGAGCATAAGAGGGAAAAACGGTTCAGGATTTTTACCTAGACATTTAGAATTCCTGTTGCTCTGTCTTCATTCCCAACATTCCAAGCTTCCCCTGCTGTCGGCTCCCTAGGAGTTTCTTTCAGAGGGTGTGTGCTGGCCCCAGGTCCCTGTTTCCTTCCGTGTGTCGACCCCATCTTGCCCTCACTCCTGAAGGACGCCCCTGCTAATTCTGGGTTAGGGGTTCTGTCAGCATAGTGGACATCGACATTGCTACCTCTGGCCTCCACGGCTTCTGATGAGTCACCTGCAGTCATTCGGATAACTGGCCCTCAGTGTAAGAGACACAGAGCACTGGAAACTCAGATCGCAGATAATGGTGTTTGTAAGTTAAAAGTGGGGAACAGGAGAGTGGCAGCGTCTGGGGGAGGGACCTGTACATCGACATGCTCTCTGCAGCCTATTTCAGTGGTAAATGCTGTTCCCGAGGGGACGATGACACCTGAGGTCCGTGTGGGGCGTTTGTAGAGTCTCGCTTGGCAGTTCTGCCGTCTCCGTTACTCTGTGTCGACACCTGTTGGCTGGGTGTTTCCTAGCAGGTTAGTACTTTCTGGGTTCTTCAGATGCTGCTTAATCTTGGATGTTTTCTGTGGGTTTTGGACGCCGTATTAGGAGAGTCTTGGTCTTTTTGCAGTTCTGTGGAGAGTACTAATCTCAGTCGGTTGGTTTCAGCAGGTGGTCTGTGCAGGTGGACTGAGGGGGCAGTCCCCGTGCCCTCTGAGAGCTGTGCTTCCACACCCGTTGAGTTTCAGGACCTGCACCACAGTCTCCACGGCCCATGTGGGTGCCAGGCACGCCCTCCAGAGTCCCCTCCCTGATCCCTCACATTTTCTGGCCAGAAACCCTGAGCTTTGCTTTCCCTGCTCTGCTGTGTACTTCCCACAACCGCATCAGCATTAGGGCCAACACCATGGGGTGCAGCTGGGATTCACCCCACTGTCCTGAGGTCACAGCTCTCGAGGTGCTAGGCGCCCGCCTAGCTGCACCCACACCTCCATGGTGTTGCCAAGGACCCGGAGAAGAAGGGGATGAGAGAAGAGGAAGAAGAGAGATTTCTCCTACGTCCCTCTCTCAGCTCTGTCTTCATCCAGTTCAGGCTCCTGTGCCTCTTGTCGGGGGGCGGGGAGGCACACACCAGGAGCCAAATAAGCGAGCAACAGCCACCAGCGTTGGCGAAGTCCAGCCATCAGGCTCACCCCGTGTGGAGGAGGCAGCCCAGCAGCCCCGTAACTGTTACAGGAGTTGGAGCTTCCAAGAAAGACATCTCCAGGCCCAGGTGCTTTCACTGCTGAATTTTACCAAAGGACAGTTAACACCGGTTCTGTACAATCTCTTCAAGAAAAGTGAAGCGGGAGCACTTTTGAACTCATTTTGTGAAGTAAACGTTACCCTAATTTGAAAACCAGTGACAGGACAGAAAACAAGACCTATAGGAATTTATATTGTATTTGTTCCAGGATCCAAATAGCCATTGATGTCATCCGCTGCCTCAGCGTGATCTGATCAGTTGATGGAGTAATTTGACAGAATTCAACACCCAGGAAAACTCTCAGCAAACTAAATCAAGAGGGGGCTCCCGCAGCCTGACAAAGAGCGTCTGCGAGTACCCCCACGCCAGATCCGTGCTTCCCCAAGACCGGAAATAAGGCAGCCGTGGTCTAGCGCCCTGAGTTGTCGTGGTGGAAGTCCCGGTCTGGGCCGCCAGGAAGGGCAGGCATCGGGACGGGAAGGGAGGGAGCACAAGTGTTCCTCTACAGATGACTGTCTGTGTAAAACCCCAAGAAGTGAGGACAAACAGGAAGACCGGTGAAGCGAGTTCGGCATGGATTGCTGCGGTCCAGCAGATCGCGTAGCCTGCGGCCTTGATGTGATGCGGGAGCGCGTGTGTACGTGAGAAGCACGTGTGTTGTGTGTGATGCGCTGCAGTGGACGCGTGGACACTGAGGTCAGAAACACGATGCTGCTCCTGTTCACTCTTGGCAAGTACAGTTCCTGGGTGTGAGTGCAGCGAAACACGTCAAGGATCCTTATGCCGCACAGAACAGCGCTCTGCGCGGAGGGGGAAGCGCGATGCGCTCGGATGAGAAGATCGCACATGGCGCGCGTCCGCTCACCCAGGCTGGCGCGGGGACTCCTGCGGTTACAGCAGTGGGGTTGGCGCCGTTGGCCCTCGGGTCCCGTCCTCAGCCACCGGCAGCCTGTGCCTGCGGGGGCAGCTGCTCCGTGCGCACGCTCCAGCATGAGCGCCTCCACTGAAAGGCAGGCTTGAGTTCGCGCCTTCATCTTCCCTGGAGCTGGAACTCATGAGTGTTTCCAGCAGCGTCACATAGTCACGGAAAACCATTAACAACCCCAATGGCCTTTAACGGGCGAGTGGGGAACAGGCGGTCCATCCGCCAGTGGAACACTGCTCCGTGTCAGAGTGACCTCCTGCTGGCCACCTGGGGGCGTGGTAGGGCCTCCGAGGCCCTGTGCTGGGGGAGGAGCCAGTCCCCGGGCTGCGCGCTACAGGGTCCCCAAGGCAGGACACTAGGAGGGCAAGCGTGCCGGTCAAGGAACAGGTGTGGTGGCAGGTGTCGGGTCCCGGGGTACGAAGCGTGTGGCAGATGGCTGTCCGGGGTGACGGAGCGGCCCTGGATGCTGGAGGTGGTGGCCTTGCAGCCCTGTCCACCAAAAAATGCCAGTTTTACTGCAGTTTTTTTAAATTTTAGATAAAAATGGTGCCTCCTTTTAATGCACATTCCTTCACTCACTAACGAGGAAGCGTGTGTCTTATCTGTTCTTCCACGGTGGTCTCACCAAGTCCTCGCTCCTCGATCGCCTCCTTGTTCAGTTTGTGTAGAAGCTTCTAGTTTTTCTTTATGATTATTTTCTATAAAAAGTTTTAACTGTTTTTGGATTCTCTTCTATTAATTCTATTACTTTTAAGCTTAGAAAGTCCTTTTCATAAATAGTCCTGTTTTCTTCTGGGATTTCTTTGGGGGGTGCTTATTTTTCACATTTGAAGATTTACTTGGAACTTATCTTGTGTGTTGAGCAAGGTCAGGGTTTAAGGTGCCCTCTTCCCAAACCACTGAGCAGTCGCCCAGCTCCCGTGTAATCCTTCCTCGTTCCACACGTTTATGGCACGTCTTCATCTTTGCGAGGTTCAGATACGTAACAGGATCCGTAGTTGTGTTTCTTGTTCATTTCGTTCATCTCTACTATATTGATTTTATCATTGTAACTCTGAGATAAGCTCTAGTATCTGGTAGAGAGCAAGGGGTTACTTTTTTTCACTTAGAGACTTTCTTGCCTGTTTGTTATTCTAAAGGAATTTCAGAATTACTCTGTCAAGTTGAAGAAAAAGCCGTGGAGGTTTTGGCTTTTATTTGAAATTGCATTAAGTTTGTAAATTACTTTGGTGGGCGAGTTTTTAGCTGCAGCTCGCGGTCTCTGGGCAGGGAGGGCTCCCACACACAGACTTGCATGCCCGGCTGCAGGGAGCCGGCACTCCTTGGACACGCGGAGTCCTTGTGCTTGGCCCCCGGGATGCACAGGCTTGCCCCAGCCCCCTGCTGCTGGGCTGGGGTGCTGAAATGCAGGGTCCCAGGCCTCTCCGCTCCTCCTCCCACCCTCCAAGCTCTGCTGTGCTGCCCCCGTCACGTCCAGACATGTAGTTGTCTTTGAAAGGGAGGAGCGGGGACGTGTCCACTCCATCTTTCTGGGCCAGAAATCCTCATGAAGCTCCGTAGCAAGTTCTCAGTGACCCTGCTGTTCAGCCCAGCTCGGGACGCTAGGAGTCCCTGGTCCTGCACCCTGAGCGTGTTCTATGCCCACTCTGTCCTCCCACTTGCTGGACAGCTCACCACTGCGTGGCGGGCATCCACATGGTGGGGCACCAGGATGAGGAGGGAGAAGTCCCAGGCTTGGGGTGCGGTGCTCTGCGGCCCCGCGGGCTCTGGGAGCTGCTGTGTGGCCAACCGTGTGCCCACCTTCTGGGCGCTGCAGATCTCTCGGGAGGACTGGGGGTGCACAGGCGTGGGCATGGGGGCATGGCTCCCCAGATGCGTCTGCACGAGGTTCTCTCGTTCACTGAAGTTAAGTTGGGTCCCAGACAGCAGGGCCTCTTGAGCCGGTGACGGAAGAGCTGCTCGGACTCGAGAAATCCGAAGACCCTAGAGTCTGAGTTTTAGAATCAGGCCCCACTTGCTTCTGGAAGGTCCCACTGTGCCGCTCAGCTGTGTGACCTTGGGCCAATTTCTGCACCTTCCCCCTCCGTCCCCCCACACCCCTGACGTCAGCCCCCTTGGCTCCCTCCCGAGGCTAATCACCTGGGCTCAGGGCCATCGTGGAGGCTGCCTCCTGCGCCCACACAATGCCCGTGGGAGCGTGCGGGGTGCACCTGGTGTGCGGTAATGGGGATAAAGGCCGTTGTCATCAGCCCCATTGACCTGGACCCGCATGGGAGCCTGTCTGTCAAGGCAGGACCGTCCCGGGCAGAGAAGCAGGAATGACACCATGTGTCCTGCAGCCCGGCACTCTACCCCCTGACTCTGTTCCACATGCTGACCTACCAGCTTGGACAGAGGCATCCGCCTTCATTCAAAGGCAAGAGTCTGGGCCCTGTGCCCCAGGGCAGGCAGAGTGGGCAGAAAAAACCCTGGAAGGCTCGGCTTCAGTGGAAGTCGCCGGGTGGCCCAGGGGTCAGAGGGCACACCTAATAGCTGGGTGGTCCGGGCAGGGCATGCCCTTTGTGTGCCCCTCGGCTCCCCTCCTGTCAGAGGAGGGCTGCTGAGACCCTGAGCCAGGGGGCGGTCGGCAGTGTTCTCGCAGATTCTCCCAGGAAGGGGTGGCCGGGAGAATCAGAGCAAAGGCACGTAAGCATGAGGCAGCTACCCGGAGCTACTGGAACCGACGTCACTGTCCCAGACTGCGGAGCCAGCCCCTCCCTGACCTCCATGCCAGTGGTGCGTCCTCTTCGGACCTGGTCCCCTCCTGCCTCCTCCCCCTGTAGAAGCCACGTGAGCACACTGGTCGCCCGGACCATCTCCGCCTCCTTAATTCACTCGCACCTGCGGGGTCCTTCTGCCGATGAGCAGACAGTCCTGGTTCTGGGCATCAGGCACTGATACCTCCCCGGAGCCTCGGTCTTGGTCACTCATCTGTTGATTGGGAAAACGTCCTCTCTCTGACTTCACAAGGTCGTTAGGACTCGGGTGTATAGAGGCGGTAGCAGCCCTGCTGGCGGTCCTGCACAGAGGCCGCGGACCTCGGGCGGATGGCGTGGTGGGCCAGCCTGCTGCGGGGCCCCGGGAGTGTCTCTGCTCCCCCGCCGTGGCGTCTGCGGGTAGTGCGTGTTGTAGTCCCGCACGGTCAGGCCGGGGTGGGCTGGAGACAGAGCCCAGCAGGGCTGGCAGGAGGGGCTCCTGTGGCCAGACCTGCAGAAGGGTGGGCACTTGTCCTGAGTCCCGGCGCTGGGAGCACACTGCGTGCGGCAGCTGTTGTCCAGGAGAGCCCTGCTCCCTGCCACGTACAGCGGAGCTGAGCCGGGCTGCACTCGCGTCCTGGCAGCTGCTCCGCGTGCTGCGTACGCTCCGCCAGGTCCCTTCACCTCCCGAGCCTCGCCTGGCGCTCGGCGGCTCTGTTGCAGAGGTTTCTCTGCCTGCACACAGGTAGCTGTGTGTCATGGACGGGGTCGGGGCCCTGGGAGTAGTGGCCTGGCTCTGTGGCGGAGCCCCCGGGACGCTGACCCCCAGGCAGGCCCCCAGACCCCAGGGCTGCCATCTGTCCCTGAGCACGAGGGGCTGTGCATCTGTGTGTCCGGCACACTCCTCACCCCACGCCCCACCTTCTGGGGATCCTGGCCCTGAGGGCAGCCTGCATCCTCACCCCTCTGCATCTCCAGAGGGCTAGCTTGCTGCCCCCCGCCTTCCCTCCTCCAGACCCTTCTGTCTGTGGGCGGCTGCAGCCGCTGAGCTGGGTCTCGGTCCTCTTCCTTCATGGGCCTGGCTGCGTATGTTAGCAGGTTTTAATAGACTGCCACATCTCAGAAGCAGGCAGAGAAAGATTTAAAATCTTGTCTTGCCCACAGCAGACAGATTGACTCGAAAATGACTCCGTCAATAAAAGATGAGCTCTGAGAGGCTCTTCCCTCTTCCAAGAGGAAGTGCGCCTTCCAGGGACGCGGCTTCTCTGAGCCCGCTGTGGGAAATTAAGAACGCACACACCGTGCAGAACAGAGCAGGAGTGAGCCCGCTGCAGCTGCCGGCCAGATCTTGCTGCCTTCAGCCGCAGGTCGTCCCGCCCGGTGGCCCCAGGCCGCCGCTGCTCTGTGAGCCCAGCAGGCCACCTGCCAGCGCATGTGGAAGGAAGTTGCCGGAAACTTTTGTGAAGCATGGTGTTCTCTGGTTTACATCTCAGGGGGTTTGTGATGGGACGGAGCTGCTGTGTGCTTCTCTCCTCTGGGTGGTTTCTGATTCTGGTGGGTGCGTGTGAGCGCATGTGTGTGCGTGCACGAGCGTGTGTCAGCGCCCATGTGTGCGTGTGCATGTGTGAGTGTGTGAGTGCATGCTTCAGGCACTTTGCTTCTAACCGTCTGATCCCCGGTTCCCCACCCCTGAAATGGAGATACGGTGATGCTCCCCGGGTGAAACGTAGCTTAAGATGAGCCGGTGCGCGTGCAGGGCGGTAGGTCTCCACAGGGTTCCTGTTTCCCGGCCCTCGTGGAGCCCAGGACCCTGCTCTCATGGGGTATGTGCTTTAGTTGGAAGAAATTTACCCTAAACAATCAAACAAACAAGTGAAAGACAATTGTGAACTTGTGCAGGGATGCTGCGACGTTGGGGTCCCAGAGGGGCCCCTGCTGGTGGCACGGCCGGGAAGGCTCAGACAAGCAACTGAGGCCAGACTTTGTGCCCCAGGTGGCACCTCGTGTCCAGGGCTGGTTCCTCACAGTAGCGCTGGCGCTGCCTGGTGGCCTCTGGGGGATCCATCCCGCCCCAAAGTCCTGGCACGAATGTCAGGCTTCTCTGCTCCCTGGCCGGGTGACAGTGAACAAGGCACTGACCTTCTCTGGGCCTGACCCTACATCTGTCAGCTGCCTGGACGAGGGGCCGGCCGTGGCCTTCCACCAAGGCTCAGCTGGTCCTCCACTCCCGAAAGAGGCAGCGGGGTGGGGAGCCTGGCGCCCAGTGAGGGGGGGGCATCCTCTGGGGCTTCGACTGTTCTCTGTTCTCCGTGGTGGGGGAGGGAGCCTTCCCGGGAATATGATATCACATGAGCTCCCGCCTGTCACCCCGGGACTCTCCCACCCCGTAATCTGGTGGGCTGTAATTGCTGGTGTCTTTTCAGATCATTTTTGTGCAAGGTGACAAGCTGCTTGTGGAGTGAGCCGTTAATCACACAGAGATGCCCCTGTTTGAAAGCTGGCACCGAGCTTACCCAGGGCGGGCGTCTGCCAGGCAGCCGGCGGTGGGCACACACGCTGCTCATCTGCATATAATTCCAGGGCGAATGTCTTCTCTCTTGTGTAAAACGTGCAATTTCCGGCCCAGCAGGGGAACATGGGCTCATAATGGAGAGACCTTGGCCCAGGGGCCCTCCGGCTGCAGGCGGTTCAAGCGAACCATTCCCTAGGAAGGCAAAAGGCTGCATCTAGTGGGTGGTAGGGGCCCGTCCACAGGTCCCTGAAGCCCGCAGCAGGGGACGGCGGTGTCTGCCATGCCCTTCGGTGGGAAGGCCTCCCTGAGTGCTGTGCAGGGAAGGGGGTGGGCGCTGAAGCCTCCCGGCTGGCACGGACACAAGCACACATCTCCAGGCTGCCTGGGCGCCCCTTGTGTCTGCCAGCCTCCCGGGCCCCTCTCCTGGAATTTGGATTTGGGATGGGAAGGCAGCCTCCAAAAGGAGCCCATCAGGATGCACGTGCCGCATCGGGGTGGCCGCCCTGCTGCTCTTCTGCGCACGTCCCAGAGGCTCAGTGTGCACAGAAGACTTGCCTGGGGTAGCGGTCCGGCCGGCAGGCATGTCTCCTTCCCTGTCCACACAGTCGGCCAGGAACAGAACCCAGACCACAGTCACAGCCCCTGCGCTGTCGGCTCCCACGGTTGCTAATAAAATTGCATAAATATTTGATGTTTAATTATTAAATATTTAAAAACGTAAAACTGAAATAGTTAGAAGTTACGAGACGTGAATAATTTAGCCCCGGAAGTGTGGCCCAGGTTTGGGCCCAAGCAGAGCCAGCCCCCCCGCACTCCCTTTCTCATGAACCCGCCGGGGAGGCGCAGGGGTGCTTCCCAGAGGGACACCTCAGGCCCAGCCAGGCTCCTCGGCCCCCGGCCTGGTCCTGTGTGGCAGGGAGTGTGCACAGGGCACCTGCCGCACCACCCTCGGGCGGCCAGCCTCTCAAGGTGCATGGGCGCAGGCCACTCTTCGATCTGAGGTCAGGCCCCTGCGTCGCCCTGACACTTAGTCGTCCCTGGGATGCACCTCCTTGAAGAGGCAGGTCCCCTCCCTGGTCTGCTCAGCTGCAGGGACCAGCTCAGAACGCCTTTGCTTTCATCCCGCCTGCCCTTCAGATGTGTAGGGACGCATTTTATGCCCCAGCCTCTCCATACCCAGCTTATCCACACCACACAGCTGCTCCTGTGTGGCCTCGCGCTGCGGTGCTGCAGCTTGGTTCCCAGAGGCGCGACCGCTGCCCCCTCCCACTCCCTGCGTGTGCGCACTCCGGACACCGAGCAAGCATTTCCCTCAGCTCTGTCACCAGCTTCTTGAACCCAAGGAAGCAAACACCCAACTCAGGACCTTGACCCCCAGACCCACAGCTCCCCCAGAGCCTGTTCATAGCGGAGGACGGCACTGCCCTTACCTCACGCCCACTGCCAAGACTGGGGCCGGCTGTGCCTCCTGGACCTTGGGAGGACTCGAGAGCCATGGGCCAAGGGTGGCCAGAGCACCAGCTGGCCTTCTGGAACGTCTGGCCTGGCTGCTGGTGTCCTGGGGGCCTGTTGGGGTGGCTGTGCGCCGTGTTTCCTGACCCTCTTGCCCTGCAGGGCCTGGCCTGGGCACCTGACCATTTAGTTCGGCTGGAGACAGCCAACAGGGAGCACCGTTCCAGAGGCAGACCGGCCCTGGTCAGCTGTGGCCAGCGGTGCTGGGTGCACAGCAGTCCCACTCTTTTTCTGGGCCTCAGCCTCCCCACCGGGGAGCCAGGCAGACATTCATCCTCCACACGGGTGTGCCGAGGAGACAGGCCGTGTATCGGAGCTCAGTGAACATGTGGGGGGTGGGCGATGGGCAGCCCTGCGGTCCTGGTCCACTGCTGTGCACCTGTGTGGCCTGGACACTGAGGGCACGCCAGCCGTCATCCCTGCCCTGTAGGCCCTCCAGGCTGCGGAGCGCGGTGCCGGGGACGCCCAGGGATGAGGGGCACAGTGTCCGAGGTCCAGGGCACACACACCAGCCTCATGGCCTGCGGCAGAGCGGGAAGCCCGTTGTCCAGCCTCTTGGAAAAGTGGAGGACACACCCCCCTGCCCTGGCCCCCGGGCCCCACCCTGCCACCACCCTCCAGGCCAGCCGGTCTCGAAGCCCTCCCTCACTGCCTTTCCCACGCTGCCCTTGGAGCAGCCCTGGCGCGCACCACGTTTAGAAACAGCTGCCTGACGCAGCCTGGGCTCAGAGGGCTGCTGTTGCTAATGGTGAAATATTAGTGCTGTTTGTTGTGGCTTAAGCCTGAAAATCCGAGCATTGGCTAAGTGTTTTTTATTCACTTTTCCGAAAGAAAAATGACTCTGTCCTGAGTCCCCAAAGGAAAATTTCAAATGCTGCTTCCAGCTCCTAAAGAAAGCGCCGCTGCGGGAGCTGGGCCTGCCTGCCTTCGACGGCTCGGCTGGCAGCGGCCTGGTCCCCGGCCCCTGGTCCCCAGCCGGCTTCCCTGCCCTGTGCGCCCCGCCCTGGGCCCAGCCCTTCACCCCTCCTCTGTATTGCCCTCCCCGGTGGGGGGGGGGGGTGTTGGAGGACCATTCATGGGTGTGTGTTGAGCTTTCTCCCTCTCTCCATGGTGTTCTGACGCACCTGTTGTGCTCTGCCCGCCCAGCCTGGAGACAGTGCTTCCCTTGGGGGGTCTCCTTGGAGGGTCTCATTGGTAATTTCCCCTCCCCCTCCTGTTATCTCTTCCTGTAAAATTCCTGGGCTCCATCAGGCTCTCAGAATCTCTGGTTTTATCTCTTCTTTGCCGCCTCCCATCTCTGGTTATGAACTGGGCGCTGTCAGGAACCCCTTCAGCTTTATCTCCCCCCCCTTCCCTGCGTGCTGCTGCTGCTGCCAGTGCACTGGACGCCTCCTCCCTCCACGTGCTTGTGCCGAACCGGGCTCCCATCAGCAACTTCACAGCGTCTGGCCCCATAAGCCGTGGTCATTCTCCGGACAGGCGGCCGGCCAGTGGGCCTCCCCCCAGGGTTGGTCTGCTGGACGCGGAGACACACGGCCCCAGCTGCCTTCCAGGGAGCCTCCGCACAGGGCCGGTGTGAAGACCACTTCAGTCCCCGCTGGGTCTCCCGGTGCAGTTTGACTTCTCCCTGCTGAGCCCGTGCTTCCGCCCACCTCCCTGTGCAGGTGTGGACCGCAGCTGCGGGTCCCAGCCCGCACCTTACCCATTGGCTTCCCAGGAAGCAAGCTGCTGGCACGGGGGAAGGGGCCCCCCTTCCCTTGGGCGAGAGCCTGGCTGCGGGCACCGTGTGCCACAGCAGCCCTGAGGCCTGTCACCCCTCGAGGGGCGAGGCTATCACCTGGGGGGACAGGAAGGAGACATGCGCCCCCCGTGGGCCCTCAGCCCCGGCTCCAGTCGGCCTCCCTGCCACCTGAGGCGGTGAGGCCCCGCTCCCGCAGGTCTGCTGAGCCACGTTCCTCTCCTCTGCCTGTGTTTCGTCTTCGAAGGTCTTGCCTATCCCACTCGTCTGCCGCCGCCTCCCCTCCCTCCCACGGTGGCTGCGGTAGGGAGCAGGGATAAACACACGTGTTCAAGGGTGGGCACGTGTGTTCCATCCACCGTGTCCACAGGAGCCCCATGTGTATGTTTACTTCTGTTTACACTGATTTTCTAGGGCTTATGATTTAGGGTTTATGCAGCAGTGGGATTTTCTGCATTCTCAGCTCCTTGAGGTACTCTGGGGTTGGAATGGAACAAAAGGACCTAGTCCTCACCTGTTTTGAGCTTAGCGTCTGCTGGAGAAAGAATACAAAGGAGCTTTTAGAAATGCTCTGCTGTGGGGCGCCTGGGTGGCTCGGTCGGGGAAGCGTCTGCTTTCAGCTCAGGTCATGATCCCAGGGTCCTGGGATCGAGCCCCACATCGGGCTCCCTGCTCAGCCAGGAGTCTGGTTCTCCCTCTGCCCATCCCCCTGCTCATGCTTGCTGTCTCTTAATCCCACTCTCTCAAATAAATAAATAAATAAGATCTTTAAAACAAAAAAAAAGCTCTGTTGTGTACAATGGATGCTGTCGCGTACCCTGAGAACATACCGCAGGAGACGGGATCCATTCCAGAGACGCGGTTTTGAAGCTGAGGTGGCTGGGAGCCGGCTAGGAACCAGGAGGAGCTGTTCCAGGCGTGTGCAAAGGGCCTGCGGTGAGGAAGAGAGTGGTGCTTCATCCAGCGTATTGAAGAAAGCCAGTCGGGGGCGACTGGAGAGGCTGCAGGCCGGGCCACTTGGCAAAGGCCTGATGGCTGCAGGAGAGGGTTGCGGGTTTTAAGATTTTATTTGTTATTTAACAGAGCACATGCCCGAGCGAGCACGCTCAAGTGGGGGAGGGGCAGAGGTAGAGGGAGAATCTCAGACTCTGTGCTGAGCAAGGAGCCCAACTCCGGGGCTCGATCTCACAACACTGAGGTCATGACCTGAGCCAAAATCAAGAGTCAGATGCTTAACTGACTGAGCCACCTAGCGCCCCAGGAGAGAGTTTTATCCAAGACCACGTCTTCCCCTCTGAGCTGAGAATTTTGTCCAGAGGGCCTGACCTGGCCGCCAAGGCCACTCTGGGCTCACTGTGGCGGGAGGCCCAGGGCCCCAGCAACCTCACAGCCCAGTCCCAGCTTTGCCCTGTTTCTCCACCTCCCCACCACCGGCTGCTTCCGCTGAGAAGGGGCTGACTTTCCGCAGGATGGCCGGGATGGTGGCCGGCAGACGACACGTGCTTTGTGGTCAGAGTCCTCTGGACTGAGGTGTGGGTCAGGGAAGCCCACTAACGGTGCGCCGTTGCCCTGAGGTCCGGGATGGAGCTGAGGCGCTCTGGCGGAGATGTGTCTGTCCCACAAAACAGCCACAGGGCAGGGCTGACTGTCTGTGAGTAGGCACCTCGCTGGCACACTCGAGCCACTGGAGAGGAGAGACAGGGACCATCAGACCCTGGGCTGCCCTCCTGAGAACCGTTTGCATATTTGAAAGTGTTTCTGCGTGGTCTTGTCTGCTTGTGCTTCTCGACAGCCCAGGGAGTAAGAGGAGGTTAGAGCAAAGGGCTGCACGTTGGCAGCCTGTGAGAGCCGGGTGGCCGGCCTTCATTCCGAGCCCAGGTCAGCGGTCCCATGGGGCACAGACCTTGGTTGTCGCCACCCCTGCCCACCCAGCTCCCTGTACTTTGCCCAGCAAACTGATAAGGGGTCAAGCCACAGTAGTGCATGCACTTTTAGTAAGGTAGAGACGCAGGCTCTGCTGTCCAGTGCGGCCGCATGCTGGGCCCCAAAGACGCTTTGTGCAGGGAAGGTCCAGCCGTCCACCGTCTGCCTCTCACTTGCTCTCCCCACCCCCCAGGATAAGACCTTGCTCTGAATTTCAGACCATGTTCTGGTTCTCCAGAGCTATGTGCCCATAACCGCTCCTTTATCCTGGCATCTCTGCTCTCGGGGGTGAAGCGCGCTCTCCTGCTAGCCTTTATATAATGGAGAGATGGAAAGCAGTTTATTTCTGTTCTGTGTCCTTCCCACGGGGTTTCCCAGCTGCCTCTGTGACTCCAGGAGGAGCCAGGTGTTGGGTGTAGATGAGGAGCGGGGGGTGGAGGGCAGAGCCGTCCGATGGCCCCTGTGGACATGGCTGGGGGCAACCAGTGGACATGGCTGGGGGCAACCAGCGGGCCTGGGTGGGGCTGCACGCCAGGTCAGCAGGTGGCACGGCCCCTTGACCTTGGCATCCATCCCCGGCCCCCACCACCCCTGCCCACCCTCCACGCCTGGGCTCTGGGGAACCATGTCTTCTCTTTGGTGCCCACCTGTCCATCAGACTTCCTTGTCCCTCACCAAGGACTCTTGGAGAGCCTTGCAAAGAGCTGCTGAGGGGAGGAGGGGCAGGGGTGCCCAGAGAGGAAAGACAGTGGTGGGAGGACACATTCCTCTGGCCAGCGCAGCTGGAAGGCAGGGTGGAGGGCTGAGGGGGCAGGAGAGGGCTGAGGGTGGGTCTGGGCCAGGTGCAGCCTCACCCAGAGCGTGGGCCTGGTCCTGAGCCTGAATGGAGGGGCCCCAGACACGAGGTCTCCATCTTGTGTCTGGTGATGCCGGGATGTACAGATAGCAGGTGAGGTCAGGCGTGGGCGGCCCAGGATCTCAGCAGACCCGATCTCAGGGGCCACTTGTCTGCTCTGCTGGCCTTGCCTGTGTGTGGTGGCCACCAGCGGGCCCAGCGTAGGGTGCGGCTGTGGCAGGGTACCTGCGGGCAGGCGCAGAGCTGCGGTCACTGGACCCCAGGGGTCTCGGGCTCTTGGTCCCTAGAACCTGGAGGAGCATCGTGACCGCCACATGCCCAGGCCCCCGACCCCGCCCCGAGGAAAGCTCCGCTCACTCTGAGAGGCTGCAGCAGGGCACTGGCATTTCCAAGGCGAAAGGCACATCTTTTATTTATTTAATCCAAACCATCGTGTGAATTATTCATTCACGTTTATATAAGCGATTGAATGGCGGATAAGGGGGAGGTCAGAGCACCGACTTCGCTCTGCCCTGAATCTCAGCCGGAACCCACAGTGTCCCTCCCGAACACGCTGCCCCCTCCCCCGAGAGCCGCAGCCGCCTGCCCGGCCCGCACCACACAGACCGGGGTCAGAGCCCTCTTTATACCTCCGACGGGCCGTGTGACCTTGACGCAGCCCCCCAGCCCCCTTCTCCTGCCCGTCGCTGGGTGACGTGGGACTCGCCTTGTGTTGAGCAGGCTGCACTGGGTAAGGTGTGCGGGGTCCTGGCACCTGGGAGCCCCTCCCTGGTGGTGGCAGGTGTCTGGCTCCTCCACTCCTGACCCAAGCCCCGTCTACGTATAGAGGTCCGTGAACTGTGGGAAGGGCAGCATCTGGACACCTTCTCCAAGGTCAGGCGGCAAATTACCAAAATTTAATTCTTCCCAGCGGACATGTGAGATCCATTAAAGGCAGTGCAGCCTCTGACGGGTGAGCTATCGCCTGAGAACCTTGGTCAGTGCATTTTTCCTTGTGGAAAGGGTTTTCCTCCCGCTGGCGGATCCATCCTCCGTGGGCGGGCCGAGAGACACAGGGACGAGCGTGGGGTCAGAGCCGCCAATTACCCCTTTGATTTCACAGTCTGATTACTCGATTAATCAAGGGCTCCGTGCCCGCGCCCCGATGGAGAGGCTCTCTGCTCCGAAGTAATGATGTCCGCCAGGGCCATCAGAGCTGCGTGATGAATGGGGGGCAGGCGAGGGCAGGGCGTGTGGCCAGGTGGATGGACGTGCGTGGTGGCGAGGCCAGAAGGAGCTGTGTTCTGGTATCGGGAGGCCTTGTTCAGAGCGAGAACCTGGTGAGCCCCAGGCTGCCCACAGAGTTGCAGCGGTGCGGATGGGACCTGGGATCTGTGTTCACAAGCCTGGCAGTGCCCGGAGTGTGTGAGGGGCCGTGGGGTTGTAGAGAGCTTGGCCTGGGTGGACGGCCCTCCCTGTGCCAGGTGCCCGTGGCCAAGCACTTGATCCCACAAGCCCTTGCTCGTAAAGCAGAGCCTGGACCCTAGGCGTGGCCTTGCAGCGGCTGCACAGCGTGCTGGAGCCTGTCGTGTAGCTAGCTGCACCCCCTCCACGGGCGGTGCGGTCTGAACCCGCACAGCACTCCGCTGTGGCCCCGGGGATCCCGCTGGGTCTTTGGGACGCCTCTGGAGGCCACTGTGTGCCTGACGCCCGCCCCGGAGCGGGAGGATGATGGGCTCAAGGCTGCAGGGCAGGAGGGCAGGGCAGGCAGAGGGTCTCCAGTGGGCGCCTTTCCTCAAAGTGACGCTGACCGCATCTGCTTACGTTAAGCTGGCCGACACGTCCGCCTGCTCTCAGCCCCACCAGGGAGCTGGTGGTTGGCGGGCCTGGGCCTGTGGTGCATCTGAGGATGAGGGGCTGCTGTCCCTGTCACGATGGACAGAGCTCCAAGCTCGGCCAACCAGCTCCGCGGCCTGGGGTTTTCCCACCACCCCCTTGGCCAGCTGGGTTCCTGCCCTGCCCAGGACATCCCTGTCGTCCGCTCCAGACGGGACCACCGGGAACAGAGGCTGCTCTTGTGTTTGATCAGAGCCAGCCTCGCTAATTAGTGGGGGGATAACCGATGTTTAATTACTGGGAAGGCACCTTGGGTGAAGGATCAGTGGTAATTGCTGTGCAGACTCCTGACGGCTTTGTACTTGGCGCGGCTGGTTTCTCCTCTACAGCCATAAACCGTGGCGGGGGTGACGGGCAGGCCTCAGGGGCCTCTGCCCTGAACGGTCCTGCCAGAGAAGCGCGGGGGCGGACAGGGCCCCGGGCCTGTCTTCACCTGGTGGCCTTGTCTCCGGCTGCAGGGGAGCCCCCAGGGGACTCGATCAGGGCTCTCTAAGGCCTCTCCTCCCAAAGCAGCCCGTCCGCTCAGCGCTTCTCCATCCTGGCCCCTGCGTGGGGACCCAGGACCAGTGTCCCCAGTAGGCGAGCATTCCTGCCTGAGATCTGTGGCGAGGGGGCGTCCCTGCACCCCCATGCCCCGACCTGGGACAGCTTCCATGTTGCCCCTTGCTGTCCTTCAGGAAGGGACCAGGCCAGGGCTGGGGCCGGGGCTCGGAGCCGGGAAGATGTCTGGCTCGCGGGGACGGGACGGCGTCCGGCTCTCGGGGTCCCTGCTGTCGGTTTTTAGTTGAGCAACTTCATCACCGCAAGTGCGGCTGTCGGCGGGCTTGTTCTCTTCACTCCCTTAGTGCACGCGCCTGGGCTCGCCAACGCTGCGCCTGTGATTCTGACCCTGCCGCCTGCTGCCGCCCGAGTCCCGTCCCTCCGGGTTTGCAGGCTCACCTCCTCTCCTCTCCCCCTCAGAGCTGCGGAAGCAGGTGGAGAGCGCCGAGCTGAAGAACCAGCGGCTCAAGGAGGTCTTTCAAACCAAGATCCAGGAGTTCCGGAAAGTCTGCTACGCGCTCACGGGCTACCAGATCGACATCACGACGGAGAACCAGTACCGGCTGACGTCCATGTACGCGGAGCACAAAGCCGACTGCCTCATCTTCAAGGTAGGACGTGCCTTGACCCGCCGTTGGCTCTGGTGGACGACAGCGTACATGCGGGCGCAGCCTAGCTTTGGGCGGGTCCGCTGGGGCCGGGGGGAGTCTGCCGACCCTCGGCCACCCCCAGCTCTGCCCTGCGACCCAGGGCCCTGATCTGGCCACCTCCGGCTGTTGGCCGTCCCCGTGTTGCTACATTGGCCCCGTCGCTGGGAGGGGCAGGGCAGCGAGGCCCCAGGCATCCTGCACCCGCTGCGCTCAGGGCACGGCGGAAGTCATAGGGGGAGGGTCCGTGTTGGGCCAGGGAGGCGGCCTTGGCACAAGACCGTGGCCAAGGTCAGCATGCCGCGCCGCAGAAGGACAGGAGAGGGACGCTGCTGGACCTCTGTGGGACGTGCAGTCAGGCTTGCCGGCGAGGCCGGGGCTGAGACCCCCCAGCACACAGGAGGGCAGGAACTGTGCAGCCTGTATTGGCCCCAGACTCTCTCTGGAGATGCTGCCAGAGCGCGGTGCCAGGCGGGTGGGGGCTCCCACAGAGGAGTCCCCTCGGAGTTGGAGGCAGCATGTGGCCTGTGGAGTTGAACCCGTGTCGAGGCCTGGGGTGTCCTCCGCGTTTCAGAGCTGGGACGGTCACCAGGAAAGAAGGACCTGCCCGTGAGGGGCATGCAGGTCCCAGTAGCAGGGCTGGGGGCTTACCGCGTCTACTGGGAGGCCTGGGGGAGGCCGGCAGCCCGAGCTGGAATTTGGGTGAAGAAGGCTGGCCCCACCACTGCCCTGCTGGCCTGACCTCCTGACCTCCCCTGTCATGAAGATGGCGCC
>NW_024424452.1:1452704-1456349 GCF_017311325.1 Ursus maritimus | reverse complement strand
TAGCTGCACCCCCTCCACGGGCGGTGCGGTCTGAACCCGCACAGCACTCCGCTGTGGCCCCGGGGATCCCGCTGGGTCTTTGGGACGCCTCTGGAGGCCACTGTGTGCCTGACGCCCGCCCCGGAGCGGGAGGATGATGGGCTCAAGGCTGCAGGGCAGGAGGGCAGGGCAGGCAGAGGGTCTCCAGTGGGCGCCTTTCCTCAAAGTGACGCTGACCGCATCTGCTTACGTTAAGCTGGCCGACACGTCCGCCTGCTCTCAGCCCCACCAGGGAGCTGGTGGTTGGCGGGCCTGGGCCTGTGGTGCATCTGAGGATGAGGGGCTGCTGTCCCTGTCACGATGGACAGAGCTCCAAGCTCGGCCAACCAGCTCCGCGGCCTGGGGTTTTCCCACCACCCCCTTGGCCAGCTGGGTTCCTGCCCTGCCCAGGACATCCCTGTCGTCCGCTCCAGACGGGACCACCGGGAACAGAGGCTGCTCTTGTGTTTGATCAGAGCCAGCCTCGCTAATTAGTGGGGGGATAACCGATGTTTAATTACTGGGAAGGCACCTTGGGTGAAGGATCAGTGGTAATTGCTGTGCAGACTCCTGACGGCTTTGTACTTGGCGCGGCTGGTTTCTCCTCTACAGCCATAAACCGTGGCGGGGGTGACGGGCAGGCCTCAGGGGCCTCTGCCCTGAACGGTCCTGCCAGAGAAGCGCGGGGGCGGACAGGGCCCCGGGCCTGTCTTCACCTGGTGGCCTTGTCTCCGGCTGCAGGGGAGCCCCCAGGGGACTCGATCAGGGCTCTCTAAGGCCTCTCCTCCCAAAGCAGCCCGTCCGCTCAGCGCTTCTCCATCCTGGCCCCTGCGTGGGGACCCAGGACCAGTGTCCCCAGTAGGCGAGCATTCCTGCCTGAGATCTGTGGCGAGGGGGCGTCCCTGCACCCCCATGCCCCGACCTGGGACAGCTTCCATGTTGCCCCTTGCTGTCCTTCAGGAAGGGACCAGGCCAGGGCTGGGGCCGGGGCTCGGAGCCGGGAAGATGTCTGGCTCGCGGGGACGGGACGGCGTCCGGCTCTCGGGGTCCCTGCTGTCGGTTTTTAGTTGAGCAACTTCATCACCGCAAGTGCGGCTGTCGGCGGGCTTGTTCTCTTCACTCCCTTAGTGCACGCGCCTGGGCTCGCCAACGCTGCGCCTGTGATTCTGACCCTGCCGCCTGCTGCCGCCCGAGTCCCGTCCCTCCGGGTTTGCAGGCTCACCTCCTCTCCTCTCCCCCTCAGAGCTGCGGAAGCAGGTGGAGAGCGCCGAGCTGAAGAACCAGCGGCTCAAGGAGGTCTTTCAAACCAAGATCCAGGAGTTCCGGAAAGTCTGCTACGCGCTCACGGGCTACCAGATCGACATCACGACGGAGAACCAGTACCGGCTGACGTCCATGTACGCGGAGCACAAAGCCGACTGCCTCATCTTCAAGGTAGGCCTTGACCCGCAGTTGGCTCTGTGGTGGACGACAGCGGCACATGCGGCAGCGTTTGGGCTTGGGCGGGTCCGCAGTACGGGGAGCTGCCGCCGCGCCACCCCCAGCTCTGCCCTGCGACCCAGGGCCCTGATCTGCCACTCGCTGTTGGCCGCCCCGTTGCTACATTGGCCCCGTCTCGCTGGGAGGCAGGGCAGCGGGCCCCAGGCATCCTGCACTCCGCTGCGCTCAGGGCACGGCGGAAGTCATAGGGGGAGGGTCCGTGTTGGGCCAGGGAGGCGGCCTTGGCACAAGACCGTGGCCAAGGTCAGCATGCCGCGCCGCAGAAGGACAGGAGAGGGACGCTGCTGGACCTCTGTGGGACGTGCAGTCAGGCTTGCCGGCGAGGCCGGGGCTGAGACCCCCCAGCACACAGGAGGGCAGGAACTGTGCAGCCTGTATTGGCCCCAGACTCTCTCTGGAGATGCTGCCAGAGCGCGGTGCCAGGCGGGTGGGGGCTCCCACAGAGGAGTCCCCTCGGAGTTGGAGGCAGCATGTGGCCTGTGGAGTTGAACCCGTGTCGAGGCCTGGGGTGTCCTCCGCGTTTCAGAGCTGGGACGGTCACCAGGAAAGAAGGACCTGCCCGTGAGGGGCATGCAGGTCCCAGTAGCAGGGCTGGGGGCTTACCGCGTCTACTGGGAGGCCTGGGGGAGGCCGGCAGCCCGAGCTGGAATTTGGGTGAAGAAGGCTGGCCCCACCACTGCCCTGCTGGCCTGACCTCCTGACCTCCCCTGTCATGAAGATGGCGCCGCAGGCCCGGCAGGGTGCGGCTGACAGGGAGGCCAGGGTCAGCAGAGAGGCCACCACTTCGCATCGCCGCGTGCGGAGCGGGCCATCCACCTGTCACTGCCCACATCTGTAGAAACAAAGAACCCACTTTTCTCTTTCTTCTGGTGTGAACAGGCCAGAGCCTGTGTGTTCTGCACGCATCAAGCAGAACGCTCCAGCAAACGAAACCCTTTCTGTGTCACGTCATCATGAGCTTCACCGTGAGCCCATGACCAGCTGGCCGCTGGCTCACACAGGTGCTGGCAGTGCCCCGAGGCGCCAGGTCTCAGGCTGAGGGAGGAGCCCCCTCGGAGGCCTGCACCCAGCCCCGACCTCCCTCCCGTCCCCTGTCCTTCCTGGTGGCCTCTCTTCCTCCTCCTGAGGTCAGAGCTGCGCCTCAGCCTGGCGTCAGCCCCCCAGCATCTCCCAGAGTCTCCTCCCAACTCCCTGCCTTCTCGGGTCACGTGTGTCCGTTTTTACGTTTCTCGAAACGCTTCAATCCTCGAGTAAGTGAAACAAACATGTTGCGTCTCTGGTAAACTGTCAGAAACGTCCTTCTTCACCCCGTGTGATTCCCTTTGCCTTGGAAGAACTCGGCATCGCTGGTCGCTGCTCCGTACCTTGTAGACGTCCCACGGGTTTTTTAAACATTTTTTAAACATTAAGTAAATTAACAAAGAAGTACCGTTCTTACAAACCCTGTTCACTCTGGACAGCCACCACAGAGTGGAGACAGGCAGAAATCACTGTCAGACCCCCAGGCCCTCTGCTGTCCCCCTAAAACAGTCTGCTCTTCCTCCCCCAGACCTGCTGCCATCCCCCCCCACCGCTGGACTCTCTGCCATCCCCCCAAATAGTCTGCTGTCCCCCCCCACACTCCCTGTGCTCTGCTGTCCCTCCCCACCTTCAGCTCTCCCCCATGCCCAAGGCCTGGCTGTGCTCAGCAACCCCCCACCCAGGCGCGTGCACCGTGTCCCCAGCCCTGGCCAGGGCCTGGCACAGGAGTACTTGCCGGGCTATTGGAGAGCGCACAGCCTTTCTGGTGGCTTTGCTAAGTGCTGGAAGCACAGGCTCACGGTCGCTGCACCCTCCCAGCCATCTGGGCCCCTCCTCCTCCGCCCCAGGCCCAGGCATTAGCTGCCCCCGGAGCACCAGGCTATGGGGAGGACTGCCCCGAGGCAAGAGCCGATTCTCTCGTTTGCCATTTGTTCGTGGAAATCTCGGGGGCGGTTCTGTGAACAGCCCGGCAAGTTCCATGTCCTTGTCCAGCCTCACCGGCCTTTCCCCAGGGCATAGGACAGGGTGGTCCCTGACTGCTCGGCGGGGGGCACCCCCACCTGGACTCTGCTCTCAGGCATCCCCCCCCCCCCCCCCCGTGCCCTG
>NW_024424452.1:1449463-1452698 GCF_017311325.1 Ursus maritimus | reverse complement strand
AAGACGGCCACAGGCCAGGCAGCTCTGTTGGACAGCGTGAGAGACTGTGACCGGTGGGTCAGGCTCTCCTTCGGCAAGCACCGACACTCTGGGGCCTCCCGGGATGGGGATGGGGGTGGCCCACCCCGCGAACCAGAGGCTGGGAGCCTGCACGTGCGCACATGCGAGTGGACATGTGCGTGTGATAGGCGCACGCACAGGCTCACCCCTGCTCAGACCCCCAGTAGGGCATGGGGGCAGGGTCTTCTTGCACCTCTCACGGGGGCCCTGCTGGTCGGGATGCAGCCCAGCCCCTCGAGGATGGCTCTGGACAGGTGGCTGCCTGCTCCCTGTCCCTTAGTCCCCTGGAAGCCCAGCTTTGCCGAGGACACTGGCGGTTTTCTTGTCGTCTGCAGTCTCGTCACCCCATGGTACTTGGTGCTATGTGGGCGTGAACAGGTGGGGGATTTGCCCTTCTTATCCCGGCTCTTCAGAAAGGACTGGAAGCCGCGTGGGGTGAAATGAAGGGACAGGGATCTGGAACTGGCTAGGGGCTCCAGGCACACCCTCCCTGCCCCGAGCTTGCATCTCTCCCTTCGGGGTGAGGCAATAAGTCCCCAGGATTTTGGTGTGGGCTCTGGTCCTGCCACCTCTGCCCCAGGCCCAACACTGGACCCCTTTGTGGGTCCCCCTGAGGAGTCTTCTCCTCCGTTCTGCAGGTGAAGCCCACCACGCCCCATCTAACTAGTGCCCCCATCCTCCCCGGGACAGAAACCTGCCTCCCGGGCTCCCTGACATGGCGATGAGGGCCTGCCGGCCTCAGTCCCCCTGCCCCCACCCCCAGGGCCACCCTGGCTGTTCCCTCACTCGCCCATCGCAGCCTCCCCCCACTGCTCACACACACACGGGCACTTGCTGCTCGGGGCCGGTGCACATCTGCGGGGGGCCTTCCTCAGAGCTCGGGAGGGGTCAGGTGAGGGACCCGTCCTGTTGTCCGGCTCAGCCTTCCGTCCGCAGACACACTTCCCACCCTCCTGAGGTGCCGTCAGAGCCCCGCAATGCCCACCCGCCAGCACCAGCTGCCCCACTTGGGCAGCGCTGGGCAGGGCCCCGAGGAGGCGGCTGGTGCCTGCGTGCTGCGGGGCCCTGGGCGGCCTCTGTGGTGGCCCTGTGCTCCCTGTGCGCCTCCACAGGCCCTGAAGCATGGCGGTGTCCGCAGACTCTCCAGACGTGTGTGCGTGCGTTCACTTGCTCGGCCAGCGGCTTCCCACATACTGACAGCGCTGAGCCTCTGAGCTGCTCCTGCACTGAGGGGCCCCGAAGAAGGCACGGCTGGAACTGCCCAGCCTGTCAGGACAGCTCTAGCCCGGGACTGCGAGTGACCGCCGGCGATTCACCTGTCACCTTTGCCCGCCTGCTGTTCAGTGACAGGATGCCCCACCCCACCCTCCGCACCACCTGCCTGCCTGACCAGGACCTGGCACGTGCAGGGTGCTCACTGAGGACAGACAGACAGATGGGGGAGAGTGCAAGAAGCTGAGTAAAAGGCAGAACGACCCTCTGCAGACGGTCACTGCCTTCCAGGGACCCAGCCACTGCCCGGGGACCCAAGAGGGCATGTGCAGGGCCCTGGAGCCCGCCCACCCTTGCCTGGGTGCCTGCACCCTGTGGGACTGTTTCCCCACCCGCAGTGGCAAGATTGGTCTGGATGCTCCCTGGGGTCAGAAGGGCTTTACCAGTGAGCCTAGCTTTCGTCGGGCAGCAAGAAAGCCTTCCCTGTGGGCTGGATGTCCTGAGCGGGAGATGCCACAGAACAGAGGCCGGCCTGAGAGACAGGGTGACCCGCCGGCCCCCATGTGGCATTGGGGCCCTGTCGCCTGGGGGCTGATGGCGGACTCGCGCGTGGCGGTGGAATCAGGCTGGAGGGGGATCACGGTGAACTGTAGCCTCCTGGCCCCTTTGGCTTATTTTATTTTCCCAATGATGATTTTTCAGGCAGGAAGGGGGCCCAAGGCAGAGTTAGAAATAGCTGAGCACTGTTCCAGTTGAGCGGGCTTTGCAGATGTGCGCCGGCGTAATTGAGGGTTTGGGCTCACCCCATGCACTCTGTGCAAGCGGAAGACGCGGCGCCCAGCGGCCCGGCCATGGCTGCCGTGTGGGTGGGAGCTACCTGCCCCGGGGGGCCGCCACTCTGAGGACGGCAGGAACTCTCGCCGGGGCCTGGCTGCCCTCCCATCTCCCACCCCCGCCCCGGAGGAGAACTGGGTCTTGTGCGTGCTCACGCCAGTGCAGGTGCCTGCGAGCTCCCAGGACCACCCAGAGCTCTGGTTTCCGCGGCCCTTCGTTCTGTCTGGCCGTGGTTCACGATTCTCCTGCCGTCCTCCTGCAAGAAGGCCCTGTTGCAAGGAGACAAGGATGGTAAGGACGGCGTCTGAGTCTCATGCCAGCGCCCCTTGGGACACAGATGTGGACGGGGTTGCTGTGGGACACCGTGGTATCCTCTCCGCCTGGCCCTGGGGATTGTACTGGGTCCAGCCAGCAAGGCGGGACCCGGCTTCTGGCCTCAGCAGAGTGGCTCGAGTGCCGCGTAGCCATGCCTGTGTCTCCCCTGTTGTCCCCGGGTCTCCCGCCTGTCCGGGGCACAGGGCACGTGGCGGCGGCGTGCCCTGGTGGGGCTGCTGTGCGGACCCGGGCAGGGGTCTGTGTGGTAACTCGAACGCTGTGCGCACACCCCATGCGGGCCAGGACCTGAAAGTTCCAGAGTTACTCCTCCCGCGGCAGCAAGGGCTCCGCGGACACGGGGGCTGCAGGAACTTGTCAGCATGTTGCTGCATGTTGTTCCTTGGGGGTGGGGGCAGCACCCCTTAACCCCCACGCTTGCTGGTGTGGATTTCGGTGCCCCTGGGAGAAGTCTGGCTCGTGTGGGGACGTCACTCCCTTCTGGGCTCTGCTTTTGGGGGCTTGGAGGCACGTTGGTGCCAGCCTGCTCCCCGAGCCTTGCCCCAGAGCTGTCCAAGGGTCGCCCTGCCCCCGCCCTCCACTCACCAGTGTTCAGGGACAAGTGCTCTTCCTTCCCCTTCATGCATCCAGATGAGCCTGCCTTCACAGTCCCGCTCAGGCGTGGCCTCCCTGAGAATCAGGACCTGATTCTCCTCCGGGGCCCACCTCCAGCCTGGCCCCCATGAGCATCTCCACTGAGGGCCGGGCCACCGAGGACCTGGGCAGGGAGGCAGGCTCACAAGGAAGGGTCCCTGGA
>NW_024424452.1:1380163-1449453 GCF_017311325.1 Ursus maritimus | reverse complement strand
CGCAATGCCCACCCGCCAGCACCAGCTGCCCCACTTGGGCAGCGCTGGGCAGGGCCCCGAGGAGGCGGCTGGTGCCTGCGTGCTGCGGGGCCCTGGGCGGCCTCTGTGGTGGCCCTGTGCTCCCTGTGCGCCTCCACAGGCCCTGAAGCATGGCGGTGTCCGCAGACTCTCCAGACGTGTGTGCGTGCGTTCACTTGCTCGGCCAGCGGCTTCCCACATACTGACAGCGCTGAGCCTCTGAGCTGCTCCTGCACTGAGGGGCCCCGAAGAAGGCACGGCTGGAACTGCCCAGCCTGTCAGGACAGCTCTAGCCCGGGACTGCGAGTGACCGCCGGCGATTCACCTGTCACCTTTGCCCGCCTGCTGTTCAGTGACAGGATGCCCCACCCCACCCTCCGCACCACCTGCCTGCCTGACCAGGACCTGGCACGTGCAGGGTGCTCACTGAGGACAGACAGACAGATGGGGGAGAGTGCAAGAAGCTGAGTAAAAGGCAGAACGACCCTCTGCAGACGGTCACTGCCTTCCAGGGACCCAGCCACTGCCCGGGGACCCAAGAGGGCATGTGCAGGGCCCTGGAGCCCGCCCACCCTTGCCTGGGTGCCTGCACCCTGTGGGACTGTTTCCCCACCCGCAGTGGCAAGATTGGTCTGGATGCTCCCTGGGGTCAGAAGGGCTTTACCAGTGAGCCTAGCTTTCGTCGGGCAGCAAGAAAGCCTTCCCTGTGGGCTGGATGTCCTGAGCGGGAGATGCCACAGAACAGAGGCCGGCCTGAGAGACAGGGTGACCCGCCGGCCCCCATGTGGCATTGGGGCCCTGTCGCCTGGGGGCTGATGGCGGACTCGCGCGTGGCGGTGGAATCAGGCTGGAGGGGGATCACGGTGAACTGTAGCCTCCTGGCCCCTTTGGCTTATTTTATTTTCCCAATGATGATTTTTCAGGCAGGAAGGGGGCCCAAGGCAGAGTTAGAAATAGCTGAGCACTGTTCCAGTTGAGCGGGCTTTGCAGATGTGCGCCGGCGTAATTGAGGGTTTGGGCTCACCCCATGCACTCTGTGCAAGCGGAAGACGCGGCGCCCAGCGGCCCGGCCATGGCTGCCGTGTGGGTGGGAGCTACCTGCCCCGGGGGGCCGCCACTCTGAGGACGGCAGGAACTCTCGCCGGGGCCTGGCTGCCCTCCCATCTCCCACCCCCGCCCCGGAGGAGAACTGGGTCTTGTGCGTGCTCACGCCAGTGCAGGTGCCTGCGAGCTCCCAGGACCACCCAGAGCTCTGGTTTCCGCGGCCCTTCGTTCTGTCTGGCCGTGGTTCACGATTCTCCTGCCGTCCTCCTGCAAGAAGGCCCTGTTGCAAGACAAGGATGGTAAGGACGGCGTCTGAGTCTCATGCCAGCGCCCCTTGGGACACAGATGTGGACGGGGTTGCTGTGGGACACCGTGGTATCCTCTCCGCCTGGCCCTGGGGATTGTACTGGGTCCAGCCAGCAAGGCGGGACCCGGCTTCTGGCCTCAGCAGAGTGGCTCGNCTGCCGCGTAGCCATGCCTGTGTCTCCCCTGTTGTCCCCGGGTCTCCCGCCTGTCCGGGGCACAGGGCACGTGGCGGCGGCGTGCCCTGGTGGGGCTGCTGTGCGGACCCGGGCAGGGGTCTGTGTGGTAACTCGAACGCTGTGCGCACACCCCATGCGGGCCAGGACCTGAAAGTTCCAGAGTTACTCCTCCCGCGGCAGCAAGGGCTCCGCGGACACGGGGGCTGCAGGAACTTGTCAGCATGTTGCTGCATGTTGTTCCTTGGGGGTGGGGGCAGCACCCCTTAACCCCCACGCTTGCTGGTGTGGATTTCGGTGCCCCTGGGAGAAGTCTGGCTCGTGTGGGGACGTCACTCCCTTCTGGGCTCTGCTTTTGGGGGCTTGGAGGCACGTTGGTGCCAGCCTGCTCCCCGAGCCTTGCCCCAGAGCTGTCCAAGGGTCGCCCTGCCCCCGCCCTCCACTCACCAGTGTTCAGGGACAAGTGCTCTTCCTTCCCCTTCATGCATCCAGATGAGCCTGCCTTCACAGTCCCGCTCAGGCGTGGCCTCCCTGAGAATCAGGACCTGATTCTCCTCCGGGGCCCACCTCCAGCCTGGCCCCCATGAGCATCTCCACTGAGGGCCGGGCCACCGAGGACCTGGGCAGGGAGGCAGGCTCACAAGGAAGGGTCCCTGGAGCAGCGGAGACAGGTCAGGTGGCAGGCTGTGTGCAGGTCAGCAGGGCTCCTCGCAGGGGCCTCCAACTCGCGTTTTGCTGCGGGTTGTCCTGGCAGGTGCGCCCGCTCCTGCGGGGCCCATGTCTGCCGGGGGCACTGGCCCTCACTCGGCCCCACTTGGCATCTGGTGTGGGCCCAGAGCCAGCGGTGGGTGAGCATTTCCTAGGTGGACAGGACTCTCGGGGCTGCAGGGACAGTCCGTATGGTGTTGTGAAAGGTGCTGGACTTGGGGTCAGATCCACCGAGTGTGACTGTCGCCATGCCTCCCCTGGGCTGTGTGGGACATTCACGCGGCTTCAGCTCCGTGAGCCTCACCTCCCTCTGTGTGCACCCGATGGCCAAGTTGGCCTCGTGGGTCGTCCCGACAGGGCCCTCGGCCCATGTGTGTGAAGGAACCTGGTCCTCTGGACGGTGTGGTACCTGGGGCTTGGCCCTGAGATCTTACTCTATCACACACGGTCTGCCGCGTGCACGTGCACACAAGGGTCAGTGCCTCTCCTGGGGCTGGGGTGCAGAGGGGCCCCTGCAGGCAGCTCCTTTCCTTTCCCGGAAAAGAGCAGCCTGAGGACGCTTCAGAGCCCACGCAGGTCCCGCAGCCGTGCAGAGCACGCGGCTGGTAGAGGAGCAGCAGAGGGCTCTCATGCCACGCTCCCGCCACATAGTCGTGACACCCGGAGCTTTCTCCTGGGCGGGTGTATGTGGCACACTGCCTCCTGGTACCACCTCTGGGACCTGCCTGCCGGGCTGGTGCGGGCCTGGGCCCCGTCAGCCTCCCCACACCCCCACAGACCCGGGCCCTGCCCCCTCAGGTTCTCTTTCAGCAGATGCCTGCTTTTTGGGCCCCGGGGATGAGCAGAGCGGGTCCTGCCCAAGTTCGTCCATTATCCAGGGGGACAGAGGCTCAGGCCGAGCCCCCTGCGTCCACCTGGCTTGCCCCTGGAAGGAACTGGGTGTGTGGCTGCTGCCGGTCCCATCCCTGACCTCTTGGCCATTCTGTCCCCAAGCCTCTCTGAGTTCTGTTCCCACACCCTGTGCGTGGTGTGGCCCTCGCGGACCTGGCCAAGGCTGGGGCCTGTGCAGGCCGTGCTGCCCCCCGAGGAAGCGTTCTGCTTGCTGCTGTTGCCTGCCCCTTTCCCTGCTCATAGGGCAGCCTCGTACATAAGCGGAGTGGGTCTGCCGGCTGGTCCTCCTCCACGTCCCTGTCACCCACAGAGCACAGGCTCCTTCCGCCGCCCTCGCTCACGCCCACTCCATTGGGCCCTGCTGGCACCAGTGCCCAGGGACCTCTGTCCGATGGGCACAGACCGGCCACCGGCCTCCTATGGCACCGTGGGCAGGGCCACCCACTACAGAGGTGGCCTCACTTGGGAGCAGTTGCTGTGGGTCAGCAGAGGCGGGGAAGGGCCCAGAGGCCAGGCTGGAGAGAGGTAGAGCTGCCCTGTCCAGAGGCGGGGTGGTCAGGCAGAGAAAGAGAAGGGGTTTGGACAAGGCCAGGGTGAGGGGAGAAGCTCGCACCGTGGGACAGTGTCCGCGTGGCATCATGTTGCTGGCACAGGGCTGGTGGGCCTTGCAGTTGCCAGGGCAACAGCTCTTGGCTGGAGGAGGAGGAAGAGGGGCTTCTGGGAGCAGGAGCTGCCCCCTCATGCCCTGGGGACAGTTCTACTTGTTGACCAGGAACCAGCCCTGACAATATAGCCCCACACGGCCCCTGGGATGCCAACTGCATGGTCTCCTGGGGTTTTTCTCATCTGAGCACACCTGGCCTACATGGTGCTGACGGCCGTGGGTGCGACCTCCCAGGCCCACGAGAAGCACCCTTGCTCTCCAGCCAGAATTGGGGATGGAGGGTGCTTGGGGGCGAACCAAGAGCAGAGGCCCTTAGATGGTGGCCAAGTAGGGCCAAGGGCCGGGTCCAGGCAGTGGGCAGGTAGGAGGCAGCCGCTCATGGAGCCCTGCACAGGGACCGGTCCCAGGGCCCATTCCTCGGCTGGGGCCTTGTGTCAGGAGAGGGGCTGGTCCCAAGCCGGGTCCACACCTCTCTGAGGCTGGCTGGGGGGATCCTACCTCCCCTCCATCCTGCTGTGGACCCTCACCCCGCCATGTGTTCTGAGCCCCTTGGCGGTGGGTCTGACGGTTTGATGGTGTTTTAGTGGTGGGAGGAAGGGGCCTGCCGTCCCCGTGTAAAGTCCAGCTGATGCAGGCCATTCCCCGCGTTGCCGTCTTCCCGTGCAGGGGTCCCGGATCCTGAGGCAGAGATGCCCCGACGGTAGGAGAGAGTGGGTTAAGGGGTGGGCTTGCAGGGGCCAGCGTCCCAGCACTTTCGCCCACATACAGGAACATCCTGCCCGGGCCACTCAGGCCTGTCACACACAGGGGTGGGCACAGTCTGGCCTTGGTCCACCGCGGCTCTCCTGTCACCACCCGTGTGCAACGCCTGCCCTCCCGGAGCAACCCCTGACTTCCTGCCCTGCCAGCCTGCCCTCGGGCTCCCCTCGGCCTGGACCAGGCCATTCTATGATGTGCTTTTGGTTTGAAACAAGCTTCATGTGATTGGTCTGAGATGCAGGCAGGTGTGAGTGAGGACCCAAGGCCCGTCCACGGAAGCAGCGGGCAGGCCTCCCCGTGGGCTGGCATGCTGGCGGGGCCGTGGCACCAAGGCCGGGGGTTCGGCTGATGTCTGGGGAAGTCTGTGGTCTGCCCCTGCCAGGCAGATGGGTGGGCACTCCTGCCCTGCCCAGCGGCTGCTGACAGGTCTGGCTGGCCGAGGCATGCTGCGTCCGGCTCTCTGACCGGCCGGCTGAGAGCAGCCCTGTGTGTAAGTGCCAGCCCTGCCTCTTGATGGCCAAAATCTTAGCCCCTGTCCTGGCGCTAGTCTCCCCGAAGGTGACCTTGTGGAGCAGTTTACCGCAGTGCATGACTGGCTGCTGGGGTGCCGCGCAGGGGCAGGCAGACACCCCTGCAGTGTGGCCTGCGGGCCTGACTGTCCAGGAGGCGCCAGCCCAGCCCGGGAGTTGGGACCTGGAGGTCTGCTCAAGCTGGAGCCTCTGCACCCACCCTGCCGCCATGGCTCCATGGCAACTCTCGCAGAATGGTCAGGACTCCGAGGTGCTGGGACTTAGCCTGGTCTCACCCGTGCATTTATGCATGAGAGGGTGGGGTCCCGGGGCGGGCAGCGACTGTCCAGGTGCTTCGAGTCAGATCCTAGAATCAGAGTTGGAGTATCCGGTTCTTAGCTGCATAACAGCAAAATAAAGGGGTTTGCTCTGTTTTCGCTGATTTTTAAAGCAGAGGAGAAAAGGGCCCTGAGGGCACTTGGACCGTGCTTGGTGAGCCTCCTGGCAGGGGAGCCTTGCCCGCTGGGGAGCCTGGCACGGAAGCTGCCCTGCCTCGCGCTGAGGCTGAGGTGCGGTGTGCGGGCTGGCCCCCAGGCCGTTGCGGGGAGGGGGCTTCTGCTGGCTCGGACAGAGAGCCCCGGACGCTCAGAATACTGCCGCTCCTGGGAGGAGTGCCGGTGAGCTAGTCCCCACCACACTGCCCGGGTCAAAGCCTCACGGGTCCCTCACCACCCCTCAGGCCTCCAGCGTCACCAGAAGAACCGCTCTCCTTCCTCCCGGCCCCAGCCTCGCCCCAACTCTGTGCGGACTGGGTCTCCAGCTCGAGGCCTGGCTGAGGGAGGATGGCAGGCGACCCTGGGCGTCCACGCGGCCCCACCAGGAAGTGGAGAACTAACAGAGTTCCTGCATGGGAGGCCCCGGGGTGGGGCGGGGGGCTGTTTCTCCTTCGCTTCCTCCCCTGACGGGCAGTCGAGACCACGCACAGGCTCCTGTCGGAAGAAGCCTACTCGTGGAGCATTCCAATCTCCTGCTGTAACAATGAAGTCTAGATAGACACTTTAATTTGAATTTGCCTTTTTTGGGTTCCCTGAATTTCAAATAGAGTTGGTTTGAATGTATGCTGACTTCAAAACCTCTCTCATTTCTTCCGCTGAGCAGGTGCGGGAATTGGGGTGACCCAGAATATCCGAGCAGTCGCGTAGAGTGCGCCGTGGCCCCCAAGCCCCTCTGCCCACACTCCCCCCTGGGCCTAGGGAGGAGAGGCCAGGCTTGTGCTCACCTGGATAACTACCAAGCCAGAGCCAGCGCTTTCTGGTGTTTCCTGGACCTTCCTGGGGGTGAGGGTGGGGGGCGGCTGGCTTGTTTGGGGGACCTGGAGGTAGGATTGGACAGCAGCAGGGATACCAGGACACAGCCCTCAGCTCAGGATAAGGAAAGGCTCCCCAACGTTGGGAAGAAAATTAACAACAATGAGTAAAGAGCTGGCTGGCTTGGTGTGCAGTCCTGCCTTCCTGCTTACGAGAGGTGTTCAAGAAAGGCTGATGACTCCTTGGGCCAACAGCTTCTTCCCAAGCAAATGGGCCATCTCCGTCCAGCGGACAGTGGGTCCTCACATTGTGAGGCAGCAAAGTGCACAGGGAAGAGCTGGTTTCGATTCCAGCAACTTATGCAAAGGCCCTGTGGTCAAGGAAGCCCAGGTGTCCTCAGAACTGAAATAAGGCTGTGGGGCTAGACCCCAGGGATTTCGGAGGCACTGTGAGGGGAAGCTGGTGAGGTCCTGGGGCACATGGCACCCTGGCGGCTAGGGCAGAGTGTTGGCCCTTTATTCTGAGAGCAGCAGGAGCTCGTTCAAGAGGTTTTAAGACAGGGGGCTGAGGGCTTAAGCCGACTTTTCGGAATGCCAGGTGAGCAGGAGTTTGAGGGGGCGGGGAGTGAGTGGAGCATACAGTCCGCGTTCAAAGTGAGGTCTGCTCCTGCCACCTCCGGGGCCGCCACCTGGCCCTGTGGCTGCAGCTGCAGACCCTCTCCCCGGCCTGGACTCAGACCCCCTTCCTCGCTGCCAGCCACACTCGCCTGGTGGCCACGCAGTTCCGGGTCCTGATTATGAAAGCAGTTGTGGGAAATGGGCCTGCAGGGCAAACCTCAGCCACGTGGGACCCCGTCACCCGAAGCAGCGCTGGCCCGTTAACGGCCCGCTTCTGGGTTCATGTGTATTTCCTAGTGAAGGGGCCCCAAAATGCATAGTTTTGTCTCCTGCTTCGTTCAACGCCAGATTATGAGCGTCTTCTACCCACTTAAATGTTCGTCACGGCGATGGGTTCAACGCTCACGTGAGGTGCTGTTTGTGGTCCTGCCTCAATTGATGGAGTGTGTTCCCTCGTGGTCGGACGTTCAGCCCGGTCCTCCAGTCCGTGTGTGTGTGCACTGGTGTGAGGCAGCGTTGGGAGGACCGCACCTGCAGACCAGGCTCCCGGTAGCTGCGTCATCCGTTTAACCCCACAGAGGATCCGTTCAAGGGTAGGACCGTCGGAAGCCTGTCCCCACCCCACCCAGAGGAAGTCCTTGTGCCTCGGGTCTCTGGGCAGCGTTGCTGCAGAAGCCTGATCAAACCACAGCTCCTGCTGTCTGGGGGAGAGCTTGGCTCGGGAGTCCACCTGCTTCCCTCACGCTCTGTGCTCTCAACTGTCGGCAGCCCCCGAACACCACCACCTTCCTCCGCCACAGTGGGAGCCTGGGGCCCCGCGCGGGGCCGTGCCCCCAGCATCGGGGGGCCTGCAAGGCTAGCGATCTGACCTCGGCCCGTGTCCGTAACCTTTCTTCCTTGGGCTGATTCCTGCGGCTTCTCGGATCTGTGGTTTTATAGTTAAGTAAACGCCGATGACCCAGGCTGTGGTCTCTGTGCCCGTCCCTTCCCAGGGCTCCAGTCACACACAGGGAAGGTCACTCGGTGTCGCCCTGCCGCGCGTGTCCTCCGTGTTTGAGTTCGGATGGTCTCCGTCGCTCTGTCTCCGGTTCACTGACCTGTTCTTTGGGAGCCGCTCATGTGCTGTGCGTCTCGTTCACTAGAGTTTTTTGTCTCAGATACTGTACTTTTCATGTCCAAGGGCCGTTTGGTTCTTTTTTCATGTCTCTCTGTCGCTCTCGTTTCAGTTACCTGTCGGTCTGTAACAGATCTCTCCGAGCACCAGGCACCGGTCATGTCACGGTGTCCGAGGGCCAGGGCCCCGGGAGCGCTGTAGCTGGGCTTCTGGCTCCGGGGCTGCCCGAGGGTGCCCGTGGGCTTCGGCCCGGGCGGACGGCTGAGGAGGCGCACAGATCCTGCCCTCACACCCACGCGGCTCTCGGCAGGAAGCCTCACTGGCTCGCTCACCACGTGGCCCTCTCAGGGGGCCACTCAACTGTCCTCCTACTGCGGCAGCCAGCGAGCCCGCCTGCGGGGGATGCCGCAGTGATTTCGGTATCCTGCGAAGGGACCTATTGCTGCTGCCATCGGGGGGTGGGGGGCTGGGGCGCGTAGGTAGCGACGCCCCGGTCGTCAGGGGCCGCGCTCCTCACGCTCACTATGTTCATGTCTTCTTGTGAACCCGGGAAGCGTATTCACCCTGCCGCGTTCAGGCCCTCGTGTGCCAATGCCTCGTCTCCGGACCTGGTCCTGTTGGCTATTTCTCTGGTTATAGGTCACGGTTGCCTTTTCTGCATGCTTCCTCACTCCCCGTGCAGTGATGGGCGTCCTGAATGGGACATTGTTGAGCGTCCCCCTTTGAGCAGATTGGCCTTTTTCTGGCAGGCAGGTAGGTTAACTGGGCCTTTGGAGGCTGATTTTTAAGCGTGGTCAGGGCTCATCTAGTTTCCTTTTATTCCCACTGCTGCTGAGACCTCGCCCTCCCGGGGACTCTGGTAAATGTCTGGGCGCTCACTGGACATTCCTCTCTGGCCGGCAAGGCCCCTGTGCACCTGCAGCTCCAGGTGGCCTTCCCGGGTCGTGGAGCTCCGCCGCCCAGCTCCTCCCTCGCGGGCTCTGTCCTGCTGGGCCCGGCTCCTCAGCGCTGCTGAGCAGGGCCACCCACCCAGTGAGGGACCCCTCATGTGTCTCCTTTCTCGGGGACTGCTGCGGCCGCTTGCCCAGTGTCTGCCAATAGTTACTGTGTGTATTTTGTCCGTTTTTCTGGTCATTTACCAAGTCTGGTCCCGGTGTCCTGGGGGAAGTCTCCGGTTTACATTCCAAGAACAGTGCTCAGCCCACAGCAGGGTGGGCTCCGGGGGCTCCAGTCACCCCCGACATTATACAGCAGACATGGCCTGTCTCCGCACGGATCCCTGGTTGCCGTGCGGACGGACCGCCCCCTCACACGTGCTCTCCTCCGCTGCGCAGGTGCTATGGGTCCCGCCTTCTGAGGGCAGCAACAGCTCACCCCCCAGGCCCCCCAGGTTGATTGACAGATGAGGGAATTAGGGGCCTCTGGTTTTCTAGGTTGGTTTCTAATCGTTGCTGTTTTCACTTTTTGGTGGGGAAAATTCTAAATGGCTATGAAAGAACAGCATCGAGACTCCCCATTAGCCCCCAAAGCCCTCCTCCTCCCCCTGATTATTCTGAAGCAATCCGCAGGCTCCGTACCATCAACCGGGAGTGTCTGAGCATTTTGGTGTTGGCTTCCCCAGTGGTCACCTCCCCAGCGTCGTGACGGCGGGCGGGTTCAGGAAGCGGAGCAGTGGGGCAGGAGGGCGTTGTGGCACGGTGACGGGTCCGCACGCAGTATTGGGCCAGCGCGCGAGCTCCACGGAGCACTTGGGGTGGACAGCGGCTGACCGAGGTGGCCCTACTTCTGGAGAGGGCACTTCGGTGCTGGTTTACAGAAGCCTGAGCAGCAGGTCAGTGTAAAGGCCACACCGCGCCCCCGCCGTGCCTGCCCCGCGGCCTCCCCACGTGCACACGTGAGAGTAGAGCGCGCAGCACATATCGGGGCTTGTGTGACTGCCTGGTGGGTTTGTACCTGACAAGACTCCATTATGGACACTGTGCGTGGTCAGCTCAGCTGCCACGGCACAGGCCACGGACCGGGCGGCTCAGCTTCTGCTGCTGAGAGCGTCCCTCCCGCCTCGCGGACGGCCTCCTTCTCCTTGTGTCTTCCTGTGGCCTGTCCTCCGTGCGTGTGCTGGGCAGGGGCACTGTGGGGTCCCTGGTGGATCGGGCCCCACTCTCGTGACCTCGTTCTACCCTAACTGCCTCCAGCGGTATTGGGTTAGGGCTTTAGCATACGAGTCTGGGGGACACGGGCCAGTCCGTAGCCGTGGCAGGCACCTTGTTTCACGGTGTATGTCACACGTTCGTACAAGTCCGTCTGTACGTGTGAACCACATACCCCGCGGGCACATGTAATTCGACGGAACCAGGATCGTGTCACACCTGCTGGGAGTTTTCCAGGAGCCATCTCTTCTCTTTGCGAATCTTTCTTGCCCTTGGCTTCCTCCCTCCGCATTTGGGGAAGCACCTGCCCTGTGCCCACGTTCGTGTTCTGAGTGACCAGGGAGGCCAGGGAGGCCGCAAGGGTGTGGCTCAGATTTGCCCCAAACTGAGCTGTTCTCAGTGTCACCACTGTCTCCTTGGTCTGCCAGCTCCTGCTTCCCACAAGCCGGCAGCCTCAGCCGCGAGCGCAGACCCCAGTGCAGGCACGGGCAGGCCTGCCATGTTGCTCAGAGCTGGGGTGCAGCAGGAAGGGAGGGTCCTTCCCCGGGCGGGGGGCCTGGGTCACTGGACACTTGGGGGGCTCTCCCGCTCGTACTTGTCCAGCCCACCCTGCAGAGGAGGAGGGAGTGCGAGTCCCCCTGAGGGCAGCCCCAGCAGCTGCCCCAGCGGGGTGCAGGCTGCTTGCTTCTCGGGGGCTGTGCGGTCCCGAGCGCTCTGCCCCTCCTCCTGCCCAGGCCTCCCCCTGCCCCTGGGCGGGTAGCAGGTGGTGTGTTGTAAGATGTTTCCCTCCCATCCCGATGCCCAAGCACACCAGGCAGTCGACGAGTAGCTGCCGTCCCCGGGTGACGCTGATTGGTGAGAGCAGCTCAACGGCCCTCTTACTTTTTAAGAGAACCACACGTGGCCCCCACACTGCGTGGATGCTACTGGGTCATCAGGACAGGGGGCCGGCCCCCCTGCCTCCTCTACCTCCCCCCAGAGATGCGCCCTGGCCACGTGGGGGAGCTTCTACTCTCCCCCGGAGCCTGCCCTCCCCAGCCAGGTCAGCCCCCTAATACCGCATCCTGGCCCACTTGGCACAGTGGCCCTTGCCACACAATGGGACAGTCATCTGCACCCCCACTCTGAGAGTGCCTCCCGTGAACACCCATCGCCAGCTGCCATCTGCTCGCTGGCCATGTCGTCCTGTCTGTGGGCAGGGGTCCGGGTCCAGGCCAGCAGGCCAGGAACGCCAAGGCCCAGGCTTGCCCTTCTCCACCTGCTGATGGCAGGAGTGGACACGGGAGCCCTTCCAGATCCCAGGCCTGTCCCCACGGCCCCTCACATGTCCCACCAGGCACAGCCCTGCATGTGGGATGTTCACAGAGGAGTGACCTGGCTCCAAACACAGCCCCGCGTGCCTCCCAGGCCTCCTCCGTCCCTGAAGTTCCCGCATCTGAAACGGGTGCTGCCCCCGTTCCCCTAACACGCATGCACCCCTGATGGGCTTCCTGGGGCGTTTGAGAACCCCTTGGGAGGTTACACAGAGGTGTGTCCTGGGGAATGGGCTCGTTTGTTCTCTTTAGGCCTGAAAAGATCTCTGAGCCTAAAGAAGCAAGACTCCTGAAGGGAGCACAGCGCCCAGACCCCCGGCGGGGCAGATGTCAGCCTGGCATTTGCCAGGCTGGGCCTCTCGTTGGTCTTTAGTGACGCCTTCTTACCAGAAACTGCCCCCAGCCCCAGAGAGCCAGCCGGGGCTTTGCCGGGCGGCCTTGGCACAGCACCCTGTTCCCCGTGAACACCAGTCCCATCCTGCCACCACGCCCGCTCCCCTCAGGGACCCAGCCCAAATGCCCCTCTTCTTGGGCACCCTCCTGATCCTCCGGAGGCAACAGCTCCCCGCCCCCGAGTGACCGCATTTGTGGCCGCACAGTGGGAGGCCCCCTGCCCTGGAGAGCCCGAGGGGCACCCTGGCCTGTGTGCAGCCATGACCGCTGTTCCCTGCCTGGTGCTTCTCGTTCCTTAGTCCTCGAAACTGCGCAGGAGCGGGGGCTGCCACCACACCCTCGGGATCAGGGAAACCGAAGCCCCAGGCAGAAGGCGCTGAGCCAGGATTGGCACAGTCGGCCCACCTGAGGCGCTCCTCCTGGCTCCACGTCCCTTCGGGCCTCCGCATCCATGACGGGACTGGGTGGGGCCGTTCCTGTCCTGACCTCTGACCTCAGGATGAGCGGGATTGCGGATCAGAGGCCGAGCCCGCTCCGGCCAGGGCGGATGTTGGCTTTCTTTCCAGGGACACAGTCCCTGCCCCTGGCTGGTGGGGTTCACCATACGCTCCGTCATTTTGTTAATTCATCGCTTCGCCACAGCGCCCTCTCTGACCAGACCTCCCCTCGGGGCCGGCCCTGGGTGCCAACGAGGCCTGGCGCTGGTTGTCACTCACGGACACCGTCTGCGGGCCCTGCTCTGCTCCCTGGAGCCCAAGGAGGAGGGCAGGACCCCCAGCCCCAGTGGGATAGCGGAGATGGGCACAAGCCTTATCCTGGGAGGAGAGACAGGTCAGCACACGGAGGAGAGGAGGCCTGCCGGGCATCCCTGGGGGTGACGTGACATCCCGGCTGCCTCCGCCTGCTCCGTCCACTGCTCAGCGGAGTCCTATGAAGGGACTGTGCCCAGGGCCACAGCCACGGAGGCACAGCCAACCGTGAGTGAGCGCAGCCGCCATTCCCGCCGTGAGCATGTCCCGCCCGTGCAGCGCCCAGGGCGGCCTGTAGCACAGCCACAGCCACGGGCTGTCCAGGGCTTGGGGGGAGCAGCTTGGGGGGTGCATACCAGAGACAGAAACGCCGCCGCCTCCTTGTGACTATGGAAGCGTGGCCACCCCTGAGTCCGTGGGAGCAAGCGAGTGGCTTCCTCACCTGCCCCAGGCTCGCCGCACACCAGCACTGCCGCTGCACGGCCACCTCCTGCGGCCCACGCCGGCCCGTCCACGACACACGCGCCGGGCTCCCCAGCAGCCCCCGCCCTCTCCACCAGTGCCTGTCGGGGTTCTGCCCTCCCCCCCTCCCCCACGTCCCGCTGGTTCACCGCGCCTCTCCAGCACCTGGCGCCTTCCAGGTGAGCGTCGCCCATACCATCTGTTCCTCCGGTGCTTCCTCTCCCCGGGCGAGTTCCCACGTGTCTGCACGCTCCTAGCCTCCACGCCTGGGGCTGGGGACTCAGAAGCTAGTGGTCTGGCGGGAGGCGGGAACAAGCACACGGCCCGTCATCTTCTGGTCCGCATCTGCCTTCCTGCAAACCCCAGCCTCCCTGTGAACCCACACAAGGGGCCCTGGAGCTCTGAGGAGCCAGGGGACGTTGAAGCGGGCCTTGTAGGGCCCCCAGGAACACAAGCTCCTGAAGGCAGGGACCCGTGTGCAGAGCTGGGTGCAGGCACCCCGACGCCACGCCCAGGACTGCCCCTGTGGCAAGGTCTGGACACCGGCTGCTGCCTTTTAGGCTGAAAGCTGGGGAGGTAGCGTGCCAGGAGCAGGGGGCTACCCAGACCTCAGGTGCAGCTGCCAGAGAAGCCCCCTTCCCAGCAGCAAGGGGTGACTGCCACGGAATCCGACAGCGTGGAGACGTGGTCATGAGCTAAAGTGCTCATGTGCAGCTCCTTGTGGCTCAAGGGAGGGACACTCAGGGCGGTGATACTAAGCCCCTCAGCCAAGTGGCTGTGTGTTCCCTGTCCAGCCCAGGCAGCATCGCAGAGCACATGTCCGGGCAAGGCTGTGGCTCTGGTGGCTGGAAATGCAGGACTCTGGATTTTGGAGGTCTGTGCTACGGAACCGTGGGCACGTGTGCGTCATGATCGGGAGTGAGCTGGCAGGACCCTGCCAGCTCGGACCTTACTGCTGACTGTGCGGGATGAGGGGGGGCCTGTCCTGCTTGGCAGTGTGGTGTGTAGGCCAGCTGCTGTCACTCTACTGGCTGAAGGTCAGCAGGGCCTCCAACCATTGACCCACCAAGGGTGGGCTTCACATGGGCACCGCCAGGGGCAGGGGGGGATGCTGCCCTCCAGCCAGCCACCTGTTGGCCACTCAGCCAGGCGGCCTGATGGCACCTGATAGGGTCTGCACAGCACGGCCGTCACAGACGCTGCGCCTGCCCCGTGAGCGGGGGTCCAGCACAGCGGCGGCAGGCGTGGGCCATGCAGGATCCTGCACTGGTGACAGAGTCATTGAGTTCCACCTCTGCTGCCGAGAGGGGTTACTTTTGGTCGTGTCACCGCTCCCAGTGTGTTTCAGCCTTGGGACGAAGGCCGGAGGAGGAGACATCGGAGCAGCACACGGAGCAAGGTCTGTGCCAGCTGCACCCCGGGTGCCTGGCATCAGCATGGGCCGGCCCTGCCGGGGCTCCTAGCCTCGAGAGCGAGCCCAGGACTGGCAGCCTGGCAGGGAGAGCACAAACCGACCCCACAAAGAGGAGGGCAGGGCCGCGGCTCACAGAGGGAATCGCTGGTGCTGGAGGAGGGGGACACCGTGGGGTCCCCTGTCTCGTCCACACACTGCAGTGGAGACCCTGCAGCCAGGTGGCTGCACGCGGAGGCCACTGAGGCTGGGGGAGGGCCCTCTGATGGCGGGAGGGCCGAGGGTGCAGCCACCAGAGCGGAGCAGGTCCCCCAGGTCTCTGTAGGGGCACCGACCCCCTCATGACCTCCTGGCACACCACGCTGGCATTAGGCTTTAGCCTGCGAATCTGGGGGATGCACGTCAGTCTGTAGCAGGTACCCCCAGACCAGTTCGATGTACATTTTCCCTGAGGCCCTTGGGGCCTCTGAGGCGGATGTCGGGGCCACTGTTGCCTGTCACTGTTTTTGGGACCTTTTGGTCCAGACTGTGTCACCGCGGAGTGCCCATGTGCATGTGGGGCACGTCCCCAACACACCGTGGTGTGGGCTACGAGCCAAGTGCACGGCAGGCCCTGACTGGTCCCCCCTTCACGTGGTCCCTGCACAGAGCACCGATTCAGCTCTCTGCTCCGCCAGCATGGCCGTCAGCACTTTGTGGGCTCCTTGTGTAGGCACAGGCCACCACCAGGACTGGAGAAGGGTCCTGAGCATGTCACACAGAGCGGTCGTGTGGTGGGGCTGCTGATGGCATCGGGAGGCCTCCCTGACGTGTCACTTTCAGCATTGGCTATTGAAGGACAGACGTGGGAGGTCGTGGCACAGGGTTGGAGGTCAGGGAAGCCCAGGCTGCCCTCAGAGTCCCCAAGCATTGGGGAAGGAAGGGAGCCCAAGCGAGGAGCCATGCAGATCTGGAAGGTTCTGGCTAATTCAGTCCTGCAGGAGGTGGGGCTTTGGTCCTAGTTCTGCCACCACCCACCCCCTGGGGGCCACAGAGGGCTCGTGACCCTGACTTCGGAGAACCAGGAAGGACCCTTGGGCCAACCCCTGCACCTTCAAGCAGAGCCGTAGAGCAGGACAGCGCGTGAAGGACATGGACCCAGAGCATTTCTTCGAGCAAGTGTCGCTCCTCATTGCAGAAGATGCTGTCACACACCAGGGTCGTTCTTCACTCTAGGTGACTGTTAGCAAGTCCCGAGGGACCAGGTCGGGCACTCCGGCCCCTGTCTCCCCTCTGTGCCTCGCACACAGGTCCATCCCCGGGTATCTGTTGTCCTGCAGCGGCAGCAGTCTCCACCAGCCCCACTAGCACTGCCCCGGGCAGGCCCCCTGTTCCCGTCACACTGCTGGGCTGGGCCGCCCATCCTGGGGCGCTCGTGGGTCACGAGAAGCCCGTGTCCGGCTTGTGGGGCCGCCGAGACCCTGGCACGAGGGCACCCGTGGTGCCGTGGGCCTGGGCCTCTGCGTCTGAGCGGGCATGCAGGCAGGAGGGCTGGTGTGATCCAGAGCCACCGCCCCATGTGCCCGCGGCCCGGCTCTGCGTTTGTGGATGCCAGGTCTCCGAGGCAGCCAGTCCTGATTAACTGTGCAAACTTAATTAGTTGACATCAAAGTTTGTGGAGGGCGTTCCTCAGGGAGCTTGTGCGAACGGCTTCTGGCTGCCAAGAGGACCGCTTCCTCGCGCCGCGCTGATACTAACCGAACGCCCTGCTCGGGGTCTCCGCTGGTCCCCGAGTCGGAAGGAGACACGTCTGCCTGTCTGACCCCTCCTCCCCGACGCCACCGCTGTAAATAATACAGAAGCCGTTTTTCCTGAGTAGAGCACAGGGAGTGTGGGGAGCAGGCAGGGTGCCCTGAGACCTCCACGGCCCTGCCGCCCACACAGGGCGCCACAGAGCACGGCACCTGCCATCTGGAGGCCTGGGGTGTCCGGGAACAAGCTGCCTGGCCGTGGGGGCGTCTCCCCTTCTCACTGTCACGTCTCCTACCTTGGTGGCCACCGAGGTCCCGGGGGGCTGCCCCAGGCCGGCCCTCCCCGTCACTGCTCTGCGCTGGCTGATACCTAGACGGCTCTCCCTCGGCCGCATGCGTGATGCAACTGTGCTTAGCCTCGGCCACTGGGCAGCCCAGTCACTTGTTCCCTGGCCCCGGCCCATGCTGGTCTGGAATCTGATGCCGTCCTGTGGCCCCATCTCTCATGGGTGACATCTTACACCCTTGGCCTCTCACTCACCCGCTCTGTCTCTCTGGTGTGGCCTCTGGGACAGGGCTACCACTGGATAGGTCTCCCCAGGAAGTCTGCCATGCCCACAGATCCCACAGTGTTGGCCGCAGTGGCCCGTGTCATGTTAGCCCAGGCGGCACAGGGAGGCAGGGTGTGCCCCTAGTGTGTGCCCCAAGTCCCAGTCCTGTCTCCACCCCCAGGTAAGTGCCTCAGTCTGCCCGCATGGAGCCTCTGCCCTGGGTTGGTGGAAGAGAAGTGGGCCTGCTATCACCTGCAGCAAGAGCCTGGAAGGTCTGGGCTTCAGGTGGCTTCTGTCTTCCACGGAGCTCCACCTGCGGTCCTCAGTGCCCCATCCTGCCTCCCTGCCCTGCACCCCTTCTGTAGACGGTTCGTGAACATGCTTACAGAGGACGAGGCACTCCTCGTAGTCACGGCGAGGCTGCTGATGCCAGAGTGCAAGGCCATGTTCCTCCTGCTCAGGTTCCCTCCGATCTGCTTCTGAGCCATCTGTCTTTCTGGCACAATCTGTTTCTCTGCCCGTGCCAACCACATGTGTGAGTGACGGCCAGCAGTTCTCCCATGAACTGGAGCCCAGGGGTTTGGGGAGACTCTTGAGCCCGCTGCAGGGAGGACACCTTGGCCCGGGTGCGGGTCCCCACACTGTCCTGGGCCTGAGGTCTCGTGACGGGGTGCACCCCAACTCACTCCCCAGCTTCTCTTCCCGGAGGAGGCATGTCGGGGTCAGGGTCGAGGCGCCGGTCCCTGGGACAGCATGTAGGCAGGGGTTGGCGAATGTGGTGAGGGACCAGCTAGTGAAGATTTGGGGCTTTGGAGGCCACACATTCCCTGTCACAAGTGTCCGGCTCCGCCAGCGTCAGCCACACACAGCCACAGATGGATATGTAACAGCCCACAGCCGCGCGCCAGTCCAGCTTCACGTACACGACCTTGACGGCGGGTTTGGCCCGCAGGCCGTGGCTTTGCCGGCCCCTGTTCCAGGGGATGGATCTGTTTGCAGAAGTGACCACAGCAACTTCCTCACAGCCACACGTGGCGTCTTTGAGATGCGATTTACTTACCTCAGAACCCCCCCTTTTCAAGTGTGTGACCCAGGACTGTTAGCATGTTCACAGTGGGGTGCCCCCCCGGGGGGCTTGTCCTTGCGCAACCCTCCCTGTCCCCCTCCCCCAGCCCCGGCACCCACCAGCCTTTCTTCCTCTTCTGGACATGGCACGTCCGCTGAGTCCCACAACACGCGCCCCCGTGTGTCTGGCTTCGCTCGCTCTCGTCCGGTTGTCAGGGTTGGTCCACGTGTCGCAGGGGTGAGCACTGCGCTCGTTTTTTATGGCCGAGTGACGCTGCAGTGTGTGTGACCACGTCTTGTTTGTCCGTTGTCTGTTGGCGGACAGTCTGGTGGTGCACACTCTTAGGCCGCCGTGAACAGAGCTGCTGTGACGTGTGTGCTGGGTACGTGCGTAGAGCTTGCTGGCTCTGTCTCACGGGTGCCGGGCTGGGGCCCCTCTTCTCTGAGCTCTGTTCCCAAGCAGCAGCCATGGCGGTGGTGAGCTCTCACTGGACTGACCCAGGCTCGGGCCGGGGGCCTTGGCCAGGGACATTAGCAGGTGTCTGTTGGGTGTTCTGAGACGTGGGAACTCTTCCCCTTTCCCGTAGACACTTCGAGTACCTGCAGCACGCCCACCCTGGGCTCGCACCTGTGGCCCTAGCCAGGGCATCACAGTCCTGCCTCGGGATGGGTTGTGGGGAGCGCACGCAAAGACCATGGACAGTCGGCTCCCAGGCAGCGCCTCAGCTCCAAGGAGGACAGAGGGACAGGGCGGGGTGGTGGAGTCGAGGGGAGGCAGGCTGATGGGGCTGCTGAGGTGGGGGAGGCAGCCAGGCGGCACCCGAGGTGGGCAGAGGGTGGTGAGCATCATTGGGACGAGTTGGGCAGGCCGAGACGGAGGGAGGGAGGCCGTCCCCAGAGGCAGGGGCCGTGCAGGACAAGGGGCTCAGCGTGGGTCTGACATGGGGGTGGGAGGCAGATGCACACAGGCAAGCAGGGTGGCCCTGGTGTCCACATGGGTGCTGTGTGGACAGGGACATCACCAATGAGTGTAGTGCGAGGGGTAGCCCCACATGGCCTGTGGAGGTTGGGGATCCCATCCTCCCCATCAAGCTTCCAAAAGTACGGCTCAGAGGCTCCGGGGGGACACAGGGCCAGAGGCCACAGGCACTTAGCTGTTCGTCTGTGCCAGCCCCATGCTGGGCAGTGGCTGCATGGCTGAGAACCAGACAGGCAGCCGGACGGCCTCCAGGAAACAAAAGCAGTGAGAGGAGCAGGGGCCAGCCCAAATCCTTGGCTACGCAACGGGACACATGATACCAGAACTGGTCTCTGCAGGATGCACCATTTACACCAAACCAGGGCCCACTGGGCAGGGAAGGGGGAAGCCCATGGGTGCCAGGGCCAGAGCAGGAGCCGGCAGCCAGGATAGACAGACAGATCAGGGGTAGATGGAGGGGTGGATGGATAGATGGATGAATGGGTGGACAGACAGATGATGACTAGATGGGTGAGTGGCTAGACAGATGGACAAACGGGGCTGGGTAGGTAGATGGATGGATAGACAGATGGCGAATGGATATGTGAGTGGATGGACAGATGGTGGGTGAGTGGGTGGGTAGATGGACAGACAGATGATGATCGGATGGGTGAGTGGACAGACAGATGGTGGGTAAGTGGATGGATGGACAGACAAATGGCAGATGGATGGGTGAGTGGATAGACAGATGGACAGATGGTGAATGGATAGACAGGTGGTGGATGGATGAGTGAGTGGATGAACGGATGGACAGACAGATGGTGGGTGGGTGAATAGATGGTGGCTGGATGAGTGGGTGGATGGATGGACAGTGGATGGATGGTGGCTGGATGAGTGAGTGGATAGATGGATAGATGATGGGTGGATGGATTGACGGATGGATAGATGGCGGATGCATGGGTAAGTGGTTGGATAGATGGACAGACAGATGGTGGATGAATGAGTGGATAGATGAACAGATGATGGGTGGATAGATTGATGGACGACAGATAGATGATGGATGGATGAGTGAGTGGATAGACATGTACAGATGGTGGGTGGGTAGACAGGTGGTGGATGGGTGAGTGAGTGAATGGACAGATGGTGGGTGAGTGGATGGACAGACAGATGGTGGGTGGATGAGAAGTAGATGGGTGGATGGATGGATAGATGGTGGGTGGATGAGTGAGTGGATAGAAAGATGGACAGATGGTGGGTGGATAGAGAGATGGTGGATGGATGGGTGGATGAATGGACGGGTGGATGGATGGATGGACAGACATGGTGGATGGATGGACATCTAGTGGGTGGATGGATGGACAGATGGTGGACGGGTTGATAGATGGTGGATGGATGGACAGATGGTGGATGGATAGGTGAGTGGATGGACAGATGGTGGGTGGGTGGATGGGTGAGTGGATGAATGGATGGTGGGTGGATGGATGGACAGACAGATGGTGGGCGGATGGGTGAGTAGATGGACGGATGGACAGACTGGGTGGATGAGCGAGTGAGTGGATGGACGGACAGACAGATGGTGGGCGGATGGGTGAGTAGATGGACAGATGGACAGACAGATGGTGGGTGGGCAGGTGGATGTAGAATGAATGAGTGAGGAGGGAGCTCACTCTGTCTGAAGACTCTGGCAGGTTTCACAGGAGCAGCAGATTTTGAGGCGGCCCTTGAGGATGAGAAGGGCCTTGCGAGGAGCAGGTTACTTGGGCAGAGGACCCAGCACACGCAAAGACGTGAGACAGGAAAGTGTCACGGAATGTGTGTAGGGAACACGTGGCTGGAGAGTGTGGGGTGTGGCGTTTCTGCCCATGGTGTTGACCTGTGTGGGGGCCAGCTGGCGCGGAGGGGATGGTGGGTGGCCCCCTGGTGACCTCGGGGCGTGGGGAGGCACGAGCAGGGCGATGGGGCTGCCGCGGAGTGCACACACCTGGCCGGCAGAGCTCCTGGCTCTTCGGGTGCTCGTCTCATGCTGTCCTCCCGGCGGGTTCCCAGGTGGACTCGGCCTCTGTCGCGTTAGGATAGGTGTGGGGCCAGGCTGTCTGCCACAGGGAGCATGTCACCCTCCGCACCAGGCCAGCTGCCTGCCCGAGACCGCCCCCGCCGCCCAGCCTCCTGTGTCGCCTCACAGACAGCACAGGACAGGCTGCCCGGAGCTGTCGCCCGTCAGCTCGAGAGCGGGCAGGAAGGGTGTGTGGGTCTGGCCTGGGGGTGCAGCCGCCCCAGGAGCCCGGGCTCCGGAGGAGGGGAAAGCTGGGGGGGGACAGATCCCTGTGGCCACCTCCTCCCGCCCCCACTTGCTTCGAGTGCCGCTACCCTGGTGCCAGCACGCCGACAGTGGCCCCTGGGGGTCGGGTGTGCGTGCTCCAGGATCCCCGCCGCTAATGACAGGCGCTCCGGTAATGACTTCCCCAGCTCTGAGCCTGACCCCATGGTGAGGAAAATCAAGTTGAAATTAAATCAAATTTCAAATGTTAAACCAACCAATTAAAAAAAGCAATCACATGGAAACATGCATTTTTCAAAACACGGTTGTTTACCCTGTCGTAATTAACGTGTGCCGGGCAGCCAGCCCCCCAGGCCCGGGCAGGTGCCGAACGGGAGGACGTGCTGCCTCTGCGGGTCTGTGTGGGCGGGCTGGGAGCCTCACCCCCGAACCTGCCTCCGAACCCGAGACTGCAGGTCCCACACCAGCTACGTTTCTGGACTGACTGCAGGGGAGGTGCGGCTGCATGTCTGAGAGCCCGTGGGGGGTGCTGGGCGGCACGTCCAGCCAGGCCCCCAGTGTCCTGGGATAGGACACACCTGGCCCGGCTCCCCCCCGCCCACCCAGTATTCTGGGACAGGACACACCTAGCCTGGCCCCAGGGCAAGGCCACCAGTGCATCTTTCTCTCGGGGCTTCCCTCACCCTCTGTGGGCCAACTGGGACTTCTGTCTCCTCTTTCTTTCTCTGGGGGCTCCTAGGCCAGCAGCTCCAGCTGTGGGTCCAGGCCCTGTCCACCGTGAGGCATAGACTTAGGGTGGCAGCCAGAAGCACACAGATATGCCCAGGGGCACCCATGTCTGTGCAGGACAGACCTCTGCCCGCTGGTCAGGGGGCAGCGGGGAACAGCATGGGCTCGGCTTCTTCCCAAAGCATGGCCAGGACACTCAGGGTGCAGGACCTGCCCAGCCTGGGCTGCCCCTTCAAGACGGAGTGTCAGGAGGGGCTGGAGCGCTCAGCTGAGTAATGTGTAAATTAACCTTTGTATCTTCGATTCGTGGTCTGGGAAAGAAGACAGCTTCTGGATGAGTGACCCCAGGGAGTGATGCTGGCCACTGCTACAGGGACCGATGGATAGAAGGGGTCCTCGGAATCGGGGATACCATACTTCTGCCCTGCAGGGGGTGTGGCCCCATCCCTCCCAAGACCGGGTTCTTCCAAGATCTCAGGTCCCAAGCATGATGTAGTGAGACGCCCCCAGGGAGAGAAGGCCACCCTCAGCTGGCCCAGCCGAGGCCCTAGAGGGGGTGGCCTTGTCCCTCCATCCGCTTCCATGTTCCCGGCCGTCACAGATGGGTGGGTGGGTGTCTGAGGGTGGGTGAGTGGATGATGCTCTTATCAGAGGTAGTTTCCTCCCTGGGGGGTGCTGACTGTCTCCTGGGAGTGAGGCTTCCTCATCCTGCACCCGTTCTGGGCACCAAACTCTGCAGGGAAGGGAGTGCCTGGCAGGGGCTGGGCTCCAGGCAGAGGCAGAGGCAGGGTTGGCCCCCTCCCGTGGTCGGGGCTGCAAGATTCCCCCTCTGGCCGTCATGGTCTGGGGCTGCCCAGCACTGGAGAATTTCCAGATCACGTTGTACAGCTAAACCTGAAGGATTTCCTCCATCCTGCCTGGCAGGAGTATGTTTGGTGTCTGTTGAGAGAAGTTTAGGGGCCTGGGGCCGGAGCCACCTTGCCCAGGTGCAGAGCTGCGATGGAGAGCTGGGGAGAGTGCCAGATGACGGGGCCTCCGTACCAGCAGACGACATGATGGGCAGGGTGGTGGGTGGCACTCTCATCCTAGGCAGTCCCGGCCCCTCCTGGCCCAGGGGGTTCAGCGCCTGACACAAGGGAGCTCAGAGGACGTGGAGGTCGGCTGGGCACAGATGCTGCGGGTGGCACACTGGTGAGCGACGTGGAGGGAGTGGGTGAGGCTGGCAGTTAACTGAGGACTGAGTCTCAGCACAGCACAGGGAGGGAAGGTGTTCATTCCCCTGACAGCTTCCTGGGGCAATGCTGGGTACCCAGGACTGCAGGGGAGGGACCCCTCCTGTGTCCAGCTTGGAAGGAGGGTGGTTCTGTGGGCCAGGGAGGGACCTCCCGTGTGCTCTGACCAGGTCCCGAGGGAGCCGCCCTGGTGCCCAGAACAGGATGAATTCCAGCCATATTTTGCATCTTGCTCTCCTTCTGTAGAATCCTGGGGTTTCCCACAGCTGCCCAGCGCCCCCAAGGGCACCCCCGCTTAGCCCCATGCTCGGCTGCAGGAAGTCCAGTCTTCCCACTGTTTCTGTACCGTCTGTGGGCAGACTGGACGTCCAGGGAAGCAAGTTTCCACCCGGTGACACACGACAGTGGCCCTGTGAGGTAGTGAGCTCCGCGTCAGGGCATTGCCCACGCAGGGTCAGCACTGTCAGCAGGAGGTGGCTGTCTGGACCAGACAGCATGTGAGGTCCCTTGTATTTTAGGGCACCCATGAGCCTCGAATCCCCCCCCTATTTGCTCCTCTGACCCTGCACATCCTTGGGGTCTCTCAGCCCAAATGCTGCTTCCCCAGGGGCTGGGCCTCCTTATGCGTGGTTGATAGATCCTGCCCTGGGCCGTCACTGTAGCGCCCGCGTGCTCCCCTCCGCCTCCCATTGTGGTCTGGTCAGTACTCAGGGCGCGGATGCGCGAGCGAGCGAGTGTGTGAACAGATGCGTGCACAGATGAACGAGTGAGCGAGCGAACCAGTGAGTGAATGAATGCCTGCCTGAACGGATGAGCGAGTGGGTGAATGAATGAATGCGTGAACAGGCGAGCAAGTGGGTGAACCAGTGAGTGAGCGAGTGAACCAGTGAGTGAATGAATGCCTGCCTGAACGGATGAGCGAGTGGGTGAATGAATGAATGCGTGAACAGGCGAGCAAGTGGGTGAACCAGTGAGTGAGCGAGTGAACCGGTGAGCGAGTGAGCGAGTGAATGCGTGCACAGATGAACGAGTGAGCGAGTGAACCAGTGAGTGAATGAATGCCTGCCTGAACGGATGAGCGAGTGGGTGAATGAATGAATGCGTGAACAGGCGAGCAAGTGGGTGAACCAGAGTGAGCAAATGAATGCGTGAACGGATGAATGCGTGCTCCGTGAGCGAGCTCACACGCACGGCCACCTCTGGAGGGCACTGCTGGGGCAGGCCTAGTGGCCGCTACCCCCTGGCTCAGGGCCTGGCCGCCTGGGCCCGGGGGAGAAGGGTCACGCGGGGGGCGGCGGGGGTGGGGACGGAGCCCAGTCATCTGGAGGCTCTCTGCAGACGTGGGTGATTTAGGGACGTGATTACTTCCTAATGCAATATCTCACAAAGCTTTTTATTAGATTTCCCTTTTTCCTTCCAAATGCTCTTTGGAAATAAACACCTGGGGCTGTTAGACTTTGTACCACTCAGTTTAATTAACTTTTAAATCACATAGTGTCACCCGGACCGCTCTCAAATGTCGGCTCCCGGCCGGGCTGGGGCGTCCCACTGAGCTGCCCCCACATCTGCCCCCGAGGGCCCTGGGGCCCAGGCTGTGGCCCTCAGCCCCTCCCCCACTGGAGGTTCCAAGCAGGGGGCACCTGGGGCTGTGGCCCCTCGGGGGGTCTCAGTTGGCCCCTTGGGCCCTCCCAGGCCAGTGGATATGGTCACAGTGGACACGAAGTCTCACTGCAGGACTGGGGTGCCCGCCCTCAGCCCAGAGGTTTTCCGGAGCCCATCTGCCAGCCCCGCCCTCCACTTAGGCACCTTGGGGCCCTCCCTGACCCCCTGCAGCACCCCCAAACAGCCCTGTGCCTCTCCGTTGCCAGGAGGCACTCAGGCCTCGTCAGATGGGTGGGTTTCCTCTGTTTCCTGGGCTGCGGATGGGCTGGGAGCACTAGGGATGTCTGCGTGCGGGCGGCATCCGGGCGCCTTTCTTCATGCAGGTCCGACCCAGCTTCAAGCCCTGGCTCTGCTCTCTGCTCTCGTTGCGTTTACTAGTTTGTGACTTGCCAGGAAGTCATCCCTTTCCTTCAAACTTTCAAATTAGCGATATCCTGGAGCACATTGAACACCTTCCCCTCGCCTGGGTTATTTGGCGTGGCGGCAGCCGTGGTGGCAGAGGCCGCGGTGGTGGCGGTGGCGGCCATGGTGCTGGCAGTGGTGGCCATGGTGGTGGCGGTGGCACTGAGCAAGTGCTCCCATGTGCTGGGCATCTGATACCTGCAAGGTGGGCACCACCCCTGCACGGCCGGCCTGAGAAGCCTGGGATTCAGGGACGGTTTCCTGGAGCTGCCAGGGGCCTGTCCCGGTCCTGGGCCCGTAGATTCCCAGAGCCAGGTGCCCGGTGTTGACCAGGATGCTTACGATGGGTGGCCCTGCCCTGGTGCCGCCCTGGCAGAGGGGGACAGCATGAGACCGCCGCGCACAGCGCATCTGTCTCAGACGAGCCTGCGCTCACCGTTACCTGGGAGCGGAAGGTCGTGTCCCTCCACCTTTTGGTCAGGGCATGGGCTACAAGAGCCACTCCTCTGAATGGCCTGAGGCCAGGCCTGGCCCGGCCCTGGCGGCCCCTGACACCCAGCAGCAGGGACAGTAGCTTGGAAATCCGAGGAGTGGGTGCGGAGCCCGCTGAGGGCTCTCGTCTGGGCGCGGCGCTCCCTGGGAGGGAGGCCCCAGCCCGGCCACCATGTGGGGAGCATTCAGGTGAAGGCAGGCGGGGGTCTGGGAACACCGGCGCCCTGCCAGGCTGTTCCTCTCAAGGTCACACACTCCGCTGGAAAATGAACCGGTGTTTTCCAAATCAAAGCATGGCTGTTTCTGCTTGGAGGGTTGTTGCTTGTCTTGAAGGCCCGGCCCCACACGAGCCCTTGTTTGCATACACCACGCTCTCACATTCTGCGTCCACAGAGAGTGACCCCAGTGGCCAGCGTGGCACGGGCCCCTGCTGCTCACACCACCCAGGCCCCAAAGCCACATCGCCCCAAATCAGGGCCCATCTCCCTTTCCCCATCGGGACCACTTGGGGCGCTCCCAAGGCAGGAGGCAGGACCCCCCCACACCTGTGCTTTCTCTCCGAGTTTATACCTGCATGCCATCAGGCCCAGATTGGCGGTCTTGTCGGGGTTGTGCAAACCCAGCAAGGCCTTCACAGCCCTGCCCCTGGTGGCCATCGGCTCTGTCGGTGCAGCCGCAAGGGGCGAAGAGGGGTGTGGACCCTGGGAGGTCCCAGCCCCCCCCCACCCGGCAGCCCTGAGCCTCCCCGACCTCCCGTGGGGCTCTCCAGGCGACCACAGGTGCAACTGCAGGGCGAGAATCAGGAGAAGGCGCAGACGTCCCCGTAGCACAATAGAGGAGTGCGGCTGCCTCCCCTCCCGTGCGCGGGCCTGCCGCCGATAGCAGGGACCTCTGCACGATAGCCCTTCGTCAGCCACACCCAGCGCTGCATCGCCCGGCGGGGACGCCACTGTGATACAGGTGTGTGTGCGGACACGCTTCTCACACATAGGCAGCACGCACATGTGCTCAGCACGTGCATACTTAAAAGGAGAGCAGAGGAGCGCGGCATCACCACTCCTGGGTGTTGTTCCCAGGGAGAGGGTGATGGATGATGGGCTGTTATCTTCATGTTTTCCAGAGTGACCGATTGGAAAGAGCGTTATTTTGTATTACCGATGAAGCATGAGCAGTGGCTGTGCCGTGGGGGCCTAGGCTGGTGCCGTGGGGGCTGATGCCCTGGAGGCCGCTCGAGCTCCTGCGTGGGGACATGGGGTCATTGCAGGCCCTGGCCTCGTCCTTGCTGGACCCGAACTAAGTGAAATCTTCCTCCTTCCTTGACCTGACCGCATCCCAGGGTGGGCCTGGCCTCCACGCTCTCCTCCTGTCCCCGGAGCTCCGAGCCTGAGTCAAGGGCAGGCCAGAGTCTCAGGCATGAACACCTGCAGTACCTCCCCCTCCTCTCCCAACCCTGGCGGCCTGCCTGTAAGAGAAGCCTCCGTGAAAGCACAGCCGCGAACGGTAGCCAGCCTCGGCCGCTGAGGAGCGTGGGGCGGTCTGGGTTTCTAGGGTTCAAAGTAGCTAGAATCTCCCAATTTTTATGTTGGATCCCCTAATTTTAAAACATTGCACAGGTGTGTAAACGACACTCCGGATCAAACCCCGTGGGACAAGGTCTCGACCTGGGAAGTGACTGTAGAGCTGCTCCTTCCTGCCTGGGGGGCGGGGGGGGGGGGGGGGCCCCGGGACCAGGCTGTGACGATCTAGGTGCTGTGGCACTGGGCCCCCTGGGCCTGCCTGAGCTGCGCCCCATCCCCGACCCCTGGTTTGCTGCCCGTGGACACCCTGCCTTCGGCCACCCCAGCACATTTGAGCGTGTCCGGAGAGAAATGTGCTTGCTCAGTGGAAGAGGACAGACGCCAATGGGGACAGCTATGTGCTCTTCAGACACCCACGGGGAGGAGTGATTCCCCTTCCCAGGACAGGCAGGAACGTTCAAGTCCTTCAGAAAATCATTTCCGAAATTAAATCACAGGAAGATACCTGCCGGATGCGAACAGATTACTTGAACTCCGTTCTTGGGGCCGAGGAGCAAATGGCGGCAGAATATGTTTTGAAATTTCTTTTTCCAATGAATGTGGTCAATGAAAATGCAGAGTTATCAGCAGGACATGAAATCTCCCATTGCAGGATGAAGAAAATCCCATAATATAACGCAAGCCCCGTGAAACGGGTCTGAAAGCAAATAGCAGCTTCGCGCAGGCTAAGGTGCTGATGAGCTGGAACGTGCACGTCACACATTTTGCACACGCAGATTGCATCAGTCCGAGCATTGTTTGCAAAGAATGAAGGACTTCCTCCCTTTGGGTTTTATTGTCTGGGGGCAGGGAAGCAGTGTGCGTGCCGTGCCTTGGCCACAGAGTGAGGGCCAGGCCTGCTCAGGTGTTGAATAATGCAGGTGCACACACAGCATCTCCTTCCCGAGGGCCGGACGTGTGGCGAGGGAGCCCGCGACCCTTCACTGTCAGCTGGCTCTTTGTCCGAGGCGGGGAGGGGAGAGACCTTGGTTCCAATGACCCCACCATCTTGGCAGCCACTCACCGTCCTGCGTCCTCTTTGTGGACTGGACGCTCTGTTGGTCCCATATCACTCCTCAGTTTAGGGACACCTTGGGTCCAAAAGACTCTTGTCTGACTGGTGTCCTTGGGTCCTAGCGCTCCCTTGGTGGTCTCCAGCCTGGTGGTGAGACACTGCCCGGTGACGGCAAACCGCCTCTCGCCCTGGCTGTGCTCCCCGGAGGGCGGATGGAGCCCCTGTGGGAAGGAGCAGTAGAGGGCCTGGAGACCCGCTGTCCCCCTCCCGTGGCACAGTTGCCGTTTAGCTCCGCCGACACTTCTGGGTGGTGACGCCTTAGAATAAGACCCCGAGAGCTCGGCCGCGGGGAGAGGCCCCCGCCTGCTGGCTCTGTGGTCAGGGGCCATCACCCAGCACCAGCCGCCATCTCCCCAGGCCCCGTGGAGAGAGCCAGGATGGGTGGCCTGCAGGACTTTTGTGCACCTGGCCCGGGGCGTTCGACCCCCCAGGCTCACTTCCTGGCTGGCACACACCCAGGAACTCAAGCACAAGGCGAGCCAGAGACCAAGGCTGGCGTGCTGGTCAACGTGCTCCGTTCTGTGAACCAGAGAGCAAGACCGGCCAGTGGGTTGGGTTCCAAACATGTTTCTGGGTTGCTGACTTCTCAGCCGCGGGCGGTGAAGGAGCCGGGAGGGCTGCCTACCTGGCCAAGGTCAGAGCTACGGCCTCCCCTGCATCAGTATTCTGGGCACAGCTGTGCTGGATCGAGTGGCAATGTGGAGTGCGCGTCCCTGCCTCCAACGGGCTGGGAGTAGGTAGTGGGCCTCCCAACCCCTGGCTGGTGCGCTGCCCTGCGTGGAAGCAGGGGATCCCTGTCCAGCCCTCTCCAGCCCCGTTGCAGTCAGCCCCTGCAGCCCACCTGCGTGGCCCCCATCATGGGGGCAGCGGCCTGTAGCCCTGTGGGGTGCCTGAGCGTCCCCACGGTCCCTCCCTTGTCCTGCCGCACTCCCGATGGAGGTGACCATGACCGTGGCGGACGCCGCAGCCCAGGGAGCCAGGCAGTTCTAGCTGAGCTCAGAGCCCCTCACCTCTGGTGCATGCCCCCCCTAAAACCCCGAAAGGAAGATGGAGTCAGACACGGGGACCCTCTGCACAGTGCCCAGCAGAAGCTCAGTCACGTCAGGTCATCCTGAGGGCAGCCCTGGGCTCCCGTGTCACCTCAACCCCTGGTCTGCCCCCTGCCAGATCGCAGCCCCCAACGTAACAAGAAGGTCCCACATGTGGCTGCCCCAGGCTCAGCTCCCATCTGCCACTGTGGCCCCCACCGCTGCACGGGCTCTGTGTTCCCCACCGTGGCCCCACCTGCCCCCCAAGCGGCCATGGCAGGCTCTTCCCGGGTCTGCCTGTTGGGCGCCCACCTGCCTCCTGCAGCATTCCTCCCAACGTCCGATCTCAGGCTCAGGCCTGCCCTGTCATGGGGTCCTGCCGCAGGTCATGGAGGGTCTTGGAGAAGCGCACACGACCCCTGTCCCCCAGAATCTGTGACAGCCCGGCCCGCGGTGGGCTGCACGCAGCCCCATGACGGGCTGTGACCTGGGTGGGACCAGCATGGACCAGGCACAGGGACGCCAGCCCAGGTGCATCCAGATCGCTAGCTCTTTCTTCAGTTGCCTTTTCGACTGTGGTGAAATTGTGCTGATTTGCCCGAATGTTCCGTGGTAGCTTCGGCCCACCGATGTCTCCGAGCCTCTTTCCCATCGAGTACGTGTGTTTGCAGAACCAGACTTCTGGAGTGCCCCCCCCGCCCCCCAGCGGTGGCATCAGGATGGTAGCGGCATTAACAGGCCGAGTGGAGGGAGGTGCTCACGTCCCTGAGACGCAGCCCCAGCCTAGTCCGGGGGAGGCGGCCTCCAGGCTGCACGGCGCACCAGTGGGGCAGGGTCTCCTTGGGGACCAGTCCTGCCCAGACCTGCCACTTTGGGGACGAGAATGGTGCCTGAATCACCACCCCGTCTTTGTTTTTGACTCCTTCATATGAGGGGAAAACTCAGTAGGAGCCATGCACTCTGGCAATGAGATGTTTTAATTGCATCTTAAAATAGGATTGCAATAAAGAACAGTGAAGTGTGACTAACCAATTGTATTTAAGGAAGGCCCAGCGCAGTCGGCCGGGCAGGCCGGTAAAGTCTGTCCGCTCCTGGAGCCGCCCGGGAGCCCTTCCCAGGTGCAGCCCCGCCCCACCGGGAACGAGATGGAGCTCCGTCCAGCTGCTTGATCACCGTCACAGAAGCTGTGGGCTCTACTGTGGGCTCTACGGAGAGAGGGGCGCCCGCCCGTCACAGAGGGCCCTGGCACAGGGTGACCGGCTCCTGCTCTCCCAGGCGCCCTGCCTGCCGGGAGGTCCCAGGGGGCTTAGCAGACGCTCTTGCAGCAGGAGGACAGTATGCCCTGGCTCCTTGTCGTTTTGAGCCCCCGCCACAGACCTGCTGGCAGGCTTGCTGGGGGCCTCACCTCGGCTGAGGGTCCCAGGTAGGCTTTCCCACCGAGCCACAGCAGGGCGGAGGTGCACACAGCCCCCCAGTGCCCCAACAGTTCACCTCCCCTTGGCAGGAGGGAAGGGGGGGGCACATGGTAGGTGCTCAGAGGTGTGTGAAGAGCGAGTGGCTGAAGGGCCATGGGAAAGGAAGACTGAGGAGGAGGGCAGTGCGTCCTCGGCAGAGCCAAGCCCTCCCCGGCAGAGCCAGGCCCTCCCCGGAGGCTCCGGGAGACCATCGGCTGTGGACCACCCCAGGACTCACATGCTTCTGGGTCCTTTCCCACTGCCGGGAGTTGGAAACGTGGCCCCCAAGTGCAGAGCGACACCCAAGCGCCTTGCAGGGGGCCGGATGCCTGGAGACAGATCGCCTCGGGAAGGGCCAGTTTCCCCGTGGCCATGGGCACTGCGGCCACGCGGAAGCCGGAGCGCAGGTCAGAAGGGCCAAGTGTGACGTGTGGAATCCGTTGCCTCTTCCTCTCTTGCTTAATTACCAGCATGGTAGTTGCAGAGTTGAAATGCAGCTTAAAAAGCCTTTGTGAGTAATTAGTGTCAAAAACACAAGATCTACAAAGCCATAAACTCACAGCTTGGTGATATTACCAAGTACTAATTAAAAAAGAAAAAAGAAAATCTCCTTTCATGATCAGATTTTCAGCCTTGCCAAAGATGAAAAATAAAGCAATTTGCAGATGATACCAACGCCAAAGGGTGAGCGGGCTGGTCGGCAGAGGGACGGTGGCAGGCGTGTGAAGGCTGGGGACCTGGGGCGCCGTGGGGCCCGGCTCCGCGAGGCCTCAGCCAAGAGCACCTGTGGTCCCCAGCAGAAACGGAGAACCTCGACTCAGGACAGACACAGGCCCGAGAGATGGGGTGTCCTCCTGGTGGAACCCCGCATACAAGGAGCGGTCCCTCATTCCAGGGGGAGGGAGGCCCAAGTCACACCCTGATGGGATGTGCCCCAGCTTCGGGTCACCCAGCTTCTCCGGACCTCCTGCCAGCCTCCCTGCTCTGGACCCCCTCGGCGGGGGAGCGCCTCACTGGGGGGCTGGGGACCAGGGGCCAGGAGCAGTGCGAGCCCTGCCCTGGCCTGAGCTGCCGTATTTGCTTCTCCCAACCCAGACAGAGATCAGGCCGCTGTCAGAGCCGTTGACCTGGAAGCTCAGGAGAAGAATAGACTCCGGTCATCAGGATGGAGACTCCTTTAATCTCCATCGCTTGCGGCTGCAGGAGGGCAAGGGCCGGGCAGGGTGCGCAAGGACCACAGGGTTGCTCAGGCTACGTGGCACAAATAGTGGGTTCCTGTTCCCACGGCTACCAGGCTGTGCACCCCTGCCACCTGCAGCTTCCGCCTGTCAGGGCCTGGGTCTGCCACACGCCAGCCGGGTGAGTGTCCACGTGACTGTGGAGAGGGAACTTTCTGGAAGTCCCCAGCAGTCACAGGGATAGTTTTGACCCAGAGCTAGCAAAATGTGCCTGGTGCACAGCACTGTGACCGCGCCGGGGGCCCATCCCGGGCCGCCAGTCGTGCTCGCCGGCTGCATGTGAAGTGTGGGCTTACAGCAACAGCCCGGCCCAGCCGGTGGAGGTGAGAGGCCACAGCTTGGGCCAGTGTTAACGTCCACAATCCTGCAGACGCTCCAGGCTCCCTCAGCCAGGTGGCTCCCCTCATCTGGCCTCAGTGTCCCCCGGACCGTCCTCTCTGCACTGTCGGGCCCACGGCTCCCCCTCTTTGTGCCCCTGGCTGCTGTGGGTCCTGGAGTCCGTGTCCGGCGGTGGTGGCAGAGAGGGGCAGCTCGGGCCCAGCAGGGGAGAATTCCCCGCTCCCACGCAGGTTGCTCTGTCGATGGCAGAAGACCAAGCGTCGAGGCCCCTCAGCGGCCCAGAGCCCTCAGCTGCTGGGCTACGGTAGCTTACGGCGCCCCCGCTGCTGGTGGAAGCAGATGCTGTGCCACCCGGCGCGAAGACCCCGTAGCGGTTTCTCCCAAAGGTCGCAGGTGTGCCGAGGAACCCAGAAGTGCCGGCGGAGGGGCAGGCTCACGGGGTGGGCACACAATCGTCCTGCTGGGAGGGGCGGGCAGGCATCTGTGTGCCAGGACCACACTCCCTTCGCTACTCCCTTGACATCAAGCGGTGTCCCCTCCAGCTTTGTTCTTCAGACTTAGTCGGGGTGTTCTCGGTTCTCTGTCTTTCCGTGTTGGTGTTAGGTCCTCTGGTCACCGTGTACCAGCTGCTAGGGTTTTGGTTAGGGTTTAGCTGAGCGTCGTAACAACACGGGGTCGAGAGCGGCTGCTCTCCGCGCTATCTTTTAGTTTTGTTACAGTTATCCCTGAGTATTTCATATTTTGACGCTATTGTAAAAGGGTTGTCACTGGTATGTCAAAGCAGTTTGCGTTTGTGTATCCATCTTTTATTTTGCAACCTTGCTAACCTCATGTGTTAGTTCTGATAGCTTTTTAATGTATCTGATGGGATTTTGTAACCAGACCATGATGTTGTCCGTGAGTAAACGCCGTTGCACGTCTGCCTGTCCACACTGGGTGCTCTTGTCTCTCTGTCTCACCTTCCTCCCTGGCTAGAGCCCCCAGAGCGACGCTGAGCGCGAGCGTCCTTTGCAGTCACAGGGCAGGCGTCAGTCTCGGGCCATCGAGTGTGGTGTGAGCTGTGGGAGGCCCCCAGGCGCCCTCTGTCAGGCTGGGGAGGCTCCCTTCCAGGCCTGCTTTGCTGAGAATTGTTTGAGGAATGCATGGCGGGTTTGATCCCTGCCTTTTCTGCATCCGTTTGGGATCTTCGTTTGGCTTTTCTTTTTTTATTTAAAAAAAATTTTTTTTTAAGATTTTATTTATTTATGTGACAGAGAGACAGCCAGCGAGAGAGGGAACACAAGCAGGGGGAGCAGGAGAGGAAGAAGCAGGCTCCCAGCCGAGGGGCCTGATGTGGGACTCGATCCCGGAATGCCAGGATCACGCCCTGAGCTAAAGGCAGACGCTTTAACGACTGCGCTACCCAGGCGCCCCTTGGCTTTTCTTCTTCCCTCTGTTAATACGTGGAATTCCTGTGATTGCTTTTCTCACGGGAAGCCAGCCTCGCCTTTCTGGGATGGACCCCGCTCGGTCACAGTGTGTCGTCCTCTGTTACTGGACCCACATCGCCTGCTGTTTTGTTAGGAGTTTTGCACCCGTATTCCTGAGGATTACTGGTCTGTAGTTGGTTTTTCCCTTGTGAAGTCACTGCCTGATTTTGGCCCGTGCTCATCCGTTTTCTTAGAGTTGATGTCGAATTGTTATTTCTTCCTTGACTGTTCCGTGGGGTTCACCGGGGACGCCACCCAGCCTTGGAGAGTTCTTTGAGAGAAGGTTTTCCGTCGCGGACGCAGGACCGTTGAGGCAATGCGTCGCCTTTGTGGCGAGCCTGGGTGGTTTGTGTCTTGCAGAGAATTGGTCCACGTCAGCTAAGTCGTCAGACTTACCAGCACGCAGTCACTCGTATGTCCCCTGTTGTCTCTCCGACATCCATGGGACCCAGTGTCGTCACTCCTCTGTTCCGCGACACCGTCAAGTGTCCTCTCCCTTTTATCCCTAGTTAGCATCACCTGCGTGTACCGCTTCGTGAATCTTCTCAGGCCGCCTGGGGTTGGACTTTTTTCTATTGTTTTTCTTTCTATTTCATTGGTTTCTGTCTTCTCATGTTGGGTCTAATTTGCCCTTTTTTATTTTGCTTTCTTAAGGTGGAGGCTGAAGTCATTGATTCGAGCGCTGTCTTGTCTCAGGTAGACTTCTAATGCTAAATTCTCCCCCAGGATCCGCTTGAGTCATTCCACAAATTCTGATGTTTTGTTCTTATCTTCATTCAGTTCACATTACTTAGCGGTTTCCCTTTTGGTTTCTTCTTTGACCCAGAGGTTTCTCAGAAGTAGGTTATTAAGTTCCCAAAAACTGTGAAAACTTCCACATACTTTCTGTTACTAGTTTCTGGCTTAACTTCACTGTGGTCAGAGAACACACTTTGCATGACAGGAATCCTTTTAAAGTCACTGAAATTTGTTTAAGGTCCAAGATGTTTTCTATCTGGGTAAACGTAGTTGAAAATCATGTGTATTCTGTGCTATAAATGTCAGTTACGTCAAGGTCTCTGATAATATTGTCAAATCTCTTATCTCCCATCTATCAGAATCTTGCCGATTTTCTGTTTTTTCTATCAATTAAAGAGTGACAGGCGTTGACATCTCTGACTGTAAACCTGGATTTGTCTGTTCCTTTTCCTGTTTCTGTCACTTCTTACTCCGTGTGTAAATTAGTCCCTTATCATTTCGAACGACCTTCATCCCTCGTGTCACTCCTTGCTCTGAAGTCCACCCTGTCTGACGTCCACACAGGACTCCAGGTCCTGGCGACGGGGCGTGTGGCACATCTTCTTCATCCTTGTGCTTCAAAGTTACTCATGTCCTCGTGTTCGCGTCGTGTTTCCTAGAGCCACGTGTGGCCGAGCCTTGCGTCTGTGTCCAGTCTGCAGCCCCTGCCTTTCTGCTGGGGTCTTTCGACCATTCGCGTCTACGCCGATTCCTGCTCTGACCAGGTTCGAGCCCGTCAGCTCACTGTTCCTCTGGATTGTTGAACATTTTGTACAAAGTCTTGTGTCTCGTTCTTTGACTTTTTATCTGTAATTCCTTGTGTTGCTTTGAGGGCTGCTGCCACATTTGCCGTGTGCGTCTTCTCTGAGCCTTCACGTGACATGGGGAGTGAGCACCCCCTTGCACCCACCCTGTCTGCACGCACCCCGCCGACCCGGCTCGTGTCGTCCTGCCGAGCGCGCCCCTTGAAGCACACTTGGCGCACATACGATGAGCCTCACGACACACTGACGATTGTTGTGTGAGCGCCCGGTCGTCCTGCGAAGAGACTCAAGGGACCAGCTGTTGTCACGTGTCATCCGCTGACGGGACGAGGCCCTCTCCCTGCGCTCCGTGTGAGCCCGTATGTCCAGCTCCGTCGTCCTGAGACCCTTCTCACATGCTGAACGGCACTTGGGTGGAATTCCGGGTTCACTGGTTTCGGTTTTGTTGTTCTTTCTGTACTTGTCAGGAGTTGCTCCCCCGGCGCCACGCCTCCGTGGTGCCCCCGTCCTCGCGCCTCCGTGGTCATGTGTCTGCTTTCCTCTGTTTTTAAGATGTGGATTTATCCGTTTTGAGGATCATGATACACTTTGGCTCATTTCCTTCACTTCCCTTCTGTGCTTGGGGCTCGGCAGACTTCTCGGATCACGTTCAGGTGTTTGGGGCTGTTCTTTTTCAAGGATTTCTTTTCTGTCCTCCTGTGTCAGCCATCTGTCACGGAGCAAGCATGGTGGCAGGTGGCTCTTGAAGGTCCACGGTCTCAAAGGTCAGCGCTGCAGCCACCTCGAGTCTCCTGGGGAGGGACTGGCTCCCAAGTGCACTCACACGGGTATGGGCAACGCTCAGTTCCTCACGGGCCACGGGCCAGAGGCCCCCCTTCAGTTCCCCGTGACGTGGACAGCTTGTGACGTGGCAGCTTGCTTCGTCAGTCTGACGCGACATGAGTGAGTTAATGTCCAAGGTGGGAGCACAGACACCACGTGCCCTGTTACACTGCGGGAAGTCAGCTCAGAGAGGTGAGGTGAGGTGCCACGGTCACACAGCCAGTGGGAGGGACGGCCACGACTGGGGCCCCAGTCTCTGGCTCGGTCACTGCCGTTCCTGCAGCCGGTCAGTCACTCTTCAGACAACTCAGTTGCCCCGTGAGCTCCACACACAGTCACTCTGCACGGCCCAGCTTGTCTGGATAGGGGAGATAAGGGGCTTCCTACACGTTCTTGTGTGGTCTGGGTCGTTGCACTTGGGGGCCCTCGGAGGATGCGTGGTCCAGCCCATCTGACGGATGAGGTCCAGCCAGCCCAGGCTCTTCCAGAACGCCGGGCCTTCAGAGCCCTCCCGTGGCTCCTTGCACTTGGCCCCCAGCCCCTGCAGTTCTTCCCACTTTCCTCCCGTGACCGTGTCTGTGTCCCGGGACTCCCCACACATTCCCACCCCGCCGGGGGTCCTGTCTGTGAGCAGGACTGGGAAGGAGGCCTGGGCCAGGAGTGGGAAGCCGGAGGGAGCCTGGCCCTGCGCCCATGCCCTGTGATGGGCGAGGCCTGCTGGGAGGGACCCTGGGTCCTCACGCCTGCGTGCGCCCTCCTGCCCCTCCCTCGTGAGGCTGCGGGAACAGCTGCGCAAACTGGAGCACCGCAGGAGAGACGCGGCGCTGTATAAATAGAGTAATAATAATAACTGTGGGCTTGAGATGGCTCTGCAACTGTGGGGGCGCCTGGCCTCGCCCTCCCCGCAAATCACGCCTGGGAGAGGTCGCCCCTCGCCGGGACGGTAATTCCAGCAACGCCGGTATAATTAGGACATGCAGCATTGAGGCGTTTTCTCAGCACAATTAAGCAGGGATAATTGGGCGAGTGATTTCCCCCCCGTGCTGGACATGCTCTTTGCCAGCGCGTTCTCTGGAACTTCATGCCGGGACAGCCTCCTCAGCATTCTGTCCAGCTCGTCCTGACCCACTTGCCACCGTGTCCCTCTGCCTGTTGGCTCGCGCGGCAGCGTCTGCCCGGGCCTGCCCACGTAGGCGGCCCCGAGAAGAACGGCCTCACCCTGCCCACCCACCCGCCGTCCCTGAGGGACACCAGTGGGTCAGGACGAGCCGTGCACCAGAGCCGGGGGTGTGCAGGGCGTTCTGGGGCGCCCGTGGGCGGCGGCAGCGGCGGGAAGAGCTTCCACAGCCAGCCTGGCCTCAAGGGTGAGGGGGCAGTGACAGTGGACACTGAGGGAGACCAAGCCCCCAGGGTGGCTGGTGGCCTGGAGGGGCTGGCGCAGTTGGGGTCGGGGGGTGGGACAGGGTCTTCTAGACAGTAGGAGCAGCTGCGTGTCAGCTGAGAAAACCGTCCTAGTAGCCAGCATGGAGGAGGAATGCCGTCTCCCCACACAGAGCACAGGTTGACCAGGCAGCACGGCGACTTACGCTACGACCCGCAGCCACGCTGGGTGTGGCCCTGTGGCCCAGGGCGCCTCGGGGCAGGGAGCAGCTGACCTCCGCGCGCCCACAGGAGGGGTGCTTCTGGGAGGGAGCCAGCCAGGTGCCCCTCCAGGGCCGAGCCCACACTAGCCCTGCAGACCAGCAGGTGGCGACAGTCCCAGGCACAGGGCGTCCTTGGGCCCCAGCCTGCCAGCGAGGCCCACATGTGCACGTGTCTGTGGCAAGGACAGTGTGTGTGCCTATTCACGTGTTCTCAGAACTCCTCAGCTCCCGTAGATATAATTTAAATAGGGCTTTTTCTGATTACCGATAAAATGTGCAGTCACAGAAAAATCTGGGAAGTGCAGAAAGCCCTAAGGGGCCACATTTCGTCTCTGCTCTCTGAGCTAACCACGGTTACGTTTCATTGTTTACGTGCCCTTTCTCTGGGTGTGAGTGTGGACAAGGGTGAGCGTGGACCCCTGCAGTGCAAGCTCACGGGGCTTTCTCCAGCACGGAAGTTCAAGGTGATTTCCTGATGGACGTGGCGAAGCCGCTCTCCCCCGATACCTGTGAGCACATGACAGCTCTGGGGATGTGTCAGATTCTCAGCTTGAGAAACGCAGACTCTCTCTGAAGCAGGGAGCGCTTTGATACTCTCACCGCCTGATCAGTGCCGAGACCCTCCTCCAGCGGCTCTGAGAGCAGGTGTGTGCGTGCAGCCCAGGTGCACGGGCCTGGTCCCGGCGGCTGGGGGGGGCACCGTCTCGTGGTGGAAGACCCGTCCCCCGCGCGGCCGCCCCCATCGCCTGTGGACTGGGCTGCAGCGGGTCTCCACTGTGTGTGTCCCCTCGAGCCAGGAGCCCTCGCACACCTGACCTCTGTGTCTCCTTAGCCACGCCTGGCGTGCACGCGGGACCCGAGGTTTGCCAGAGTGCCCAGGGTTGGAAAGCTTCCTGGTGTGAGGCCAAGGTCAGAAGCTAGGTCTAACCCACTGGAGGGCCCAGATGTTGGACCTCCGTGCCACTGGGCTGGCACCCAGAGGAGGCTGCCCAGGTGGAAGGGTCAGCGGAGAGCCGCTGGGCAGGCAGCGTCAGGGTGTGGGGATGCTGTTTACCCCCGAAGGCGCAGGGTGCACAGGAGTGGTGGCAGGGAGGGGTGCGGGCAGGAGCACAAGGCACTCTCGGTGACCGCTGGCCCATGGTGACCGCCCCACCTTGTCCCCGCATAGCCCCTCCCCTGTGCCCACTGAAGGGGGCACCACACAGCTGTCCCCATGTTCCCGTGCCCTCACTCCTACACGAAGGCCCCAGGGCAGCGCCGAGGACAAGGCCGAGATGGGAGCGGCCAGGCTTCAGAGCAAGCAGGGCCGCCTGGAGCTGTGTCCAATTAGGTACCTGCTGCCCACAGAGCTGAACATGAGTCTTCATGCCACTGAAGACAGCCACCAATCATCAGCCTGCCTCCCCCGGGCCTTGCAGCCACGAGCTTCCACCTGGAACCGGTGGGGGAGCCGGTGAGGGAGCGGAGAGCCGGCCTCTGGGCATCTGAGCACGTGTGGGCGAGGTGAGGCCGCAGGGCCGCATGGGGCTGCTGTCCGTGCCTCACCCGCCATCCTGTCCTGACTGTGGCTGCCTCGCTGCCCTCACGTCCTGGGAATAAAGTGGAGCCGGTATCAGGGAGTCACAGAGATAAACAGGCTGTTGCAGCCGTGCCCGGGGCTGTGCAGGAGGGGAGCCCGGCTCAACCCCACATGGTGGCCCCTCGGTGCGCCTGACCTTGCAGGAGGAGCCAGGACACGGGAATGCCAGCCCTGGGCCACTCGTGCAACTCGCGACACCTCCTCCCAGGCGGGCCTGTCCCCTCCTGCTCTTGGGTCTCTCGGGAGAAAACGGTGGCAGTGTTCACGAGGTCCGTCCGGTGTGTCCGTCTCTGTTCTATTTTATGGATTGTGCTTTAGGGCCACAAGTCCGAGAATCCTTGGCCTGGTCTCAGATCCTGAAATGTTACTTCTCTGTGTTTTTAAGTGTGTTTTTTTTTAAATGTGTTATGTTTAAGTCCATGATAGATTTTCAGTTATATTTTGCATGAGGTGTGAGGTTTAAGTCGAAATTCTTCCTTGTCTATGTAACTAGAAACATCTAGCTGCCCCAGAACCATCTGGGGCAGAGGCCAGCCTCCTCCCTCCTTGGGACGGCCCGAGCCCTTGTGTGGTTGCGTGGCTGTCCTTCAAGGAGCTCTGTGGTGTCACTGACGTGGCTGTGCCGCCCCCAGAACCAGGACCGTGCTGTCTGCTCCCCGAGGCGGCTGCCGGTGTCCCTTCCAGGCTGCTGAGGGTTTTCATTGGGAGTGGACGTGGCTTCTGTCCGAGGCTTTCCTGGGGCCCGCTCGCCGCCTGCTGTCACGGCGGCTTACCCTGACTGGTTTTCAAGTGTCGCGCCAGCCTCACGCACAAACGACTAGCCCTTGGTCTGGGTGTGGTAATCTGGTGTACGTTGCCAGGTTAAACTGGCTGAGGTCTGTGGAGGGTTTGTGACCTCAGTTCACGGGAGCGGCCTGTCCTGACCTTTCTCTGCTGTGCGTGTGGGTATCGGGTGAAAATGCTTCTGCACAGGGAAGTATTTCCTCTGCTCTGTTTTCTGCAAGGGACTGTATGTTAATTCTCGGTTAAATATCCGATAAAATCCTCCAGTGCAACCAGCTGGGACTGGAGATTTCTTTTGGAGGTGCTTCTTAATTACAAACCCGATTTCTCCGGTGGCTGTAGGACTGCTCGGGGTTTCTACCTCGTCTCAGCTGAGCTTTGGTGCTCCCTGGTGTTCAAGGGATTGCTCCGTTCCCAGCTGTCGCATTTGTGGGCATAAACGGTTTTTCGTAGCATTTTCTTATTATTCTTGTAACAGCTCCAAGATCTCATTTCTGATATTGGCCACTTCTGTCTTTTCTCTTCCTGTTTCCACTAATGTTTTTGCTGCTTTTCAAAGGACCAGCCTCTAGTTTCAGTAACTCTGTCTCCTGTTTTCAATTTCATTTATGCCCCTTGCTCTTGACCCTTCGCTTCTTTCTCTGGTCTCTCAAGGTAGAGCCTCATCGCCTGGCAGGCCACCCCTCCTCTCCAGCAGGGCACCCGGTGCTCCGTGTTCCCCGGAGCTCTGCCCGGTGTGCCCTGCAAGCCATGATGGCTCGTTTCATCTCACTCGACCCACAGGTCACAAAGTGTGCCACATGACCTCTCGTGTCTCACGCACGCTGAGCTGGGGTTCCTGAGTCACCGTGATGTGTGCTTCCGTTTTCAGACCCCAAGATGCTCCGGGTTGTCTGGCGTTTCCCTCCGGGAGGCGGTAAAACCTTGTTGTGACAAGGCGTGATGCCCCCATCTCACAGAAATGAGACTCAGCTCCCCGTGTCCCGAGAGAGTAGCATTTCTACTCCCTGTTTTATAATTTTGTTGCACTGTGCACATCTCGTCTGTCCAGACCAGGATTCGAGAACCCGCACCTTGCCGTGGGGTAACGTCTGGATTCCTCCTCCTCCTTCACTTACAAGACTGTCTTCGGTGCCCTCAGCAGACGGTGATCTTGCACGTGACGGGCATCCCCTCATGCTTACGCCCTTCCTGCAAGCCTCACCACCCCCTACAGTTGGGGGGCTCGGGAGGGGACCACTGACGGGGAGCTCTTGTCTCTGCTTTGGGGGGGGGCAGGTCCCTACTCAGGGCATCTCATGACAGGAGCGTCACAGAGCACCTGCCAGCTGGGACGCCACAGGCTTGAGGGGCAGCCAGACTGCATTTAACAAGCCCCTTTGGAGCCAGGCATCGTGTAAGCCCTGCACACGTCCTTTCACGCCAACCCGCAGCGGCAGAGCCCCCCACCCATGATGCCTCCAGCGCCCCTGAGCTGGCCCTTCTCCACGGACACACACTGAGGCAGACAGACCTGCTCGCCGAGGTCTGGGCCGAGCCCTTCGAGGTAGGCCCGGCCCTGCTGTCCAGAGGGAGGAGGCGGCCCCGAGGCGAGGTCCCGCGGTGGGCAGCGCAGGCCACGTTATGGCGCAGTGCCCCACGCGCCACAGGGCGCCTGCCAGCCGCACTGCAGCCTGTCACTCCCAGACGCCGGGGGCAGAGGAGGCAGAGACGCAGCCATCAGCCCATGAATATTTCTAGCCACAGCAACACGTCTTACTGGGCAATTTGCTTTTTAAAAAATTGCTCTCTAATTTTAAGTGAACAGCCCCTAATTAGAGTGATTTACAAGGTACCTGGGGACCGGGTGGTATTTGAACATGACGGAGCCTAGCAGGGATTGATCAGCACCGCGTCATTCAGGGGCACATTCCAGCCACCTGGCTCCACACGGCTTCTGAGTGAGGACTCGGCCCTTCCGACGGAATGGGCAGGCGCGGCCGGTGGCGGCTGGCAGGTCGCAAACCCTCGGCTTTGCCTTGATTTGGGTAGAGATGAGAACATAGCCCTCGTCACACCTCCTTCCAGGCCACCCACGGCTCGGTGGGCACAGCCAGTGTCACCGTGTCCTTGTCCTGGAGCGACACTTGGCCCGGCGCAGCGTCGGTGCCTCCTGAATTCCGGGCGTGTGGACTGAGGCGTCCGAGATGGGCCTCGCGCTGGCTGGTGTTCAGTCGTGCTGTTCCTCGAGACAGGGCTTCGGGCTGGAAGCCGCGAGGGACGTGTGATGCGTGTAAACCAAGCTCGGTCAGGGCCGCACAGCCCACGGGGATCTGGGGAGGCTCGCGGAGAGCGCCGTTCTTACGTCCGAGCTGGCAGAAGACCACCTCCATCCCAGGTGGGCGGGGGTCCTGGCCAGGGCCACAGTGCAATGTGAAGGTCCCCGGTTTAGGGGACAGTTGTCACTCGCTGCCGAGCCAGGAGAGCACCGTGGCCTCCCTCACCGCCCCCCTGCCCGGCGTCGGTTTCTCCCCCCGACAGCTGCAGAGAATCAGCCCCTCTGACATTTAGGGGAAGAAATTCAGAATTGAGCAGAAGGCAGAAATGAAAGGATTTTCTTGGTAAAAGGTCAGAGTGGTTTCTCTTACTTTTGTTTAAAAATGGTTTGTGTTGAACTATGACAAGGCTAAATGTAGGAGCGGACAAGGGAACAGGGTCGGCCGCTCAGGGAGGGGTGGGCGCCCCGGTGAGGCCGCAAGGGAGCGTCTACACAGCAAACCAGACGGGGGAGCCCGGCAGACGCCGGCACTGCAAGCTCTAAAGGCCACTCGGGGGGCCCATAGGGTGAGCCTTCGGAGGCCGGGCAGAGCTGGCTCCAGCTCCTGGGGTCTTGGAGGGAGCCCACCTCCCCCTCGTGGGCAGGCTGGGGCTGGAACACAGGGGTCCACGCCTGCGTGGCTGGGCCAGGCCTGAGGCCCGCGGTGTGCTGGGGTGAACCGGGCTGCCCGGGCCGAGGGGCTGCTTGTGCTCCCACTCCGTGGGCGGCCGTTCCCACGCCGCACAGTCCAGCCGCTGACGTTCGCGTCCGTGTAGTTGCTGTGAGCTGTGCAGCCTCCACTGCGATCAAATCCTAGGACTCTCATCACAGCGCAGAGGACCGCCCCCACGGCAGCCATGCCGCGTCCTGCCCCCAGCCCGGCCCCTGGCAGCCACGGACCCACTTTCCACCGCATGTCCTTGCCGTTCTGTGCACGCGGATCGGTGACCGCATGCGAGCACGGTGGTCTGTGTCTGCTTAGCACGTGTTTGGGGCACATCTGCGGTGTAACGGGGTCAGAGCCTCGTTCTTTCAGTGACCGAGTCCCATCCCGCTGGGGGACACCCCACGTTTCGTTTACCTGCTCCTCCGCTGACGGTGTTCCCACCTCTGGGCTCTCAGAAATGTGAGCACCCGTGTGCAGGGGTCTGTGTGGACAGAGGCTCTCTTCCTCCCCGCTGTGCACCCCTGCGGAGCTGCCGCAACGCTCTCCCCGGTGGGTGCGCCACTTCCGTTCCCAGCAGCCCTGCACAGGGGCCTGCCGCTCCGTGTCCTGGCCGGCACTTGCTGCCGCGTGTCATGGGTCATGGCCGTCCTCGTGGCCGTGAACAGGCGTCTCCCGTGGCCTCGACTTGCCCTTCCCTACACACTGGTGATGCTGCGTGGGGTTTCACGTGCTCATCGGACACCTGCACGTATTCTCTGGAGACACGCCCCTTCGGATCATTTGCCCACGTTGTGATTGGAGCGTTCGTCGGGTTGTCCCCGGATTGTAGGAGTTACAAAGGCTGTGGACGTGGACCCTCCATCAGCCGCATGGGGTGAGAGTGAGTGTTCTATGGGCGGGAGCAGCGTGCCAGCTCCTGCCGGGCCCCGGGGCGACAGTGCCAGCCACGTGGGCCACGTCCCAGCCCCCCAGACGGGCCACAGCCAGTGGCTGTCAGTTCTCTGCTCATCGTCGACAGTCTTGGTACAACAGGTGCCCCCTGCGGCAGCAGCAGGGAGCGGGCGGGTTGGGGTCCCTGGAGAGAAGCCTTTCCTGGTGAGAGCTGTCCAGGAAGGAGGGGTCCTCTGTCATCAGGAGTGGGACTCAGCCCACCCCTGAGCTGACCAGGTTGCATGTACACCCCACTCAGATCCTGACACCCCTTAAGCCGTCCCACCAGTGCCGCCCACCTCGCTGAATGGGGTTGCAAGGGCCGCAGGCTTCTGTCTGGTAAGCACCCCCATCTTCCCTGGCCCATGCCCCCAGCTCATCCAGAAGGCAAGAGCCCTGAACGGTCCCCCACACCTGCTGCCGCTGGGGGCCATTCCTGGGGGCTAGCATGGGCCCCAGGCGTTCCTACTCACCTGGCTGGAGCTCGCTGGCAGGTGAGGCCCATGTCAGGGCGGACAAGGTGCAGTCCAGGGTCAGGCAGCCTCCCCCTGCTTCTGGGAGTCTCCCAGGCACTGTGAGCCCCATGCCTAAGTGCTCAGGCACCCTCAGGCCTCTGTCCACACCTCCAGCCCAGCACCCCTGGCTGACCTATACCCCCTCCCCAGGAGCACCTGGCCAGGAGTGCCAGCCCTGTGGCCCAGGCCCGGCTCTGCCCAGACCTGCCCTGCAACCCAGGGGGCCCCAGCTCTCGGGGCCTTGGACTCCTCATTTGCACATAAGGGGATGGCCAGCTGGTTTTGGGGGCCCTGCCCTGGGTCCCACACAGTGCTTGGAGATGAGGCATTTGGAGGCTGGTCTCAGTCACCATGGGATAGACTCGTCTTCCTCCACGGCCTCCGCAGTGCCTAAGGCTGGGACCACACCCCCCCTTGTGTTCTCCGGAACTGTCCGACCCCCCGACACCTCATAGTCACTTCCTACAGGTCAGCAGAACTCCAGACTCCTGCTCCCTCACTGCACAGACAGGGAAACTGAGGCCCAGAGGGGCATTTGCAGCAAGGCCTACTGAGTGGGGTTAGGTTCCCAGCAGTGCTGCCAGTGGGAACCCCCTCTTCCATGGCCAGCATGGTGTGATGGGGAGGAAATGGGATGTGAACTCCAGAAACAGCCCCACGTACCACCCGGATGGCAGACGCCTCCCTGGGGCGGCTCCAGCCCCTCCGCTGTTCATCTGTGGAACAGGAAGGGTGTGTCGGACCCCCCCCCAGAGCGCCTCGGAGCCTTCCGGTGCTGTTGGGGGGCGTGCAGGCTGGGGTCTGAGGATGGGGAGGGCTGGCCAGGCCAACCCGGAGGAGCTGTCTCCTAGATACCGGAAATGTGGGTGAGACCCCCACCCGCTGGGAAGGGAAGACGCCCGGCCTTGCGGGGCACAGGGCAGCGCCGTGCCTGTCTGGCCCCCGCCTGCAGTGACCCTCCAGGGGCAGCTTGGCCCACCGCTCCCAGGACAGGGTCTCTGCTGCTCCCTAACCTGTCACAGGGGGGCCTGGGGGAGGGGACGGGGCACCCCCGGCCACCACCACACTGACCGCTGTCCTCCTGTCTCCTGCCCACCTCGCAGGCCACGGGACCCTCGGGCGCCAAGATGCAGCTGCTGGAGACGGCGTTCTCGCACACGGTGCAGGAGCTCATCGAGCTGCACCTGCTGCGGCAGGACAGCATCCCGGCCTTCCTCAGCGCCCTCACCCTCGACCTCTTCAGCCGCCAGACCGTGGCCTAGCCTGCAGCTCAGCCGTGTGCCCAGCGGCCGTCACCTCAGCTGCACGGTGGAAGTGGGCAGCCGCCCCCCACACGCCCAGCCCAGCCTCAGCCCAGGACCCCGTGAGCGCACCTGCAGCCAGCGGGGGCCGCGCTGCCCGGAGACCGCCCACTCTGCAGGGAAGGGGCTCCATCCTCCTCCTTCCCCAGGACAGTGCTCGGTGCTGCTGCTCAGAGCCGAGACCTGGGGCAGTGCTGTCTGGGCCCGCTTCCAGGCCCCTCCCCAGTGTGTACCCCCACCCGTGTGCCACTCAAACCCAGCCATATTGGGGGGCTGCCAGCTGACGTCCCTGCTCCTCATGAAATAAATTTTGCTGCTTGGCTACCCTGCCCGGCTCGCTGTGTGTGTCTGAGCTGCCGACCCTCTGTGTGGCCCAGGGCAGTCCCTGGGTACCAGGGGACAGGCAGCCCAGGAGCCGCTGTCACCAGCAGAGGAAAGGGAGTAGGTGCTCAGGGGAGCAGAGTGGTCAAGGCACCTCCCCGACTCCAGCTCCGGTCGGCCGCCTGCCCAATGGACCGGTCTGCAGCCTCGATGCCGGCCAGGAAGGCAGCTCCAAGCCCCCCACATAAGTGCTGGCGGCAAGGACTGGCTGGGCCTGTAATGGGAGTGGGGTCTCCCGAAACCCCAGGCCCCCCGGGAGAGGCCAGCGCTTCCACAGTCACATGCTCCTTGGTTTGGTGCCCTCGGAACCAGCAGCGTGCACCTACCCGGCACGCAGGGCTGAGGTTCCTGCAGGCCAGGCTGGGGGCACGGGGTTGGGGGCTGCCTGCGTGAGAAGGGGCCACGTTGCAAGTGTGGGCGGGACTTTGGCCTCTGTGCTCATGGCTCTGGCCTGAGAGGGGGCCCACTGCCCGGGGGGCTGTGGTGGTGGTCTGCCCCCAGCACAGGAGGTTGGGGGGATAGAAGACGGATTGCCTGGCATGGGAGGCTGGAGCCCCGCCTCATTGACATGCACAGCTCAGCACACCGGGCCTGTCGCCAGTCATGGGGAAAATGAGTCCTGACGTCAGCCGCCCTGTTGCGGGCGCGGCAACCATGTCATGCAGTGAGCTTGCTATCTGAGCCCAGCAGAGGTGGGGGGAGCAGCCTCACCGAGTCGGCTCTGCAGAGCAGTGGGTCCCGAGGCCGCTGGCGGTGGGCGGTGAGGGCCGGACTGGGTCCACCTGCTCCCTAGAGCCCAAGGAGAGCGTGCCCTGCGTGTCACCTCCAGGCTCACACCCTGGCTTGGGCTGGCTTGGGCTGCACCCCCCACACCCTGACCCCCACGCCCAGCAAAGCTGAAGGAGGCTGGGGCTGTTCAGCTCCGGAGCTTGGACCACGGACGTGTGCCTCAGACAGAGACACGGCCTGCCCAGGCCCCAGGGGCACCACCAAGGTCAGCCGCAGGTCCACCAGGCTCTCTTGCTAGGACCCCGAGCCCCCTGGCTCCTTTGATCACAGTATGGCGGGGTGGGGGAGTGGGGTAGGGTCCTCTGTTGTTCCCACTCTGCGGATGAGAAAACAGGCTTGGTGTGGTCAAGGGGCGTCCAGGGCCGTGAGCCAGTTGGACAGGGACTCCGGCCCAGCGTGGGGGGCTTTCTGCCCTCCACAGCCTGAGGTGAGCTCTGGGGTCCCAGCAGCATAGCTGCGAGCCCCCAGCATGCTTGCGTCCTGTCTCACGGGCAGCACTCAAAACCCCGCTCCCTGTATGGGAGCCACTGGAGCCCCCAGAGCAGGGCATGGGGAGGAAGCCCCTGGGGTCCAGCCTTCGGGGTGGATTCGTCCACTCGGACCGTCGTGAGCAGCCGTTCTGTGCCAGGCTCTGTTCTTGGTGCTGGGGACACATCAGCCCGAGCCACGTCCCTGATCTCTTGTCCTGCACCATCGGAAGCCTTCAGGGTGGCGTGGGAGGGGTGGGGTTTGAGGCCCTCGTGCGTGTGGGTCATCCCTGCCTGCAGACCGCCACCCTCCAGGGCGGTGGGAGGGTGGCCGGTTCTTGCTGAGCTGGCTTAGGAAGTGGGGCCTAGTTGGGCCCCAGCAGCAGGTTGAGCCTTGAGGGACAGGCCAGAAGGGGGTCTGTGGGCAGCAGAGAGACCAGTGAATGCTCCCCAAGGGCGTACTGTTACAATGCCAACCTGGGCAAGAGAGGAATGTTCTGGAAGGATTTGGGTCAGGGTTGAGGAACTGGGTAGCATCACACCACAGTCCCTCCTCCCACTGGTGGACACATGACCCCATGGCCACCACCCACCCACCACCCGACATGCCGTGAGGCCCCCCAGCGGCAGGACTCCACTACCACCTCCAACCCAAAGGATTCCTAACCCGTCCCCGAGGCTTTTGCCACCTCTCCAGTTAGGGTGCCGGCTAGGTCTCAGATTGGCGGAGTTGGGCCGCCCGCCCGCCGTCCCTGCTTCCGTAGGAGGGCAGGGTGGGCACCAGGCAGCTAAAATCCACCCAAGGCCCTCCCTCGGGTCCAGACGCCCAGATGTGGGCCTTGTCCCTGCTACGGCCCCCAACGTCCTCCCTCCACAGAGAGAGGGTCTCCAAGGCCTCTTCCAGCTGGAGAGCCCCTGGGGCCCGGCCCACCCACCCAGCGCCAACAAGGCCAGCCAGCAGGGGACGGTGGCTGTGCTCCCTTCCAGGAAGAAGCAGGCAGGCGCAGGTGAGGCCAGCTCTCCCAGGTGGGACGGGGGCACAGTTCCTGCCAGCACCCCAAGCCCTGGGCTCACTCAGGCACCTGCTGCTGGAGTTGGACCAGACCCCTGGGGCCGCCCACCCAGGGAGCCACAGACAGCACACAGCGTGGCCCCGCCCAGGTCCCAGCCTCCAAGCCACGAAAGTTCTGGTTCCTCCTGGCAGATCCCCACTTGTGCCAACTCATTAGTGGGCACCCGACGCTAAATGGTTCTTAAGCCGCTAATGACTAATTTTAAGGGATTAGTGCCACAGCGATAAATTCTAATTGCCAGGATGTAACAGGATTTGAGTGCGACAAGGTTCCTTCCAGCTTCCCGGAGGCTCCGGGGAGGACAGCGCCGCCTGCTGGGTCCTCCGCGGGACCCCCGCCCCCCAGCCGCACTCAGCCTCCCTCTACAACTGCAGGGAACAGCGGCAGCAGCCCTGAGCCGGTTAGAGATGCAGGTTCTTGGGGGCCTGCCTGGACCAACCCAATCGGAATCCGCATTTGCCCTGAGGCTGCAAAGCCCACAAACTCCCCGGTTCACAAAGCTCCCTCCCACCTGTGAGTTCTTCCCCATCCCATAGTGGCGCCAGCTTCCCATGCTTGTCCTGGAGGAGGCGGGGTCCAGAAGGGGCAGGGACCTGCCTCGGGTCACGTGCCCAGACCTCCGGACCAAGTTCTGCAAAACCCCAGCTCCTGGGTCCGACTTGGCCCGTTTCCCTCACAGTTAAACGTCACCAGGACTCCAGAGCCAAGCAAGGTCCAGGTGTGTGGACATGCGGGACTGCGTGTCAGTGCACACATATGAGTGTGTGTGTGTCTTTGCACGTACACGGCTGTGTGCATGCGTGCACTCACAGTGAGGACCCATGGCTTTGCCAAACTGCTCTAATTCCTGCTCCAGGCCAGAGAGGGGCAGGGCCTTGCCCGAAGTCACACAGCACGGGGGCCGGTGATGGAGCGCGGGTCTGAGTGCAGCCGCCCTCCGTCTTGTTGAATGTATTTTCAACATAAAGCTGCCCTTCAGCCCGTCCCAGCCCCTTCCGTCCGTGGATGGACGTGCACTCCTAACAGACGGACACACAGAAGCACACAGGATTCGCGGGGCGTGTGGGGTTTGCACAGTGGCTGCGGATTTTCCTGCCGCTTCCTTGTTCTCACCTCATTGTCTTGGAGATTTTCCACGGAAGCGTCTACTGATGCATTCACCGGGGTTGTGTTGTTCTTTCTAAAACATTAGGAAGTTTTATTGAAAACAATAATGTACACAAACACCAGATTCTCATTTTAAAGTCAAATTGATAGCATTTCTCAGAACAGCCATAGTTCTGAGCCATTGTGGTCATTGTTTTAAAAAACAAACCAAACGCAAAGATGCACTAAGTCCCAGATTCAAACAAACACATACGTCTTGCTCGTAAACCTTCTTCTTGTGGTTCTGGTCCCCGCCTTACGCTAGGCTCCAGAATGAGGGAGTTCTGGGGGGTTTCTAACTGGTGGCTGTTTCAGACCGGGACTCCTCGGGTGCCTTGGACCCGCCAGTCCCATCGTGTCTTGGCGTCCCTGAGTCTCACCTGACCCACCTCTGTGAGGGGCTGAGTTGTGTTCCCCAAATCCGCAGGTTCGAGCCCCAGGACCTTGGAACGTGATGTCTTTGGAGATGGGGTCTATGAAAAGGGGGTTAAGGTAAAGTGAGGTCCCGCGGGCTGGGGTCCTGTAAGAGGAGACACGCATGGGGGACAACCATGCGAGGACACGGGAGAACTCGGCGTCTGCACACCACGGAGAGAGGCCTCAGGAGAAGCCAGCTCCACACACACCCTGACCTCAGACTCCCAGCCGCCAGGATGTGAGAGAGAATTCCCGTTTAAGCCCCACCCCGTGGCATTCGCTACAACGGCCGATCCCTCCTTGCGGCTGCTCCCGGCCCCTGGCACCATCCTCATGCATATTTCATCGACAACATACAGGCAGTACGCACATTCCACGACACACGGCACACGCATTTTTCACCCGGCTCGTGTCTTCTCGGGAACCCGCAGAAATAACACGCAAACCACACACGTGCATTTTGACCTTGTTCACGAGACACACTGAAAAAGTAAGAAGAAACAGGTGATACTAAGTTTAAAATATATGTTTTACTGAAGCCAGGGATTCCAAAATATCATTTCAACGTGTAGTCAATATAAATAATTAATGAGACGTTCATTTTACCGCGCACCGCGTCTGGGCAATCCGGTGTCGTCTTTGTGCCCACAGCATGCCTCCGTGGGGACAGGACCGTCTCGTCCACCACGGGGCATCCCAGGCTCATTGTGCGCGTGACACGTGTCAGACTGTCTTGTCTTTAACAAGACAAGGGGCCATCGCAGCAGGTCACCCGGGTGTTCATGGGGACTCAGAGAGCTGGGAAGCTCTGGGCGGCATCCCCCATGGACAGGGGCCCAGGGTGCCTGGTGGGGGCTCAAGGCAGGTCCACTCCCTACAGGACCCTCCTCCCCAGAGCCCAGCTGCCACCCGGTGGCCTAGACGCCAGGTAGCCCTCCGACGCCGTCTCAGCCCCAGCCTGAGCCTCCGCTCCACCGTGAGCCTCAGTCTCCACATCTAGAAAATGGACTGATGGCCGGGGGGCCCGCCCAGGAGCCGCTGGGACCTGCCCTGCCGCTGCCCCCTCCACCTGCCAGTGCTCCCTGTGTGGTCTCGTTAGTATAACACCATAATTAGCCCAATTACCAACAGCCTTCATGACTTTTTTCTTTTTTTTAACTTAAAATGGAAATTAAATTTTGCAGCAGGTTTACAGGCTGTTAACGGAATTCACTAATCAAACCCCAACACCAAGTCCTCGAAAATGAGAATTTAAAAAGGTCTGCATTTGCATATTCATGTTTTTAATAGGGTTCAGAAGGTATATTTGCAACTGATGAAAAGGATTAATTAAACCTGATTTGCATTGGTGGCGCATCTTAACCCCTTCGGAGCTGGCCCGTGTGCGGCTGGCCCGGCCCCGGGGCCGGAGGGGCCAGAGACGCCAGCCCCGCGCCCTTCCTGCCGCGTCCGGGGGAGCCCCGGGTCCGCACGGCTGCAGCGCCCAGAGCCAGGCTCCGGGAGCACGACCCTCGCGCCCACACCGCTGGCAGGACGCAGCGGTGATGTTTCCTTAGCAAGAAACAAACATCCGGGCAGTTTTTAGTTCTTGTTCATACCAGTATCGTAAGACATTTGGAAAATGTAGGAAAGTCTCGGGAAGAAAAGAACATACTTATTGCTCCCCGCCCGGAAACAATCCCTGCGCCTTTGGACGGCGCACGTGCGACCCGTTCCCCTCAAGTGCGTGCGCGCGGGAGCACGTGCACATGCGTGCGTGCGTGCGCGCGGGAGCACGTGCGGGCAGGCGTGCGTGCGCCTGCAAGCGCCTCCCCGCCCCCGCCCGGCCTTGGCGCGCTGGCTGCTGCGCCGCGCGCACCCAGCCGACCCGGCCTAGGCGCGCGCAGGCTACCATGCACAGTCTCCTTCGCGGAAGGGCCCAGTCGCCTGGACGGTTGCGGGGCGCCCACGGCGTGTTCTGTTTCCCGGGTCCCTTTTGTCGGGACATGGCGGCCTCCCCTCTCGTCGTGATTATTTCTCAGAATCCCCGAGAAGGCCGCCGAGGGCGTCCGGGCCACACCGTGACTCGCGCCTCCTGCGTTTGCCCGGGAGCAGAGGGCAAGGACGTTGGCAGCCGAGGCACCGGCTCACCGTTGAGCCTCCCCAGGCGTCATCCCGCGTGGCGGAGGAGAACCTGGGCTCAGAGGTGCTGACGGTGCCCTCGCCGGGGCAGCCCGCTGTGGCGGGTGCGGAACCAGGAAGAAGGTAGAACCTGCTGTTGGCGGAACAAATGCTCGCTGAGAATCCGTGTGTTCTTACACTGATGCCAAACCCCGCGGGCTTGGCAGCGCCGCGATCAAGCCGGGGAGGCCCCGGAGCCGCCACAGCTCTGCTCGTGGCACTCCCCCCCTCCACGGGAGCCTGGAGCCGCCGTCCCGGGACGCTGACCCTCCTGTCTCCAGAGGCCGGGTGCTGGCAGGGGCGTCGGGCACGAGCCAACAGCGCAGGCTCCTGGCGCGGGGCGCGCGCGGACTTCCAGCCAGAGACACGCTCGGGTCGTAGATGAATCCACAAAGATCCCGAGGAGGAAGAGGGTCCCCCCACCTCTGGGAGGTGCTACTTGTCGAGCACGAGGAGGCGCTGTGGGTCCACGGGCGGCGTGAGCGCTGTTGAGGGACACAACGTCCAGGTCCTTGCAGATGGTGGCCCCCAGTGTGGATGAACCAGCTCCCTGGTGGGCTTCACTGGGGTGGACACAGGAAAGACGTGGGCTCCAGAAGAACCCAGATCCCTCAGGCGAGGCCAATGGAGGGTGTGTCTCTCCCCGTGTTTCTGGAAAGTCCCGGCAACCGTGGAAGACGTGAGAACAGCAGAGAAGAGGCACCGCGGACAGCTGGTGTCAGGGTAAGTAACCGTAAGGCTTTTGTCTCGCTGAGGGACACCCCGCACATGGGACCACTCACCCGGGCCGCCGCTCCGCACTTTCCACCAAACCACACGATTGTGTTCCCGCATCTCCGTACCCGCGGAATCTCAGGGACGAGGGGCCGGCACCGATGGGTTCTGGTGGAGCCTCAGGCCGGTGGTGTCCTTGCAGAGATCAGAAAGGGCTCTCTAGTGTCCCCTCTGTCTCGTCTGGACGCGGTCCTGCAGGTCCGGGGCCCCACGGCCTGGTCTCAACCATTACCACCTCCTAGAGGCCCGTCTCCAGTCACACTGGGGGTCAGGCCCTCAGCATGGTCAGGGCCCGTCTCCAGGCCCTTTGGGGGAGACCCAGACACTCAGCCCTTCGCACGTAGGTCGTACCTGGTTGTAAAGGCGCTTAAAGCAATTTAAGCAAATCTGATATATTTAGCTTGTGATTTTAATTAAACATTTAGAAGCATTTGATAAAGTTTATAATCAATATCTAAATATCTGGGAAATTTTATTGGTTAATTTTTCTAGTTGGGATTCATTAATTGTGCAAGTGTTTAAATATTTAGGGAAATATGCTTAATAGATTCGTCAGATCAGCGATATTAGGCGCCACGCCGAGAGCAGTGAGACTCCTCTCCCCTGGAGACAGAGATCCCGCTAGGAGGGGACCGGGTTTGTGTGACAGCTGAGCCGGGATGGCGATGACGTCCTCCAAGCACATGGCCCTGCGGGGTGGCCGAGGCGCTGGGCGGACCTCACTGCTCACGACAGTGCCCGTCACCTGCGTCTTCCTCCTTAGCCCCAGGTTCAAGAGGGGACACAATGTCACACACAGGTCATTGCGTGTGACGGGCTGTCCCTCCGGGCAGGGCCTCCGACCACCCTGGGCCCAGCGAGGGGCTCCCGGAGCCACGTTTCTAGCCTGTGACTCATGACTGGGGACAAACTCTAGGGATGGGAGGCCAGGAGAGGCGCGCTAGGCAGGACCTGCCCAAGGGGGAAGAGGGCAGGCAGGCGGAGGGACCCCGCCTGAAAGGAACCCGCGGGTGAGCTTCGGAAGAGTCCCTGGGGCATCCGGGCTGGAAGGTGGACTCGCTCTGGAGGAAACAAGCGAGAGGCAGGTGTCTGCCCTTCCAAGCTGGACGCCGAATGTCAGCATGGCCAGACGCAGATGAATGGGAGCTGCGGTCCTGTATTCGGAGCAGGTGTGCTTGGCGGTGAAGGAAGGGGAGACCCCGGGCCTGCGGGTGTTCAGGGGATGCCACACTTGCTCAGAAGGCCCAGGCGCCCCAGGCTCTTCCTCAAAGACGCGGTCCAGCCAGCCGAAGGCGCGAGGACACTGAGAGCTCAAGGAGGGCAAGCCCTGCTGGAAAGCACTTAAGGCGGTATACCTAGAACGGAGTGTAGACGTTGTTGTGAGCCCGTCTAGCAAGCGGAAGGAAGCATGAATCATTGATCGGGCCGGGTTGTTCGTGGTGCTTGGGCATACGCGCTCCACTCCTGTTCCTCATCAATTCAGTCACGTACTGTGTGACCTGTTGGGTGAGACTGTGTCATCTGGGGCCCGTGGCAGGACACGATGGGACCCTCCTGGCCCATCACCTCTTCCCAGTGCCGCCACGTGGAGCTGGAGCGCCCCCAGCTCCCCACGGCCGTAAGCCGGGCGCTGCCGACCTCCTGCTGGGGTCACACATACGAAACAGCGCGTGGCTCAGCTTGATCTCGAGTTCACGGCGTGTGACCACCCATGTGACGTGTCTAGGGTCTGCCCCAACCATCTGCGCCCTGTGGTCATGGCCTTCCACCTCTGGGCCAAACTCCCTGTGGCGATGCTCCAAGCACACGTGTGTCTGTTCACCTGTCATGTGGACGTGTGCCCGGATGACCCCGAGCGTGTCTCCTTGCACTCGGGACCGAGCGTTTCCTTAGGGTTGAACAAGGAGCAGAACGCTGGGTCCTGGTCTGCAGAGGCCGGGCCCACGAGAGAAAGCCCCATTATTCCGCAGGGCTCCGCGCCCCCACGCCTTCCCCACGCACCACCAGCCATGCCCGCGGCCACACTGCAGCCCCGGCCACACGTGGCTCATGGGGCCCCACACGCCCTCCCGCCGTCACGTCTCTCGTCTGTGGGCTGCGCGTCTCCTACCCCGTCTCTGTGGCTCTGGACACGCTCTGCCCCAGCCCCCTCGCTGGTGGATCGGAGAAACGGCTCCTCCCACTTTATGATTCGCTTTTCTCCTATGTTATTTTTCGATAAGCGAAGTTCTCGATGTGAATGCAGTTCGATGTAGGAGTCTTTCCTTCTGCGCTGGGCCCGCCCCGCGTCTCTCCCCGGCCCGGGAACCCATGAAGACGAGCCCCGCACCGTCTTCTACAAGTGACTTTTATTTATGGCGTGAGACAGAAATCCAATTTCATTTTTTCCACACGAATAACTAATTGTCTCGGCAGCATTTGTTACGGGCGTCCCCTCCCGCGAGTGGCCCTCCTCCGCCCGCGCCGTCATCCATCAGGCTCCCGCCAACCGGCAGGCCTGCCTCAGGCCCTCCTCTCCGGCCGCCCCCGCGGAGCCGTCTTAATTACCGGCGACTGGCTGGGCGAGGACAGTGGCCCAGGACAGTGGCCCAGGATGTCCGGGAGGCCGGGACTTCTTGCGACGACTCGTTGGTTGTGTTCCAAAGAGAACGTGTGTGCGGCCTCAGGCTGACGGATGGCAGGCCGCTGGCGGCTGGAGCCTTTCCCCGCGGTGAGGACCTCCGGGTCCATCCCCATCTTCCCAAGTGTTTCCATCATGTAAGTGTGTACTGAAGCATAAAACTGTGACTAAAGATGCAGAACTCATAGGGTGCAGCTCACTGAACATTCCAGGCGCTCGGCACCCAGCCCGGACCATTGTCCGAGCCCGGCACCTGCAGAAGCTCCGCTCACCCCCGGAGAAGGTGCGCCGCTCCTGGACGTTCTGTAAACGAGGTCAGGTGCCGCGTGCTCACCCGCTTCTGGCTCCTTGCCCCCGACGTTGTGCCCGCGACACTGCCCACCGCGACGCCCCGAGCACTTCATTCCCCCCCGCGTCGTACAGAAAAACACTTCTCAGAGATGCAAGGGCTGGACGGGAAGCACAGCCCCCGAATGAATGCTTTACCATACGTGTGTCCATCTGTCTGTCCGTCGTCTTAACGCATCTCGAAGGGCGTCACGGACACCGACACCCTTCCGCGTCTGTGAGATTAACTGGAGTTCACCGGATGCTGGGGTTTGGTTTCCTTTGAAGTGAAACAAGCAAATGAAGTGGAAAAGCCTTCAGCAACAAATTACGACGCGTGTGAAACCCAAGCCCCAACAACATGCAGAACATTCCAGAAAGCCCCCTCGTCCCCTTCTAAATCAGCACTCACTTCTTCCCGCAAGCAGCTGTCTCTCTTCTGTTGGCGCCAGCGTCGTCACGATGTGCCATGGTCGTGGGAGCTCATGGTGCCGCTGTGATGACGCCACCCGCGGATACANNGCCGACGATCGCGGCCTGCGGGCAGTGAACACGCCCCTCACCCCGTGACAGTGGGAAGATCCCAGCCAGGCTCGCCCCGGGGATTGCGCGGCTGTCGCCGTTTCACAGAGGGAGGGTCTGTGGCCTCCCTGCACTGAACCTGCCGCCGGCACCGTTTTTCCAGTGGCACCTGCTCCCTTGTGTGTCCTGTCACACTCGGCGATTCTCAGAGCGTTTCTAACGATTTCATTACTATCGCATCTGTCACCGTGGCCCGTGGCTGACTCACTGACGGCTCGGATGATAGCATTTTCTAGCAGAAAGTAGTTTATGACACATTTTGGGAAGCCTGGGTGGCTCAGTCGGTGAAGCGTCTGCCTTCGTTCTCCCTCTCTCTCTGCCTCTCCCCCGCTTGTGCTCTCTGTCTCTCAAATAAATAAATAAAATCTTAAATACATATATATACACATTGTTTTTAGACCTGGTGCCTTGCACACTGGCTAGACACCATGTCGCGTGGACGCAGCCCCACCACGCCCTGGAAACCAGAGCACGGCCTGGGCTCCCTTTACAGCGGTGTCCACTCCAATGCAGTGGCCTGGTGCCGAGGCCACAGTGTCCCCGAGGTGCACCTGTGGGTCCTGTCACCCTGTGGACAGGCTGTGGCTCATCCATTCTCCTGTGGAGTCGGGTGGTTTCTCGTGTTGGGCTTCGAGGTTGGGGCACTGTGTAGACCTCTGGTCCGCGTCTTCGGGACAGCATTCGGGGCATTTCCATGGCTGCATGCCCAGCAGCAGAGCCACCGAGTCAAGGGTACCTATACTCAGCCGTGGCCCTGGGGACCTTGCTTCTCGCCGGGTCTAAGTCGCCGGGGCCCGGTTTGCTCGGCCTTGAGCTTGCTGTGAGGACCGGTGGGGACACAAGCCTCCATGCATGCACGGCCAGACAGCGCGTGGGGCTGTGCCCATTTCCAAATCAGCTTGTTTTCCTTTCTCTTACCGATTTCTGGGACTGCTCCACGATCTGGAACACACGCGTTTTGTCAGACCTTGGTCCGCGTTGCAGACTGCAGGCTTGCCCGTGGGTTCTCAAGCCTCGGGACGAACAAGTTTCTCATTGTAATTAAGTGCAGTCGGTCAGTCTGTGGGGTCAGTGGGTCGCGTGTGGAGAGAGCTTTGCCGGCGCCGGATCTGCGGCCGTGCATTTCCTCCTGGGGGCTTGGCAGCATGAGCTTTCGTGCTGGGTGTGGGCTCCGCCTCAGACTGGGTTCCCGTCTGGTGGGAGGGAAGGGCTCCTGCTTCCTCTGTGGGCGTCCGATCACTCCAGAACCCGGATGGAAGAGGCCGTCCCCCCACCACTGCCGTGGATTCTGTGAGTCATAGTCACGGTGCCTTATGGGGGGCCTGTCCCTGGGCTCACGGATTCCTCCCTCCCTCGATCGCTGCCATTCTGAGTCTTAAAGTCGGGTACCTCCCGAGTTTGCCCAAATTCCCGATTCTAGTAGTTTGTAGATCCCCTTGGATTCACGGTGCACACGGATAAGCCTGTTTACCTGCTCAATCCAGTCGTCTCACTTTGCCCTTTCCCTTCTCGAGGGCGTCAGCGGGGCGGACCGCACCGTGTTCCCCAGGGGCGCGGACGCCGGCCTCCCCCTCTGTTTGCAAAGGGGGCAGGCGGGCGGCATCTCAGCACGGACGCTCTCCGTTAGTTTGAACCCTCGTTTGACTCCGGCTCCACTCAGTTCGTAATTTTCAGAGCTTTTATTATGAGCAGCTGCGGTTTCTCTGCACCTAGCAAGGCGGTCCTGTGGTGTTCCTCCTTTGTGGAGATGGTGAGTTCCACTGGGATTTGTTGTTTTGTAAGCTGTTGGACCAAGCTTTCATTCCTGGAATAAACCCTGCTGGTCACGATGTCCCATCCTGTCTAGACATTTCTGGATTCAGTTTGCTACTTTTTGAGAAGGGTTTTGGGTCTGCGTGACTGAGACACATTCTGAAACGTTCATTTCTCGTAGCGTCTTTCCCTGGGGTTGGCGTCGGTCCTGCTGGCCTCACGAGCCCAGGGCGGTCACTCCTCTGAGATCGCTGTGCACGTGGGACGCGCCAGGGAGGCCGCCCGGCCTGGGGGCTCGCACCTCACTAGACGTGGGGCTGCGTTCTGTGTGAGCTCTGGCGGTTTGTGCCACATGCAGACCACGGTCTCATGGCAAACAGTCTCGTAGACGGCCCCTTGTCTCGTTGGTGACACTGGTGATGTTTGATTTCCCCTCCTCCTGCATGGGCTGAAGATGTGTTCATTCTGTGGACCTTTTCGAAGAACGGGGTTTTGGTTTTGCTGACTTTTCTGTTGCTGTTGTTTTTAACTTCTCTCAGCCCTGCCCTTCGAACGAGCTCTGTCCTGCGGCTTTGGGTTCATTTGGTCTCATTTCTCGAGATTTGATCTGGACGCAATCAGGGAGAACCCACACAGCGTGTAAGCAGGGCGGGCAGGAAGTGTGCGCAGAGGCGGGAGGACTCGGAGGGCAACCCGGGGCTCAGAGCGCAAGGACAGGCCTGGAAGGGTGGGGACGGGGGTGCTCTGTGGGGGGGGGAGCAGGGGCTTCAAGCGAGGGAGTCCACAAACACAGTCCGGTCGGGGTGGGGCTGGAGAGGCTCCATGGGCAGCCACCTAGCGCACCTCCACTCCGGTATGGCTTCCTCTCTGAATGCCCCAGACCCCCTCAGCTGCCACCACCTGCACCGCAGTCTGGAAACTTCTAGGCACGGAGCTGGGGACACCACGGGACTCCCGCAAGGAGGCAAAAACAAGAAAAGTTAGAGGAAATCTGAGGGCCGTAGTTAACAGGATTTACTTAAGACACAACTACGTTCCAGTTGTTCCTCATCCGAGCAGAGGACGTACCTCTCGAGTCCTCTGTGACATCTAGAAAGATTGACAGTATATTGAAACACAACGACAACAGAAGTCAATATTTACGATGCCATATACTCAGGCGGCAACACAACATAACTTGTAATTAATCAGCGTTTTATGACTAGACTTGTAGAATATTCTCCTAAACGAGTCCAGTCGAAGAGGAAATAAAACCACTGAAGCTGTGTAAGGGTGGAGAGAATGTGAGGTATTCAGAGCAGGAAATTCAGCCAGACCGCCAGAAGGAAAACGGGATCAAACGTTCCCATTATGTCACGACAAATAATAAAAGCCAAGCACTTAGACATCAAACGCACCGAAAAGGACACTAGGACGAAGAAACAGATGAAAAATGGGATTTATACAAAAACCGCATTCTCGGTGAGCCGTGTGAGCGCTAAGGCCGGCTCCTGGCAGCCCGTGTTTGCGCTCACGGCGAGGAGAGTGGGCGTTGCAGTAAGCCATCTGGACGGTTCTCGGACGCGCTCCCGCGGGCGCCCCACCTCCCAGGCAGCAAGGGCGGCATCATTGAAACCCGCTGCCGTGGCCACCCCAGTGTGTGTGACGGAGCGCCGTCCTGCGGGGGCTCGGGGGGCGCCGAGTGTGGCCCCTGCACCCGCCCTGCGGGCGCCACCTGAGAACCTGGGGCTGCACCCCGATGGTCTGAATCACAAACGCTCCGGGAGATTCTGCTGTGAGCCGAAGTTGGAGGACTGTGGGACCCAAGGTCCTGGGGTTGCTCCCTGCAGAGTGTCCTAGGTAGACCCCGCCAGGGAGTAGGCAAGGGCCAGGAGTCTGAATGACAAGGGAAACTGAGTCCAGGAGCTGGGGGAGGTGCTAAGCTGCCCCAGGGCAGTAGTGACTGCCCCGCTATTCTGCACCCGGGGGATGGGCTCCCAGCCTGGGGAGGCCGGTGTGCAGGACCAGGGACCTCCCAGCCTCACTCCAGGACTCAGGACGGGCCGCACCCTCACCAAACAGGGAAGGGGAAAACATCCTCATCCTTAGCAAGGAAATGGTCTCAACTTGAGTGCGGAGCAAAGTCTGGGTGTTTTAAAAACTCCCTTGGGGATTTGTGGCACTGGTCTGTCCTGATACGGGTTTAGAAACTGAATTTTATACTCTTTGCATGATCCCGAAAAGGGCAAGGTAAGATTTATAATTTGCAGCAAACCTGTAGCGCCCCGGGTGTCTGCCCGAAGCCAACACACATTTCTCAGCCCAGACCTCAGAGAATTTCCAGGGTCAAGGTCGGACATACTTATTTACGGGTTTATGTAAAACCCACCTACATAGGAAATGTTTTTCTGAGTCACAAAACCTGCAAGAGAGCAAGGCAATACGCAGACGATCTCCCCAGAGAGAGAAGTGGGACTAGGTCCATAAAGATCCTGGATTTTGGGCTTCGCAAAAGCAGGGGGTAAAACAAACACGTTTAAAGGTACAAAACAGGGAAATGACAGCATAAGAGTAAGAGACATAAAAACCGGGTAAGAAAGGAACAAAACAGGACGAATATGCACATGAACAAAATTTTAAATCCTTGGAAAGATTAAACCGCAGATAAATGCAGCTGAGCGGAGAAGGCTGGTGGAGGGGAAGTAGCCTGGAGAAGAGGCCAGCGTGCAGGGCAGGGGCAGGGCGGGCGTGGAGGGGCAGTGGAAGGAGGAGCCCCCGGCTGTGGACCCGAGGCTACATGGAGGCAGCTCAGAGGCCAAAGGCGAGAAGGAAGGAAGGAGGGAAGGAGAGCAGAGGAGGAAGAAGAGGAAGGAAGGGAGGGAGGGAAGAGAAGGAAGGGGGGAAGGAAGGACGCAAGAGAGGAAGGAAGGAGGGAGGGAAGGAAGGAAGGGGGAGGGAAGGAGAGGTGGAAGGAAGGGAGGGAGGGAAAATCCTCTCAATCAGAATGAAAAGACAGACTGTAGGAAAATGTGACAAGGACAAAACATGCAATGAGATAAAACGGAAGAAACGCATCAGAACACCCACAGGAAATGCCGTCTTCCAACCAGAAGACACTGCTGGGCTAGATGCACGCGCTCCAGTGACTTAACTACAGAGTGAGACTGGAAATAGACGGAAGGAAACTAATATTCTCGTCAAGGCGCAGAAAGGTTTGCCAGGAGCAAGAAGGGTCACCCGTCGTGATCACGTTTGAGTTTCGTACAGCGTAGAGGCGTCCTGACCTTGTAGGTGCCTATTAGCATAACTTGAAACTTTGTGGAGAAAACGGGACCCAGAACAAGACACAGGTGACGTCGGCGCCTCTTCCATCCATGACAGAGCAAGCCGATAAACCTCATCGGATTTCAAGGGTTTGAGCAACAGAAGTGCCAGACTTGACCCGGGAGATGCTCAGAGGGCTCTGAGTGTGTCACTGGGGCACCTGCTTTCTGCCTACGTGCACAGGGCGCCCACAAGTGCGACCGCGTGTTTGCCACAAATCCGCTGGAGGCCCAGCGGCGTGGGAAAGCGCTCTCTGACAGATCACAGGCAGATTCGGGGTCCGTAGCAACGGAAGAGACCCTATAACCCCAAAATCTTAATCCAGGAACTTAAACACACACTTCTAATGACTCATGAGTACAAAGTCTCACCGTGGAAATTTAAAAAAAATACGTAAGACTAGGGGCGCCTGGGCGGCCACTCGGTCAAGCACCGGGCTCTTGATTTCGGCTTAGCGGGTGACCTCAGGTCGCAGGGAGTCTGCTTGAGATTCTCTCCCTCTGCCCCTCCCCCTGCTCACATTCTCCCTAATAAATCTTTAAAAAAAAAAAAAAAAAACCTTAAGATTAAGTAATAATGAAAATACCAAAAAAAAAAAGATAATGAAATACTATATGGTGTTTGGAGGGCAATTTATAATCCTAAATGCATATGTTGGGAGGAAAAGCAAAATTAAAAATTAATGCAATAAATATCTGACTTAAAAAGTTAGGAACAATACAGTAAACCCACAGAACACAGAGGGAGAAACAAAGATAAAACCAGAAATGAATGAACTGGACAGTGACGGTAAGAGGCGGGGGAAGGGCAAAAACGAAGTTGGATTTCTGAGAAGACTCAGGCAGCCGGCAGGCCTCTGGCAAGGCCGATCAATTTCCTGATAGGACACAGAAATAAAAGTATTAGGATGGGACAGGCAGCTGCAGATGACAGCATGGATTTGAAAGTTAATGAGGGAGTGTCGCCAACATCTCTTTGCCTCTCAGTTTGAACATAGACACGGGACAGACGGGTTCCCAGGAAAATCCCAAACCGCAAGCTGAGCAGTGTGGTAACAACAGCAGAAACTTCCTCCCCGTAATAGGAAAACCAGGCACAGCCCTTCATGGGCCTGTTCTGGCAAGTCTTACTCAAGGCACAGGTGACTCCGATCTTACTCAAAGTCTTCCGGAAAAGAGAACAAAAGAGAACATTCCCAAGCTATTTCTGTGAGGATTAGAAAATCTTTATGCCCAACTCGAACAGGATGGCAAGAAGGAGGACACGTTGGCAGCCTCCGGTAAATATAGATGCAAAATCCTGAAGGTGTTTTTTTAGCAAAGCCTCTCAGTCGCATTAAACATCTATCTAGCCCACTATCACCCCATTTGGTTCATCCCCGGGGCTGGAAGAGAGCTTTACCGTGGGCGCGCTTATGTATTTCTCCACCGTAGCGGAATAAAGGATAAAAATCTTTCGTCATCTCAACAGGTGAAAGAAAAGAAAGTTGCATCTGTCCATAGTAAAAGTGCCCAAAAGAGAGAAAGGTAAATGTCCTCGGGCCTCAGCCACACTGTACGGGCTGACTCACTGGGAGTGCGCACGGGATTTTCATGACACTGGGACAAACCGACCCCAGAACGTGCACGAAAGACCAAAGGGTCCCGGGTGGCCAGAGCAGTCCTGAAGAACTGGGTGGCGGGCCTTGGCCTCGCCGTTACCAGGACCCGGGGTAAGCAAGCTGCCTGCGAAGGACCGGAATGGGAGGGATCCCATTCTAGACAACAGGATGGGACAGTGAGCTGATCAGAGACGTGTCTGCGGAGACGTGGTGAGTGGCGCAGGCAGTTCTGCAGATCAGCGGGGAGAACGACTTCCGGGGACACAGCCTGATTCTGTGTGTAACCAACGGACATCCCGCCTCACGCCCGAGCTGCTCTACAGATGTCCGCAGAAGCGTATCCGAGAGCCTGGGGACCGAGCCACCTCCCAAAGCCCAGACCGAGCCCGCGGTGGCCCACACGCCAGGTCGACCCAGCTTTGGAAACTGAGCGGATATTGGAACCACCGCCCCCGGAAGGGGCCAGAACTTGAGGCCTGGGTCTAACCGGCGTGGCCACCTGCTAAAGCCACCAGGAGAAAGCAGTGTTCTCTAGAGTACTCGACGGACGGAGAGTCTCACACGTGACGGCCGAGATGTCCAGGGCGTGATCCAGAATTCCTCGACTCAGGAAAATCTGGCCGGTGCTTCCAGACCATCCTTCCTGAGCTTAAGGTGAACAATCTGGAAACGAACAGGAGGATAGAATTTCTCTGCAGAGAAACAGAAACTGGAAAATATCCAAATGAAATGTTGTGGCTGAAACAACACAACATCGGAGAGAAAATGTTCGTGGGATGGTCTCAAGAGCCAAATGGAGGAGAGAGGGGGCAGGGCCCGCAGAAGGATCTGGAGAAATCACGGCCTCTGAAAGACCGACGCCTGGAACAAAGACGGGGAAACGGAACGGGGTCTCTAGATCCCAAGGGGCAACACCGGAAGGAGTAACATTCCTCCAGTGGGGTCCCAAAAGGCAAGGAGAAATCGGCGCCAAAAACAATACTTGACGAAATCGCGGCCCAAACTTCTCAGATTTGGTGAAAAACATAAATTCCCCGAGCCTCGATCTACTCCCCCATCCTACGCAGAAAATAAATAAAAATGGATCACGGACCCAAATGCCAAACCGAAAACGAACACTTTTAGGAGAAAACATGTAAGAGAAAATCTTTGTGATCTCAGAATCGAGCACAAACCCATAACCCACTCGGGAAACTGCTGGTGAACTGGGTGGAATCTGCAAGAAGCAGGAGAAGGAAAGGAGCCCCGGCAGGGGGACACGCGCCCATCCCAGATCCACTCCTGTCCTCCGCAAAGGACGCCCAAAACGCAAGCGTAAGAGAACAACCGAATAATACAAATGGGTAAAACGCCTGAACATACATGTTTCCGAGGAGGATAGCAGATAGCAAAGGAGCATGTGAAGAACGAGCCCGTCGGCCCTTGGGGGTGCCAATCCGAGACGTGGACGGGACACTAGTGTTTGCCGAAGCGGCCAAGGGCACTGGCACTGCGGGCACTTAGGGTCAAAGGGATTCTCCTGCGGGGGGACACGCAGAATAGGACCTCCCCCTGCACACACACGCTCTCGCCGTGGCCTTAGACGCTAGCCATCCCGGCTTAAAGACCTGCCCTAGAGAACGGAAGGTTGAGTTCACACACAAGTGTGTACCTGAAAGTTCCTAGTGGCTTTACTCTCCATCTCTAAACACCCAGAAAACCCGAGTGTCCTTCAGCTGGAGAGCGGGCGAGCGAGTACAGTTCGCCCACGGCTCGGGTTAATTCCAAACGCATGGCGCCTCCCTAGGAGAAGCCAGCCCTGCAGGCCGCGTGAGTCTGACAGAGCAAAGCCCTGCGTGGCGGGGAGGGTGGACTCGGGGGCCCAAGGCCTGGCGCCGGCGGGGGGGGCGGGGTTTGACATGCGGGAGTTATTAGCCTGACTGTGCAGGTGTTTGCCTGGCTCCGTGCGTTTGCCAAATTCTTACAATTGTACGCCAGAAAAACTGGATTTTACTGTATGTGAACTAAGACATACGTGTTAAAGAGAAAACAAGTATTCCGACACAAACCCTGTGTCTGTAGGGGCGATAGCCACGGAACAACGGGGGAAAGGAGCCCATTCAAAATTATAACAGCACCAAGTTAGAAATGCAAAAGGTCTCGGGCATAAAAATCCGAGAACTTCAGAGTCGATGTTCACCAGCGCTTGCATTGCTCCCCTTGGAGGTGACGGGGTCCCCGCCCAAAGTGACGTCAGCCAAACCAGGTGACTGGCTGGCGCCTGGCCGGGTCCCGTGGGAGGCAGGTTCTCCTTCCCCCGCTCGGACCGCCGGCTGGTCCGCTCGCTCTAGGACACAGGAGGGGAAGGCCGGAGCCGCGGCCACGGGGTGGACAGACCCATGCTCCCGGAGCATCTCAGGGGAGCCGGGTTAGGTTGTGCCCCCCCACCCCCAACAAAGGACGCTGGAGTCCTAACTCCCGGTGCCTGTGAAGGTGACCGGATTCAGGAATGGGGTCTCCGAGGACATGACCCTGTCGAGATGAGGCTGTTGGAGGAGGCTTTACCCAGTGCGCCTGGCGTCCTTGTCAGCAGAGGACTTTTAAGGTTCTGTGCGATCACACTGAGCCACCCAGATCATCCAGAACATTCTCCCCATTTCACACCTGCGGAATCACGTCAGGGCACGAGTCACAGAGTGACTGCAGACCATCGTGCTGTGGTTTGGGAAAGAGCAAATCTTCCTTCGAATGCGAAATAGTTTACTGAGTCTGATTTTTAAAAATCGAAACTATTCCTTTTTCAATGCCAGTTTTTGCTTTAAAACTTTGTGTTAAGAAAGCAAAGACATTGCCTAACTTGTGCCTCTGAAGGTGCTTTGGTTTCTGAAATCCGGTAACTTGTTCACAAGGAGGATTGCATACACGGAGCTCAGCAGAACAAGGTTCACAGCTGCCGTCCTCCCTCACTGCTGTGATTCACGTCATGATTCCAGAGCACGTGACAGAAATGGCCCAGTCAGGTGTCACACGCCGGGCACAGCCCTGCCAGAGGGATGGAATGTTCCGGCTGCCCGAGCCTGGTCGCCAGTCCGCCTGAAACACAAGGAGAGTCACACACGGGGAGCGAGTCTGGAAGGTGAACCTCACTTGTCCCCTCGGTGTGCCCGAGAGCCCCCATCTGGTGGTGACAGGACTGTGTCCTGAGGGGTGCCGAGCGGCGGCTGGGAGGCTGGGTGGGCAGAGGCAGCCCAGTAGGGTCTCCCTCCAAGGCCGAGAACACCCTAGAGCTCCAGGCTCCGTGCACAAGTGTCCCACTGACGACCAGAATCAACATGTCCATGTGTATGAGGGGTGAGGTCTTCAAGGGGCGCACGTGCCAGAATGGACATATTGTCTGTGACCTGGGACCGCAGAGTGGCCGTCCCCCGGGGGGGCCGGAGGAAGATGCCCTGGGCTCCGAGGCTGCCACCACAGAGGAGCTCGGCAGTGGCTGTCCTCGGCAAGCCAGAGCCCGGCTGTACAATGTGACGCTGTGACCGGGCTCTACGTATCAGTCGAGATGCTGGCGTTGTCATATAGGGGGGGCCACGTGGCGGCATGACTCCTGGAGATACGGTGGCCNNNAGTGCTACCACCGGCGACAGTGGGAATGGCCACCTGGGGCCCAGCCCACCGGGATCGCTAGAGGACACAGCATGCTGTTCCTCGGGGCAAGAAAGGTATTTTCTCGCAAATCTGGAGGTGCTCCCTCTTCCCCGAGCTTGGGCTGCCTTCTGCCACCGGCCAACGCCCGGACTGCTGACGGGTCCCCATCTCTGGAGGAGACTACCCACCAGCGGGTGGCAAGCTGGTGACATCGGGCACCCACCCTGGGATCCATCCACATCCCATGTCTGGGCTGGCCTTTGTCCCCAGGGACTCGCTGGGGCCGCATCAGGGGCTTGTGGAGTGTCTGATCCGCTGACACGGGAGCCCGCAAGACCTCACTCTGGGCTGAGGGATCGACTTAATGGCACATTCTGCACCATCTGGAAGCGGCCAGCCCGAGCCAGACATAGCAGAGGGCCCAGCTGGAGGGGCCAGGCCGAGGGGACACTCAGTGGCTACTCTGTGCTGCTGGTTTTCCACAAGTAGAGGACGCGTGTCTGAGACTCCGGCGGAGCGGGCAGGGGTGGTCCTGCCCCACTTGGGGAATGCTTGCTTCCCGGCCCAACTCCCGTCGGCCCCATAGGGGCAGACTCTTCCCCCCCCCAGGGACACGAGCCCCACTAACATCAAAGCTGTGGCCACTGCTTCTTCACGCTGGACTCCTTTGGGCCACACAGAAGCAGGCACAGAGAAGGGACACTGTACCGGCGGGCGCAATTGGCCGTGACGTGCCTGGGACAGGACGGCGGCTCCTCCATGAGCCAAATAGGGAGGAATGGATTTGAGGCTCAGGTGGCTTCCGGGCCATCTCTCCGCGCTGCCACGTAAACGAGGAAGCTACCATAGCCAGACGCTGACCTCTCGGCGCTGCCTATCAGGTGGGCCCCCCGGAGCAGCCTCCCCGCTGGAGGAGGCTAAGGAGAATCCAGAACGATGAGAGCCCGCTGGGGACTGGGGGCCACTGCCCCAGTGGGGACCAGAGCTCGTCCCAGTGACCTTTCTCTAGTAAGCGTGCCAGGAGCCGCAACCCACTGGCATCAGGAGAGGCGGTGATGAGACAGGGTGGCTCTGCCGTGAGAAGCTGATGCCGGTGTGTGTGGCGGGGGAGGGGGGTCTACACCAGATGCTGCTGGTGCCCTGCGCAGGTACTGCGGGCTGGCTGTCGCCCATCTGCTGTCCCCTACTCCAGCTGCCACCGCCGCCCACCTGCCACCTTCCTGCAGGATGGCCCTCAGGGTGATCTGCACCACCTGCCGTGAACCGGCAGCTCGTGGCCAAGACCCACCGACCCCGGGTCCCCGACGCGCACACCCTTGCCATAAGACAGGACAAATGCTCCTGCAGCCTTTCTCAGCGGAAGGTGCCAGAAAGAATTAAGTCCTACAGAAGGCGATTTGAGTGGCTGCTTTCTCATCTCTCCAGGATGACCCACAGAGAGGACTCCCTTCCAGATGCACGGGAGAGGACTCACAACACACGGCCCAAATCTCAGGGCTCACGGTCCGGAGGATTCACTGACCGTATTGGTTGAAGAAGGAAAGCCACCGGGTGACTTTCCTGTTCAGAAATTTAGTCCCAGGGGAGGAAGAACCACAAAGACCATGGGTTCAGGGACACCAGGTGCAGTGGAAGGGAGGGGCTCTATGCAGAGTGCAGTCGAAGCACAAGGTCCCTCCTCTCACCCGTCTCCCAGATGTGGGCACTCAGGAAGCTAGAAGATAACTTTTAGAGAAACTGGCCCTAGATAAGAGCCTTACGAATCGTCTGTTGGTGCCTCCCAACAAAATGCCCTTCCAGCTCACCCTTCTTGCTGCCAAAATTGGCCAGTCCTGTCTAGGCGTGGAAGATTGCAATGAGCTTGTCAAAGCATCACTCTTGAATATAAACAGAGAGTGGACACCCACGGGAGATTTGAGCAATGCATCTAATGGCAAAAACGAATGCAAACAAGGAAAAGGACTCTTTTATAACTAAAATCATTGTTCATATTTTCAGAGCATTCTGGAAGGTATTTTTCCAGGGCTGCTCATTAGGCTAGATGAGTTTTTATGGACATCCTGGTTGTTCAGAGTCCGCATCTATGCTGACTTTTTTCCCCCCTTTGGCTGGTTCCATATTTATTCCAGTCATTAAGGATTCTGAATATCACTACTCTTTGTATACTAAAAAAAAAAGAGAAACTTTTGAAGAACAACAATGATGCACACAATAAAACCACTCATCATCCCCAGAACTATCAGAATTACAGCTTGGAGCTGTAATTCACCAACGTGACCGAGACATTGGAATTACCTGACAGGCATTTCAAAGCAGCAGTCATCAAGAATGTCTCGACAAACAATTATGAACGCT